>NC_084613.1:77002745-77337745 GCF_033978795.1 Nerophis ophidion
GGAGGTATGCTTGGGATACTTGTCCTGTTGGAAGGTCCAACGTCTCCCAAGCCTCAGCTTCGTCACTGACTTCATGACATTTGCAGCTAATATATCCTGCTAGGAAATAAAAATTCATAATGCCTTGAACGCGCTGGAGATTCCCGGTACCTGAGGCAGAGAAACTGCCCCAGAGCATGATTGACCCCCCACCATGCTTAACAGTAGGCAAGGTGTTCTTCTCTTTGTAAGCTTCATTTTTTCTCCTTCAGACATAACGTTGATTCATAGGCCCAAAGAGTTCCAGTTTTGTCTCATGACTCCATAGAACAGTTTCCCAAAACCTTTGGGGTTTGTCCAGATGATTTTTGGCATACTGGAGTCTATTTTTCTTGTGCCTGGTAGTCAGACGTGGGGTGCGCCTAGGAGTTCTGGCATGAAGACCTTCATCTCGTAGTGCGTGCCTTATTGTCTGGGACGAAACCTACGTTCCCCGCTCTGCAATGTCCTGTTGTAGTTCCTCAGCTGTTACCCGGGGGTTTTTCACCACTGTACGCTTCAAATACCGGACAGCAGTTGCACACAGCATCCTCTTTCTACCACGCCCAGGTAGTGTTTCCACTGTGCCTTTAGCTTTAAACTTGCGAATTATGCTCCCAAATGTGTCTCTTGGAATGTGTAATGTCTTTGCTATTTTCTTATATCCATATCCTTTCTTATGAAGAGAAATTACCTCCTCTCTTGACTTCTTTGACCACTCCCTGGACTTCACCATGTTGCAAATACACCATTGACTATCTACAAGATTCTGACTGTCACAGTCTTTTTCAATCAGTTTAATTGTTGCTTGTTATGGTTCTAATCACATCTACAGGTGTTTTCAACACCTGATTGAAAAGACCTTATTCAAATTCTGTTCTTAAGAGTTATGATCTTTCAAGGGGTTGAATCATTTTGTCAATGAGATATTAAGAGAAATGACACTGTTTGGTATGTTACAAAATATAATTTTGTAATTCAAGTTGCATTTGTCTATTTAATGCATTTTTATTTGATATGACTATAGACAAAATACGGAATAAATGTCCTACTTGTTAAAACACCAAAATTGTGTGGGGGTTGAATAATTTTGATCACAACTGTACAGCAATATTAATAATATTCCGCTTAAAGCCCGTAGTTTGCTTTCAAAATATGCAGGGCCTTCTGCGACAAGGATGATGCAACATGTTTATTGTCCTTACTTGTGTTGTCTAATGTCCTCCTCTTCAAGAGCTGACAAATGATATCACCCTCCAAACAGCACAAAGCAATGCAGTGTGTAATAATGGAGCTTTGTCAAGTCCAAAATGTTTTTTTTGTGCCCTGGTGGGACGTGAAGCAGACATGGCGTCCCTTTGAATGGAGGCATTATGTTCCGTCTTCCTCCTCCAGGCTTGTTACACAGCGTCAGACCTTGTTTGTTGACACAAACAACGCACAAGTCAACACACTCTGACCTCCCCTCAGATTTGCCCTCTGACACGATGGCCGCCTTTTGGAAACAACTCAACCAGGGCTATATTTAACTAGGGCCAAATATTTCCCAGGAATGAAGTGAAGTGAAATACATTTATATAGCACTTTTCTCTAGAGACTCAAAGCATTTTACATAGTGAAACCCATTATCTACATCTTTGAGCTACATTTTTAAACCAGACTAGGTGGCCATAGGACGAGGGTGTCAAACGTATGGCAAATTCAAAAAATTAAAATCTTAAGTGTTATAATGAAGGCAACACATGATGTAAGTGTCTATATTAGCTACATTAGCCTACTATCAAAGGCTGGCGCAAATCTTCGTTGACAGAAATGTTGTATTTAATTTTTTACTCTACACCAGGGGTCGGGAACCTTTTTGGCTGAGAGAGCCAAGAATCCGAATATTTTAAAATGTATTTCCGTAAGAGCCATATAATATTTTTTTCAACACTGAACATACCTAAACACGTGCATTTTTAAGTAAGACCAACATTACTAGAGTATAAAAGGTCTCTTATTCTTAGTAATAACATTGATATTCTGAAGCTAACTGTGGAGGGGGGCGTGGCCTGCGGGTCTGCAGCGAAGCGGGGTGTGCCGGGACCGGCCTCGAAATCAGCGACAGGTGCGTAGACAACCCACCTGGGCCTTGTTATCTAATCATCTGTCGCTCTGTTATAAGCAGCAGCCAGGAGAAGAGACAGGGTTGGAGCTGGAGCCAGAGTGCGAGCGACAACGAAAGAGAAAAAGACAATTGCTGGAAAGCAACTGAGAGACTTATTGAAAAATTAAAAAATATTGTAACCCCGAAACAGGCTCTCATGTCGGTGCTTGGTGGTCTGAAGAACCCCCAGGAGGGCAAGCCCTAAAAAAAAATAAATAAATAAAAGTGCGGTAGAAAAAGGATGGATGGATTCAAATGCATGAGCATGTTTAATATTTTGAACGTTATTTTTAACACTTTGATCACAAGTGGAATTAGTCATTACTTATCATGTTAAGCAGTGTTAGCTCAGATTTATCCGAGAGCCAGATGCAGTCATCAAAAGAGCCACATCTGGCTCTAGAGCCATAGGTTCCCTACCCCTGCTATACACAATTTTGCAACATTGGCAATCATGTACGTTAGGTGTCAGAGCTTGGTCCGCATTGCTGGCAGTAAGTCGGACACGTTTCCAGTGAGGGTTGGACTTTGTCACCGATTCTGTTCATAACTTTTATGGACAGAATTTCTAGGCGCAGTCAAGGCGTTGAGGGGTTCCGGTTTGGTGGCCGCGGGACTTTTTGCAGATGATGTGGTCCTGATGGTGTCATCTGGCAAGGATCTTCAGCTCTCACTGGATCGGGTGTGAAGCAACCGGAATGAGAATCAGCACCTCCAAGTCCGAGTCCATGGTTCTCGCCCGGAAAAAGGTGGAGTGCCATCTCCGGGTTGAGGAGGAGACCCTGCCCCAAGTGTCGGAGTTTAAGTACCTCGGAGTCTTGTTCACGAGTGAGGGAAGAGTGGATCGTGAGATCGACAGGCGGATCGGTGCAGCGTCTTCGGTAATGCGGATGCTGTATCGATCCGTTGTGGTGAAGAAGGAGCTGAGCCGGAAGGCAAAGCTCTCAATTTACCGGTCGATCTACGTTCCCATCCTCACCTATGGTCATGAGCTTCGGGTCATGACCGAAAGGACAAGATCACGGCTACAGGCGGCCAAAATGAGTTTCCTCCGCCAGGTGGTTGGGCTCTCCCTTAGAGATAGGGTGAGAAACTCAAAGTAAAGCCGCTGCTCCTCCACATCGAGAGGAGCCAGATGAGGTGGTTCGGGCATCTGGTCAGGATGCCACCCGAACGCCTCCCTAGGGAGGTGTTTAGGGTACGGGAAGAGCTGGACGAAGTGGCTGGGGAGAGGGAAGTCTGGGCTTCCCTGCTTAGGCTGCTGCCCTCGCGACCCGACCTTGGATAAGCGGAAGAAGATGGATGGAGGGATGGATGCAAATTATTAGTAAAATTGAGGCTTCTCAGATGATGAGATAATTTCTGGAAATTACAGGCTCAGAATGGCCAAAGGTATAGACGTGTGTGTGTGTCCAAGTTTAAGGACACAAGGTTTTGTAAAGGAAATTAAATGAGCTAAAATATACCTACAAACGAGACATAATGATGCAATATGTACAAACAGCTTGCCTAAATAGCATTTTAGATTGACCAAATATGCCTGATAAGCACTTCAGCAAATCAATAAAATCAACAAAGCTCACCTTTGTGCATTCACGCACAGCATAAAACGTTTGGTGGACAAAACGAGATAAAGAAAAAATGGCATAAAACACGTCTTTCTGTGGCAGCATCGGAGAAAGTCTTACATGTAAATCAAATCAAATCAACTTTGTTTATAATGCACATTTTAAAATTTACCACAGGGGTAGCCAAGGTGCTGTACAATACACAACACAAACAGACCACGATAAAAGAAATAAAAAAATACAATGAAACATATAAAATATTTTACAGTAACGACGCATTCATTGCTGTTAATTAACTGAATTTCCGTAAAGTAAGAAAAATGTATTTAAAAATATATTTTTTCATAGCTAGAACATTCAAAAACTATTAATTGCATTTTAAATGTATTTTTCTTAACATTATGGAGATCTCTAGACATTAAGTAACATTCTTTAATCATTTTTACACTCTTTTAATCCCATATAACAGTGTCTTTTTTCACCAAGTACCACCTCAGAAAAAAACCTGGCTCTCCAACTACTACAACAATGACCAACACTAAAATACAAAAACAAAAACAGTGGCATTTCTAACAAGTAGGAAGATTTGTGTCATTTTTGTCTCCTACAGAAAATATATTAAAACCAAAAACATGTTTTTTTTTCATCTTTTTCCATTTTCACACATCTCTGAAAGAGGTCCAGGGAGCCACTAGGGCGGCGCTAAAGAGCCGCGGGTTGCTGACCCCAGTTTACAGCAAATACAAAAATATTTTACAGTAACAACGCATTCATCGCTGGTAATTAACTGAATTTCCGTAAAGTAGGAAAAATGTATTTAAAAATATATATTTTCATAGCTAGAACATTCAAAAACTATTAATTGCATTTTAAATGTTTTTTTTTAACATTATGGAGATCTCTAGACACTAAGTAACATTCTTTAATCAGCTTTACACTATTTTAATCCCATATAACAATGTCTTTTTTCACCAAGTACCACCTCAGAAAAAAACCTGGCTCTCCAACTACTACAACAATGACCAACATTAAAATACAAAAACAGTAGCATTTCTAACAATTAAGGTTTGTGTCATTTTTGTCTCCTACAGAAAATATATTAAAACCAAAAACATGTTTTTTCTTCATCTTTTCCCATTTTCACACATCTCTGATAGAGGTCCAGGGAGCCACTAGGGCGGCGCTAAAGTTCTAGAGCCGCAGGTTGCTGACCCCAGTTTACAGCAAATACAAAAATATTTTACAGTAACGACGCATTCATTGCTGTTAATTAACTGAATTTCCGTAAAGAAGGAAAAATGTATTTAAAAATATATATTTTCATAGCTAGAACATTCAAAAACTATTAATTGCATTTTAAATGTTTTTTTTAACATTATGGAGATCTCTAGACATTAAGTAACATTCTTTAATCATTTTTACACTCTTTTAATCCCATATAACAGTGGCTTTTTTCACCAAGTTCCACCTCAGAAAAAACCTGGCTCTCCAACTACTACAACAATGACCAACATTAAAATACAAAAACAAAAACAGTAGCATTTCTAACAATTAGGAAGGTTTGTGTCATTTTTGTCTCCTACAGAAAATATATTAAAAACCAAAAACATGTTTTTTCTTCATCTTTTTCCATTTTCACACATCTCTGAAAGAGGTCCAGGGAGCCACTAGGGCGGCACTAAAGAGCCCTCAAAACAACTTGGTATCACTTTCATTGATAATTGCGTTGAACATTTTAGTCACAGCAGACATACAGTATCAGTCTATTGTGGGATAGAATGTTTTTGGTCACTGTTCTGTATGAAAGGCATTGAGGCGGAAACGGGTGTTGACCTCGAAAATATTGCTGCTTCAGAGGTAGGTAGCATGAGAGCTGCGTGAAAGGGTGCATACATGACGCTTTGTTGGCTGTTCTGCAAAATCTCGCAGAACAGCGAGTAATCCACTCTTGCCACCGTTACTGACGTTTTTTTCCTACCACTCGCAGGCGTCCTTGTCACCTAAGAACTTCAGCTACCACTTGATGATGAGTTTGGATATGCTCTACAAAGAGGTGAGATCATGCACAAAAAGAACAGCATTTGTCAATACACGAGGAACAGCCAACTTCCATACGTGTACCAACGGTGTGGAACTGGTGTATTATTTGCCTTGGTATTCTGTCATTGTTTTTACATTCCTGGGGGGATCTCGCGTGAGAGGAAGAGTGGGGAGTTAATGGTCTTGCAATACAGTCGGCTGAAAATGACACTAAGTGCCAGTCCACACAGCAACTGACTCTGTGGTCAAATTGCCACAACACACGTTTTTAAGATATTCAACACTCTACTGCCATCCGGTGGATCAATTCATCACGTTTCATGTGTCAGGTAAACCGCGACGAATGGGGCTAAATAAATCCCCTTTCAATCAATCAATCAATCAATGTTTATTTACAAACCCCGTTTCCATATGAGTTGGGAAATTATGTTAGATGTAAATATAAACGGAATACAATGATTTGCAAATCCTTTTCAACCCATATTCAGTTGAATATGCTACAAAGACAACATATTTCATGTTCAAACTGATAAACTTTTTTTTTTTTTTTTTTGCAAATAATATTTAACTTTAGAATTTGATGCTAGCAACACTGTTGCGATCCGTGACTCGGATCTTCACATATTATTGTTTATTTTTCCATCTTTGTTCTCATTCTCTGTTTGATCCGTTTACCTCCCTTTTAGTCCATCACCATGGTTACTTATTAGTTTCAGCTGTTACTCCCGGTTCCTGCACACCTGTTCTCTACTAATCACCTTCCCTTTATAAGCCTTCCTCTTTTCATTCATCGGCCTGGGACTCTAGTTTGTTTTCACAGTACGTCTGCTTTGCACTTTTGCTTAAATGCAATTCCTGTATTATTCTCGCGAGCTCTCACGCTGCGCAATTTTATTCATTCTTAGCTCTCATGCTAAATGTTTTGTTTTCCCCTTTGTGTGCCTATGTGCCAGTTTAGTTTAATATTTGTTTATCCTAGCTTTCGTGCTAGCGTCTTTTGTTTGCCTTTTCTAAGCTCCAGCATTTTTGTTTTCTAGCCCCTTTTGTTATTCATATAAATAGTCAAACCTTACCTTTGCTGTGTTCTATTTCAACGCATTCTCGAGGGAATTGAACCCGGCACCACGATGCCGAACAGACGTAACAAACACTTGACAAAGAAGTTGGGAAAGGTGGCAATAAATACTGATAAAGTTGAGGAATGCTCATTAAACACTTATAAGGAAACATCCCACAGGTGTGCAGGCTAATTGGGAACAGGTGGGTGCCATGATTGGGTATAAAAGCAGCTTCCATGAAATGCTAAGTCATTCACAAACAAGGATGGGGCGAGGGTCACCACTTTGTAAGCAAATTGTCAAACAGTTTCAGAACAACATTTCTCAACAAGCTATTGCAAGGAATTTAGGGATTTTACCATCTACGGTCCATAAAATCATCGAAAAGTTCAGAGAATCTGGAGAAATCACTGCACGTAAGCCATGATATTGCGGACTTTTGATCCCTCAGGCGGTACTGCATCAAAAACCGACATCAGTGTGTTAAGGATATCACCACATGGGCTCAGGAACACTTCATAAAACCACCGTCAGTAACTACAGTCGGTTGCTACATCTGTAAGTGCAAGTTAAAAATCTATTATGCAAAGCCAAACCCATTTATCAACAATATCCTGAAACGCCGCCGGCTTGGCTGGGCCCGAGCTCACCTAAGATGGACTGATGCAAAGTGGAAAGGTGTTCTGTGGTCTGACGAGTCCACATTTCAAATTATATTTGGAAACAGAGGACGTGGTGTCCTCCAGAACAAAGAGGAAAATAACTATTCGGATTGTTATAGGCGCAAAATTCAAAAGCCAGCATCTGTGATGGTATGGGGGTGTATTAGTGCCCAAGGCATGGGTAACTTACACATCTGTGAAGGTACCATTAATGCTGAAAGGTCCATACAGGTTTTAAAGCGACATATTTTGTCATCCAAGCAATATTATCATGCACGCCCCTGCTTATTTCAGCAAGACAAGTATTACAACAGCATGGCTTCATAAAAAAAGCGTGCAGGTACTTTCCTGGCCCGCCTGCAGTCCAGACCTGTCTCCCATCAAAAATGTGTGGCGCATTATGAAGTGTAAAATACGACAGCGGAGACCCCGGACTGTTGAACGACTAAAGCTCTACATAAAACAAGAATGGGAAAGAATTCCACTTTCAAAGCTTCAACAATTAGTTTCCCGAGTTCCCAAATGAGGGCTTCACGGTGGAAAAGGGGTTAGTGCGTCTGCCTCACAATACGAAGGTCCTGCAGTCCTGGGTTCAAATCAAGGCTCTGGATCTTCCTGTGTGGATTTTGCATGTTCTCCCCGTGAATGCGTGGGTTCCCTCCGGGTACTCCGGCTTCCTCCCACTTCCAAAGACATCCACCTGGGGATAGGTTGATTGGCAACACTAAATTGGCCCTAGTGTGTGAATGTGAGTGTGAATGTTGTCTGTCTATCTGTGTTGGCCCTGCAATGAGGTGGCAACTTGTCCAGGGTGTACCCCGCCTTCCGCCCGATTGTAGCTGAGATAGGCGCCGGCGCCCCCCGCGACCCCAAAAGGGAATAAGCGGTAGAAAATGGATGGAGTTCCCAAATGTTCATTGAGTGTTGTTAAAAGAAAAGGTGATGTAACACAGTGGTGAACATGCCCTTTCCCAACTACTTTGACACGTGTTGTAGCCATGAAATACTAAGTTAATTATTATTTGCAAAAAAAATAAAGTTTATGAGTTTGAACATGAAATATCTTGTCTTTGTAGTGCATTCAACTGAATATGGGTTGAAAATGATTTTCAAATCATTGTATTCCGTTTATATTTACATCTAACACAATTTTCCAACTCATATGGAAACAGGGTTCGTATATAGCCCTAAATCATAAGTGTCTCAAAGGGCTGCACGAGCCACAACGACATCCGCGGTACAGAGCCCACATAAGGGCAAGGAAAAACTCACCCCAGTTGGACGTTGATGTGAATGCTTTTGGTGTGCCCCCCCCAGGGTCTAACATAATAGTCCTTTCTACTGTATTAGCACTCCAAGATCACCATTTATTCTACTTGTATAATCTATTCATGTGTGTGAATGTATTCACGTGTCCATGCGTACATTCTGTAGGTTCCCAGGACCATCGTCAACATTTTGGAGATTCTGCAGATTGAAGGCCTGCGCAGGGTGAAGACGGATACCCTCGGGTGCAACGTGTTACAACCGTATGTTGATTGTTTATTGGGTAACACTTTAGTATGGGGAACATATTCACCATTAATTAGCTGCTTATTAAAGTAACTGTCATGCCCAGGAAATCATGTTTTGTTTTGGTCATGTTATGTTTTGTTTTTTGGACATTCAGTTCTTGATTTTGCACTTCCTTGTTTTCTTTGTTTCCATAGCAACTCATTAATTTTCACCTGGTCCTCATGTCAAGCCCTTGTCCTCAGCCCTCACACCTGTTTGTTAAATTTCATAGCATAGTATTTAAGCCAGAGTTACCAGGTAGTCGGCCTGGCAACTTCCCACTTTACCCACGTATACCTCAACTACTTCATGCCATTCCATGCTGTTCGTTTTTTTCCACGCCACGTAAGTTTTGCTATTCATGCCACAGTGCAAGTGTTTTTTGTTCATGTTTATAGTTTGTAGCCGTTGTACTAGTCTTTTGTTTTTTCATTAGTCAAGTTTGTTCTCCGCCTTTGTGCGCGCCCTTTGTTTGCCTTTTTTTTTCTAGATTATTAAATAAAAATGTACTTACATTTACCTAAGTTTTGCTATTCATGCCACAGTGCAAGTGTTTTTTGTTCATGTTTATAGTTTGTAGCCTTTGTACTAGTCTTTTGTTTTGTCATTAGTCAAGTTTGTTCTCCGCCTTTGTTTGCCGGTTTTTTGTTTTTTTTTAGTTTTCTAGATTATTAAATAAAAATGTACTTACATTCACGTCTGGCTCGTGCAAATTTTCCTTTGCATCGAAGAAACAACCCGAGTCCATGTCCATGTTTGACAGTAACAAAGACTTAATTCAGAGTTATTTGGACACTAGGGGAACATATAAGGGTTAGCGTTAGGGTTACTAATAAGCAATAATTCTGTGGTTATTGAGGGAAGACTCTTAGTTAATGGCTTGCTGGTTGTATAATGAGGCCATGCAGAATAAGGCATTAATAAGTACTTAATAATGACTAATGAAGAGACAATATGTTACTAATTTGCATGTTAATAAGCAACTAATTAATGGTGAATATGTGATCCCCATACTAAAGTGTTACTGTTTATTGTTTTATCCAGGAATTTTCATTACATGTCAGGGTTAAAATTATTTTTTTTATTGTTTTTTACACCTTCAGGTTGGGTTGTCCATGCTTTATGCTGCCCAGTGACGACTCTCTGGAGCTGCATGAAGTCAAGAGGATCAACCGAGAATTGCAGGTTAGATAGCTTCACGTGTAAAAATAAATTGTAATCCATTTTATTTTGCAGGGGGGGGGCACACTGTCATGGGAAACTACTACTTCTGCAAGGTGGTACCGTATCGGTTCAAATCTGAATGGTACCCATCCCTGAATGGGTGAATGCTCCAAAGCATCCACACATATGGGTTTCTACACCAAAATTCATCTTTTTATTATTATTCAACAACTTCTCTTTGTCTCTAGATTTTGGCACGCTCTACCTTTTACATTTTTCAAACCGTTCCAGCTTCAAACTATTTGGGAATCGCAGGCTTTCCCTTGACAAATTCCTAAAATTCCCAGACTTTCAGGCATCTGAGGCATTTTTCCCATTCAAAATTAATTGGCCATTTTTCACATTTCCACCATTTACACATTTTTCTACATATTCAAACCATTCCCCCTTCAACACATTCCACCACCCTAGAAATTCAAACTACTCTTTTTCCAAGTTCAAAAAAATTCTAGGATTTTCCAGAATTCTTGGTTTGTATGGCTGTTGATCAAGTATGTCTTGCAGTCACTTCTGTGTGTCTACAGAAGCCAAAATATAACATTTGACTAGTCTGGCACGCTGTTTGTACAAGTTGTAGAGCACGCCCTGAAATTCGGGAGTCTACCAGCAAAATCGGGAGTGTTGACAAGGGGCAGCATAGCTCGGTTGGTAGAGTGGCCGTGCCAGCAACTTGAGGGTTCCAGGTTCGATTCCCGCTCCCGCCATCCTAGTCACTTCTGTTGTGTCCTTGGGCAATACACTTTACCCACCTGCTCCCAGTGCCACCTACACTGGCTGAAATGTAACTTAGATACTGGGTTTCACTATGTAAAAGCGCTATATAAATATAATTCACTTCCCTTCACTGGCATTAAATTTTCATATTCAGGTGCGGGCCACAAAATAGCCTCTGGTGGGCCGCAAATGACCCGTGGGCCGCGTGTCTGACACCCCTGTTTTAGACCATTCTAGTTTTTTACCATTTTGATAAAAAATCCCACTTTTTCCTGAAATTCATATGAAAATCAATGGGACATTCTTCAAAGTTCCACGATTCCCACATTTCTCATCTGATTCAATCTGTTCCGACTTCAAAATATTCAGCCTGTTCAGGAAGTGTGTACTCTACTTCAAAATCCCATCCATCCATTTTCTACCGCTTATTCCCTTTTGGGGTTGCGGGGGGCGCTGGCGCCTATCTCAGCTACAATCGGGCGGAAGGTGGCGTACACCCTGGACAAGTCGCCACCTCATCACAGGGCCAACACAGATAGACAGACAACATTCACACTCACATTCACACACTAAGGCCAATTTAGTGTTGCCAATCAACCTATCCCCAGGTGCATGTCTTTGGAAGTGGGAGGATGCCGGAGTACCCGGAGGGAACCCACGCATTCACGGGGAGAACATGCAAACTCCACACAGACAGATCCCAAGCCTGGGACTGAACCCAGGACTGCAGGACCTTCGTATTGTGAGGCAGACGCACTAACCCCTCTGCCACCGTGAAGCCCTCTACTTCAACAATTCTAAAAAAAAAAATCCAAGATTTCAGTTCAACTTTAGCATTGGCGCATTCACACGCAATTCCTTCAGCAGTGACGAGCTGTCAGGGTAGGCAAGTGAGGCAGGGCCTCACCTGCCACCAGGTGGCTTAACCATGAGATGTTCCAAAACGAAGTAATAAAATAAAATAAGTTTTAATATTTCTCTTTTGGTTTATGCTTTCTATGTGATTTTGGTGTGGTTGCTGTATATTTTGATAATTTTCATGGTCGATATCGCGGAAATTCCTTGTTTCCTGATCAAAACAATGCAGCAGATGAGAAGTGAGGCAGAGACAGGTGGTGCCTCCACGGCTACACACAGTGTGTATTGGGCGTGTGCGTGCAGGGGGCGCATGCTTGTTGCCACGTGGAAAAGGCAGGTCATGAGGCAGCAAGTACCTCTGCCTCAAGGTAGGGGTCGATATATTGTCAACTTGCAGTTCAATGCCTCAGCAGTACTGACTCGCCACACTGGGAGAAGAGGGGGCGCGCAAGCTAGCAGACACAGGTCTCTCCAGCGGAAGCTAGCATTTTTTTATTTTTTTTTAAACTGTATTTATAACAAACATGGCATTTTTATCAGAGTAAGCCAGCGGTTGTGGGTGTTTTTTGTCAGATGCAAAAATATTGTTTGATTTCTTGGAATGAAGTTGAATTAAATGATTGTTTCTGCCAATATGGAGGATTATATAATGTATCCAAGATGAAATACTTCTCTAAACTGGACTTTAAGACAAAATGAATGCGATCATCCAAAGTAGGTTTTCATGGAGGATAGCTATTGCTGCTTCAGATACAAATACAGAAAGGTAATATACACTCACAATACTTGATTTAATTTGTTAAAAGCAAATGGGACCAAAAAGTATTTAATAACGACTTTATCAAATACTTTTTGGACCCATTTATCATATCATATAATATCATTATGATAACGTTTTTATGAAAGCGAATAACTCCTTTTTTTCCCCCCTGTTACTCAAATGTGCAACCTGAATCAACAATGACTAGAGCGGAACACATAAATTTAAGAAAAGAAAAAAAAAAGAAGAAAAAAAGTATGTACGCCTCACCTGGTGTTTAGTTCACCGCACATCACTGTCCTTCAGGAATTTTCCCGTCCAAAGGCAAAACCCAATAACTACATTTTGGTCAAAACTGAGCTGATAATTTTGGAGTTCCTAGGTGATATGCTTTACATTAGTGTATGCGATATTGTAATTTGTTCCGTAAGTAAGCTGTTACGCGCATGGCAGGACCTAGCAACTACCACATAACCGCGTAGATACAACAGAAAAACCTAGTATCTCAAGGGACCAATCGGAGCTTCTTTGTCAGTCCTTAATGAGACATTTGCACGAATGGGGGCCGACGGTCAACCTGATTATGTGATATTATGGCACGAGGGGATATTTGGAAGATTGGCCCAGGACGTTGCAAGCACCTTCATTAAATGTATTGTTCTTGATTCTTCCCCTTGCATACTCTTTTGGGCAGATAACTGTGGAGGTCCAAATAAAAACTGGACGCTGTACACGGCTCTTGCCCAATGTGCAAACGCAGAATGGGGCCCACCCGAGATTGTAATAAAATATCTGGAGAAAGGGCACACGTTCATGAGAGCAGATTCAATCCATGGCTCAATCGGCGAGAAAATGAAAGCTCAAGAAAACATCTATAGGTTTGATGACTTTGTAGATCTTTGTAAGACAGCATCAAGATAGATTGGTTTTCCTTTGTTTTCTCAAAATCAGCTAGAAGTGAGTTACTAGGTTTTGCCTTTGGACGGGAGAATTGCCTTGTCTAGTTATTATTAAAATACCTGCTGTAAAAAAGTATTCCGCCCGGTCGCTAACATTAAAACAATTTATAAATACAAATATGCTATGCTTATATTTTGAAGCTTACTTTGCATTGAACAGGAAGTGTGACAAGGGAGAAGTTAATGTTTCACGCTGCCGAGCGATAATGAAAAAGTTAACAATCCTACAACATTAACAAAACAAGAAATGGCCTTTATAGCTCTCAAACATTTTTTTTTGTGGACACAAATGACATAAGAAGGCACTTTTTAGTCATAAAAACAACATAAAGAGTCAGTCCACAATTCTGGTTAATTTGTGGTCTCTTCCAGATGGAGACGGAGAATTTGGCCTCCAGCAGTCGCTATGACAACAGGGAGGATTTTGCCGTGGTGGTGCAGCCTTTTTTTAAAAACTCCATCATTCCTTTGAACGCTGTAAGCGAACACACACACACACACACACACACACACTCCTATTTAGTAGTGAAGCAAAACCATTCACACAATAGCGTGTGCTCTCATCTCCAGGATGGCAGACCTGACGTCACCTACTTCTCTGTGGACTGTTTCCACTTCAGCGAGAGGGGGCACGCCGACATGGCTGTGGCCATGTGGAATAACATGGTGAGCAAGGATGGACGAGTCGGAGCGCTCGGGAAGGACACGGTCGTGCTGCAGCCTCACGTGGAAAAAAACTCTTAGGGCAGGGGTAGGGAACCTATGGCTCTAGAGCCAGATCTGGCTCTTTTGATGACTGCATCTGGCTCTCGGATAAATCTGAGCTGACATTGCTTAACACGCTTAATGAATAATTCCACTTGTAATCACAGTGTTAAAAATAACGTTCAAAGTATAAAACATTCTCATGCTTTTTTTATGTTCAAGAAGTTGCATTAATGGTAAGAAGTAATTTATTTATTATTGGTTAGTGTGGGGCTTGCCCTGCCGGGGGTTCTTCAGACCACCAAGAGCCTGTTTTACGGTTACAATATTGTTTTATTTTATTTTTCTCTCAGTTGCTTTCCAGCAATTGTCTTTTTCTCTTTCGTCCTCACTCGCGCTCTGGCTCCAGCCCCAACCCTGTCTCTCCTCCTGGCTGCTGCTTATAACAGAGGGACAGTTGATTAGATAACAAGGCCCAGGTGGGCCATCTACGCACCTGTCGCTGATTTCGAGGCCGGTCCTGGGAACATCCTGCTTTGCTGCAGGCCACGCCCCCTCCACAGTTAGCTTCAGAATAACAATGTTATTATAAAGAATAAGAGACCTATTATACTCTGGAAATGTTGGTCTTACTTAAAAATGCACGCGTTTAGTTGTGTTCAGTGTTAAAAAATATATAATATGGCTATTAGGGAAATACATTTTAAAATGTTTGGCTTCTTGGCTCTTTCAGCCAAAAAAGGTTCCCGGCCCCTGTCTTAGGGTTTGAACGCAGTCTGATCTGGTTCCAAATTTCACATAAGAAAAACATAAAAGGGAATTCATCTGTTCCAGGGTCAAGCTCTCGCCTATGTAAAACAGTACAGGCATGTACCGACATGCTACTTACAAACCCCAATTCCATATGAGTTGGGAAATTGTGTTAGATGTAAATATAAACGGAATACAATGATTTGCAAATCATTTTCAACCCATATTCAGTTGAATATGCTACAAAGACAACATATTTGATGTTCAAACTGATAAACATTTTTTTTTTTTTGCAAATAATTATTAACTTTAGATTTTGATGCCAGCAACACATGACAAAGAAGTTAGGAAAGGTGGCAATAAATACTGATAAAGTTGAGAAATTCTCATCAAACACTTATTTGGAACATCCCACAGGTGTGCAGGCTAATTGGGAACAGGTGGGTGCCATGATTGCGTATACAAGCAGCTTCCATGAAATGCTAAGTAATTCGCGAACAAGGATGGGTCGAGGGTCACCACTTTGTAAGCAAATTGTCGAACAGTTTGAGAACAACATTTCTCAACGAGCTATTGCAAGGAATTTAGGGATTTTACCATCTACGGTCCGTAAAATCCTCAAAAAGTTCAGAGAATCTGGAGAAATCCCTGCACGTAAGCGATGATATTACGGAACGTTGATCCCTCAGGCGGGACTGCATCAAAAACAGACATCAGTGTAAAGGATATCACCACAGGTGCTCAGGAACACTTCATAAAACCACTGTCAGTAACTACAGTTGGTTGCTACATCTGTAAGTGCAAGTTAAAACTCCGCTATGCAAAGCAAAAACCATTTATCAACAACACCAAGGAACGCAGTTGGCTTCGCTGGGCCCAAGCTCAGCTAAGATTGACTGATGCAAAGTGTAAAAGTGTTCTGTGGTCTGACGAGTCCACATTTCAAATTTTATTTGGAAACTGTGGACGTGGTGTCCTCCAGAACAAAAAGTAAAATAATCATCCGGATTGTTATAGGCGCAAAGTTCAAAAGCCAGCATCTGTGATGATATGGGGGTGTGTTAGTGCCCAAGGCATGGGTAACTTACACATTTGTGAAGGCACCATTAATGCTGAAGGTTTTGGAGCAACATATGTTGTCATCCAAGCAACGTTGTCATGCTTATTTCAGCAAGACAATGCCAAGCCACGTGATACAACAGCGTGGCTTCATAGTAAAAGAGTGCGGGTACTTTCCTGGCCCGCCTGCAGTCCAGACCTATCTCCCATCGAAAATGTGTGGCGCATTATCAAGCGTAAAATACGACAGTGGAGACCCCGGACTGTTGAACGACTAAAGCTCTACATAAAACACGAATGGGAAAGAATTTCACTTTCAAAGCTCCAACAATTAGTTTCCTCAGTTCCCAACCGTTTATTGAGTGTTGTTAAAAGAAAAGGTGATGTAACACAGTGGTGAACATGCCCTTTTCCAACTACTTTGGCACGTGTTGCAGCCATGAAATTGTAAGTTGATTATTATTTGCAAAAAAAAATAAAGTTTATGAGTTTGAACATCAACTATTTTATCTTTGTAGTGCATTCAACTGAATATGGGTTGAAAAGGATTTGCAAATCATTGTATTGTGTTTATATTTACATCTAACACAATTTCCCAACTCATATGGAAACGGGGTTTTGTAAATATGCCTTGTTGTTTTTCTTTCCAGCTGGAGCCGGTGGGGAAAAAGCAAACGTATAATCTTTTCACAAACGCCAGAAATAGAATCAAGTGTCCCACAGAGGTATGAAATCACAAGTTGACTGTTTCCCCACACTGTTTTTGTTTATCTATTGTGCTTACTGTACCTGCAACATCTGTTGCAGGAGCATCCTTACATCTTCACAAAAGTCAACAGTAGGCCCAGTGTGGACACCAGCACCGCATCACCACCAACTCACAGCACGCCCACCGCAGCCGCGCCACCAACTTGCCCCGAGGGTGTGCCGCTCTGGCTGGGTGCAGTGTTGGCTGTTTGCGGCCTCCTCCTGGGCTGGGGCCTCACCTGGCTGCTCTTCACTTGCAAGGCCAAGAGGAGCAAGATGAGGATGAACGCGACACGAGTGGAGATGAAGAGCGCCTTGTTTTAAAACATGGAACACAACCCTCCTGACGATGGGAAGTCACCTCTCCACACGACAATCACAATGATCACCCTTTAAGATGGCGCGTGAATTTACTGTGGCAGGTTTTT
Source organism: Nerophis ophidion (assembly GCF_033978795.1). Classification (NCBI taxonomy): domain Eukaryota; kingdom Metazoa; phylum Chordata; class Actinopteri; order Syngnathiformes; family Syngnathidae; genus Nerophis; species Nerophis ophidion. The sequence continues at coordinate 77,019,996 of NC_084613.1, forward strand.
ACTTGATCTCATGGAGATAGTGCAGGTATGCCGAGTCCTCAAAGTCAAGTACTGTACAATATCCTGCATCTCCCAATTTAACTGTCATATTCAAATGTATTAAAAAAATATTATTTTATTAGAATTATCTAAGTGTCTCAGTGGCCTAGTGGTTAGAGTGTCCGCCCTGAGATCAGTAGGTTGTGAGTTCAAACCCCGGCCGAGTCATACCAAAGACTATAAAAATGGGAGCTGTTACCTCCCTGCTTGACACTCAGCATCAAGGGTTGGAATTGGGGGTTAAATCACCAAAAATTAATCCTCGGACGCGGCCATCTCTGCTGCCCACTGCTCCCCTCACCTCCTAGGGGTTGATCAAAGGGATGGGTAAAATGTAGAGGACAAATTTCACCACACCTAAGGTGTGTGTGACAATCATTGGTACTTTAACTTAACTTTAACTAACAAATACATTGACAACCCAATCAAGACAAATCAAATTAAAAAGTGCTAGTCTTCCGAATAAAATATCTATTTTGTTTAGTTTTCGAGTCCAATTTGAGCCTATATAGCAGGGGTCGGGAACCTTTTTGGCTGAGAGAGCCATTAAAGCCAAATATTTTAGAGTGTATTTCCGTGAGAGCCATATAAGGGACGGCGTGGCGCAGTGGGAAAGTGGCCGTGCGCAACCCGAGGGTCACTGGTTCAAATCCCACCTAGAACCAACCTCGTCATGTCCGTTGTGTCCTGAGCAAGACACTTCACCCTTGCTCCTGATGGGTGCTGGTTGGCGCCTTGCATGGCAGCTCCCTCCATCAGTGTGTGAATGGGTAAATGTGGAAGTAGTGTCAAAGCGCTTTGAGTACCTTGAAGGTAGAAAAGCGCTATACAAGTACAACCCATTTATTTATAATATTTTTTAACACTGAAAAAAAAATGTATGCATTTTTAAGTAAGACCAACATTTTGAGAGTATAATAAGTCTTATTTTTGTTTTATTACATTTTCATTCTGAAGCTAAGCAATAATAAATAAAATACTTCATACCATTGATGCGACTTCTTGAACAGGTGTGGTAGTAAACGGATGGATGGATTAAAATGCATGAGAATGTTTTATATTTTCAACGTTATTTTCAATACTGATTACCAGCGGAATTAGAGAGGGCCGGTTTATCTGATTTTTAGGAACACTAATACAAAAACTCACAATACTGTCTGATTGAATGCTAAAAAAAAGTTGTGAGAGACTGTCTTAAAAAAAACAGAATAGTATTTTAAATTTTTTTCACTGAACGAGACACCCAGAATGTACATGAATATAAAGCATGTGGGAATTACAATATAAACTATGAACGATTAAACACTGAATATTGACAACATATGAACGTCACACCACCTCTCGATCGACATATTTTACAATCAAACAATGCAACAAAAATGCAACAAACACAGCGAAATATGAAAATGAAGGGTAAAAAAAAAACACTTACAATCTGATACATCACTAAGCTTTAGAACTTTGTTGTAAAAATGTCTTTACGCATCTGTCCCTGACACCCGCATTTCAGGTTGACTGCTCTGGAAACACTCTGTGGAAACGCTCACCACCCACACTGATTGGTGCCTCGTCTGAGCTACCGTGACTTAGATTACCACAGTAACAAATTAGATTAGCATAGTAACTAATTAGATTACCATAGTAACTATATCATGCAAAAGAGCAGATTTCAACCATTGAAATACTTTGTATAGTTCAAGACTCGCGGTAATTTGAAAACATCACTGCACACCATAATGGCAGCTATAATTTCCATATTGAAGCTCTAAAAAAATTATTTGGGAATGTCCGGCGGGCCTGATTGAAAAGCATAACGGGCCGCAGGTCTGGTGTTAAGCAATGTCAGCTAAGATGTATCTGAGAGCCAGATGCAGTCATCCAAAGAGCCACATCTGGCTCTAGAGCCATAGATTCCCTACCCCTGCTATATAGCCTCATAGTAAGTTATGTAATTATTTGAATTACTGTATTTTACGGACCATAGAGCGCACCGGATTATAAAGCGCACTGCCAATGAATGGTCTAGTTTCGATCTTTTTTCATGTATAAGGTGCACCGGACTATAAGGCGCAATGCCGATGAATGGTCTAGTTTCGATCTTTTTTGACATATTAGGCGAACCACATTATAAGGCGTATTGTCGATGAATGGTCTAGTTTCGATCTTTTTTCACATATAAGGCGCATTGGATTATAAGGCTTTAAAGGAGTCATAATCATTTTTTTTCTAAATGTAAAACACTTGGGGTCTACATAACATGTAATTGAGTTTCTTTGGTCAAAATGTTGCATAGATGATGTTTTACAGATCATCTTCAAGCTGTTTTCTGACAGTTGCTTCCAGATGCGACGTTTTGTGGGCGGGCGGTCTTACATACATGACTCACCTTCGGCAGCGTCTTCACTCCGTCATCTTTGTTGTAGCGGTGTAGCGTGCAAGGACGGTAGTGGAATAAGTGTCAAAAGATGGCGCCGACTGTTTTAATGACATTCAGACTTTATTTCAATCAATAACAGAGCTGCATACAGAAACATCAACAAGGCCAGAAATGTGTCCCGTGAAAAACCGTCCGACCAGAAATCTGATAACTAAAGTTCCTTGGGTGAATAATGTAAACTCACCACACAGGTATGTTTTAGCGCTTTCATGGCGAGTTCACTGACAGATATAACTTTACACTAATTTATGTTAAAAATGGCAACAACGGGAGATAGAGAAAAAGAAGAAGCTTATCGACTAAGGTGTCTTCACGGACTACAAAGGCGGATAAGCACAATTTTTCAGGATTCATGCAGATCCCAAATACAAATCAGCAGGTACCAGAAGGTAAGAAAATTTGCTTTTGCATAATATTGCAAAACAAAACGCCAGATAATATGTCTTACCTTATACACACCATAATAATACTCCCATGTTTAATGCGCCGACAATCCATCAAGCGGTGCGGCTTCATAGCTTGCAGAAGTCATAAAAAACATTTTGATATATTTTTTAGCATTGTGTGTAATGTTATATATTTTCAAAAGAACATATAAAATGTTAATGTTGTTTAATTGAGTCATATTGCCATCATATTGCAGTCCACACATATCTCTTATGTTTGACTGCCATCTACTGGTCACACTTATCATTACATCATATACCAATGAAAATTGTTTTGAGGTCGGTAAGCAAAACCAGAATTATTCCGTGCATTAGGCCCACCAGGTTATCTGTCGAGTTTTGAGAAAAAAAAAAGATTAGAATTGCACCTTGTGGTCCGGAAAATACGTTATGTAACTTTTTAAATGTATTGCTTTGCTCTCACATTTTCTTTACAATACGTCAAAAATGATTTTGTGTGTTTGAATGCATTTTATTGTGTCAAGACAAAATCATTCCTACTAATTTATTTTGTAAATTGTATTTTACAAAACGGCTAAAGGAACTAGAGATGGGACAGTCGGGAAATCATTTTGTCAGAATATTTGTTTATAAGTTATCACACAACTTTATGTTCCATTGAGTTCAGGCCCCCTGCGAGAAGACAAAAGCTGTCTTTCATCTTATCAAGCAAAAGGCTTGTAAAACGCCACTGTGTGTGATGGGATACGACATGGAGGTGTCGGTTTCTTTGATCTATTGACAGCCACAGGAAACCCCAGAGATCTACAAAGCAGAGAGGAAGCAGACCTGATGTAGCTCCAGGCACCTTTTCTTTGAACTGTTTATGACCGAGTGCAACAGCTATTAACGACCCCCTTCCTTTAGAAACAGCTGCAGCTATGTTATCAGAAAAGGCCCAAATAAAAGATGCGTGGAACTCCCTCGTCAGAGCGTGGTGTGAGACTGTACGAAGTTGCAGCCCAGATGTTTTTCCTCATGAGCTAAATCGAATCCTGTCTCTGTTAGATTTTTTTTGCTTCTTGTCTTGCCTAAAAGATGTCATCAGTGTTTGAACCTGACCAATTTAGTCTTGTGAATGGTTCTTTTAAGTGAACATAGACTTAGACTTAGACTTAGACAAACTTTAATGATCCACAAGGGAAATTGTTCAACACAGTAGCTTAGTTACAATGATGGAAAGTGTAAGGACGGAAAGGACAATGCAGGTATAAATAAACTAGGTATAGCAATGTAAAATATAACCTATCTGCGAATATATACAATATATACTTATCATGTGTACAGTATACAATATATACAGATATAATATGTCTATAACATAAATACAATATATATATACAATATACAATATAACATGAGAACAGATTTGCATTTGTGAGCAAATTGTTAGTATCGGTAATCGAATAGTTTAGGAGCTGTTTTTATGCACCTGTAGATATGTCACCCGACTGAAAACTGGGCTAAAAATGAAACTTTCTAAATGTATTTTTAGTAAAAAAAAAATTTTTGTCAATGAGTTACTATTTTGAAATTGTCATTCACTTTTATGGTTCATTGTTCTGATGTATGTTAAGCGTACACACACTAGTTATGGTAGTACACTTTTGTATTTACATTTTTTATTCTGTCGTATTTTTTATTCTAATTTTAATTTACACTTTTATATACAAACACGTCATTGTCTTACTTGTAGATTTTTTAAATTTTGCATCTGTACTACTAAAATGCTATATAGTTCTTTAGGTTGGAGAAAATTCAAACCAGGGCTATCACTGTCTACGCAAGGGTATAGGGGACCAAAAAAATATATATAATTTTGACCCAAATCTTACAGTGGCTATGAGTGATTGTTTAGTTGCTATATAAAAAAAACCAACTACAATAACAAGCCAGTCTTTTGAACGGCCCTACAAGATCCGACTCCCTTTGAAGAGCCATCATTCCCATCTCTAAAAGGAACAAAATATGCTTCCATTTTATTTCTACAATAGGCTGAGGGCTGCAATTTGGGCTGCAACCTGTTTAAAAGTTTGTGGATTATTCGATTGCAATTTTTTTTTTTAATACCATGCAAATGCAAAATATATTCATTGTAAATTATAAGTAAACTATTTAAAAAATAAATGTATAAACATCAAATATATTTTAATCAAATGTTACTGCAGACGTAAACGTCCAAGTAGACATACAACAGTATATTAAAAAAATATACAGTATATATATATATATATATATATATATATATATATATATATATATATATATATGTCTTGATTGGATTATCCAGAGAATAGTGCTCGATACCGTGGTAGAGCGCAATATGTAGGTGTGGGAAAAATCACAAGACTACTTCATCTCTACAGGACTGTTTCATGAGGGGTTCCCTCAATCATCAGGAGATTTTAATGGAAGCATTCACATACAATGGTTTATATAGGGCACAGAGTGGGTGGGTACAGGCAGGCGTAGGGTGTGGTGATTGGCTCATGTGTTACCTAGGAGGTGTTTCCGTCTGTGAAGGCATGTTGAAATGATTTCACTGCGCTTGTTGAGGGATGATAGATCTGGATGATATATAATAAACAGTTTCTCTTTTAAGCATAGGTTGCATCTTTTATTACCACTGTTGTAAGGTGTGCTGGATGCAAGAATTTGCCATGTTATTGAATATTCAACATTATTGTCTTTGAGGTTCCAAATGTACTTGCTGAGTTCTGTAGAATTCCGCAAAGTCTGGTTTCTAAAGGAGGCGTTGTGATTATTCCATCTTGTTTTGAACGCTCCTTCGGTTAATCCTACGTACGTGTCAGATGTGTTAATGTCCTTGCGTATTGCCTTTGCTTGGTAAACGACTGATGTCTGTAAGCACCCTCCGTTGAGAGGGCAATCAGGTTTCTTGCGACAGTTACATTCCTTATTGGTTTCTGGGGGTAGGCAGTCCTTTTGCAATTGCTTTGTTGTGGTTTGAAATGATTTGTTGTATGTTATTCATACAGCTGTAGCTCAATTTAATGTTGTTCTTGTTAACTATTTTTCTTAGGGTGTTGCCTTTGGGGAAGTGTTTGTCGATCAGAGTGAGGAACTTGCGGCCGATGTTGGTTGAGACATTTTTACTGGATGGCGGATTGTACCAGATGATGTTGTTTCGTTTTCTGCTCTTTTTTGGTTGGTTTCCTGGAGTGGGTTCATAGGTGAGGGTGAAGTTGTATCCGCTTTCATCAAGTGCTTTCTGGTACGGGGGGGTTGCTTGGTCGATATATAAACCATTGTATGTGAATGCTTCCATTAAAATCTCCTGATGATTGAGGGAACCCCTCATGAGACAGTCCTGTAGAGATGAAGTAGTCTTGTGATTTTTCCCACACCTACATATATATATATATATATATATATATATATATATATATATATATATATATATATATATATATATATATATATATATATATATATATATATATATATATAAAATACCCTGAAGAGCAAAGGGAATAAGCAGTAGATAATGGATGGATGGATGACATCATTTGTTGAACTATGACAATACACAAATTAGAAGCAACTAATTAAATGAACTATGACATCATTTGTTGAACTATGACAATATACAAATTAGAAGCAGCTAATTAAATGAACTTTGACATCATTTGTTGAACTATGACAATATACAAGTTAAAAGCAGCTAATTAAGGCCAGTGTATATGTTTCTTTTACTTTTTATTCATAGCTGTGTGTAGAACTGGCTGGTTGCATCAGCTCTGCTATTCTAATGTCTTTAATGTCCTTTGTGTTATTTGATGTTTGATGTTTCCCTCTAACAAACAAGTAAGAGGGATATGTGCTATGGCTATGAGTTGGATTTTTTCCCTTGACCTCAGTCTGGACCCCTCTCCAGGGGCCCAGGCTTAGACCGATTTTTTATTTTTTATTTTGTATTTTTTTCTCCCATTCCCCCCACTTATTTAGTATCTCACCTTTTTTGTAAGGGCCGCCGCAAGTTGGCAGACCCGTCAGCGATCCTGTTCTTTCTCCCTGTAATGTTTGTCTGACCTTGAATGGGATTGTGCTGAAATTTTTAATTTCCCCTCAGGGATTAATAAAGTATGTCTGATTCTGATTCTGATTCTTAATGGTTTGATAAAAACAGACTATCTTTGAATCTCAGTAAAACTAAAATAATGTTATTTGGTAACAGTAGAAAAGAGCATCAGACACGAATATAAATAGACGGAGTATATATTGAAAGGGTAAGAGAAACCATTAATAGATGATAAAATTAACTGGAAATCTCATATACAAAACATACAACATAAGGTGGCAAAAAACATTTCAATAATGAATAAAGCAAAATACACCCTGGGCCAAAAATCACTTTATATTCTCTACTGCTCGCTACCATATCTGAGTTATTGTGCAGAAATATGGAGAAATAACTACAAATTTGTGCTACATTCGTTAACTGTGTTATAAAAAATATCAATTAGAATAATACATAATGTTGGATATAGAGAACATACAAACCAATTATTTATTGAGTCAAAAATATAAAATCAGAATCAGACATACTTTATTAATCCCCGAGGGGAAATTTAAATGTTCAGCACAATCCTATTCAAGATCAGACAAACATTACAGGGAGACTGAACAGGATCGCTGACGGGTCTGCCAACTTCCGGCGCCCCTTACAAAAAGGTGAGATACAGGTAAACAAGTGGGGAGGGAATGGAAGAAAAAAAATTGAAGATTAAAATAAAATACAATAAAACATTCAGTCTAAGCCTGGGCCCCTGGAGAGGGGGTCCAGACTGAGGCCAAGGGGGAAAAAACCCAACTCATAGCCATAGTAGACATCCCTCTTGCAACATCAAACATCAAAGAAAACAAAGCACATTAAAGACATTAAAAGAGCAGAGCTGATGCCACCAGCCACTTCTACATACAGCTATGAATTAAAAGTAAAAGAAACATACCGTGTTTCCTTGAATTTCCGCCGGGGCGCTAATTAATTTAAAACCTCTTACTCACTCCTGCGCTTACCAAAGGCATGCAGTAAAAATTTGAGTGTGATGTAAGCTTGGACCTTAAATCCTACTGAATAGCTCTTAAGCTTCTTCCCTTTATGTAATTTCAAATTACCGGTATTGAAATCAGCCTCCTCCATTTTGAAAATGATGACAGGGGAAGTGTCACTCGTGATGTCACGAGTTTGACCAGGCGGTAATGCTAAGCATGCGCTAATTATTTTGGGAAGCGAGTTTGACCCGGCAGTAATTCAAGGCAGTCGCATACTACATGCCCTGCGGCAATTCAAGGAAATACGGTTCACGCTCTGGTGGCTCGATGATTTGGTAAAATTGCAAACAGCTAAAATGATGTACAAAGCAAATTATAACCTACTACCAAAGAATGTACAACAATTCTTCTCAACTAAAGAGGAGAAATATAACCTTAGAGGAAAATCTAATTTAAAACATGTGTATGCACGTACAACACTTAAAACCTTTAGCATATCAGTATGTGGAATTCAATTATGGAATAGATTAAGTAAAAGTTTGACATTGTACTGATATGATCCAGTTTAAGAAGATGTTCAAATTAATAGTGCTTACAAAGTACAAATAAGAAGAATTATGAGAAACACTTTCAACCTTATTGAAAATAAGATATTCTTCATCTCAGTATGTTGGTAATGACTGAATTTATTAATTACATGTTACAGAACTGTTGTGTTACTCATTCACGGATGCCATTTTACTATTTTGCTGTAAAATGGGTCAGTAATTGAATGTATATATTTGTGGGCGCTCTGACGTGGGAAAGGGGTAGGATTAAAGTGTTTAAAAAATTAGCGGACAATGGATGTCCGCTAATTTTTTGCAACTTAACGCCAAAAAACGGAAATGCTGATTATCAGTCCTGCTAGACACCGACCTCTATTTAATAATACAACTTTAACATTTGACAACCAAATAATAAAACAAGGTGACTCGGTAAAAAATCTGGGTATTATCTTCGACCCAACTCTCTCCTTTGAGTCACACATTAAAAGCGTTACTAAAACGGCCTTCTTTCATCTCCGTAATATCGCTAAAATTCGCTACATTTTGTCCACTAAAGACGCTGAGATCATTATCCATGCGTTTGTTACGTCTCGTCTCGATTACTGTAACGTATTATTTTCGGGTCTCCCCATGTCTAGCATTAAAAGATTACAGTTGGTACAAAATGCGGCTGCTAGACTTTTGACAAGAACAAGAAAGTTTGATCACATTACGCCTGTACTGGCTCACCTGCACTGGTTTCCTGTGCACTTAAGATGTGACTTTAAGGTTTTACTACTTACGTATAAAATACTACACGGTCTAGCTCAATCCTATCTTGTCGATTGTATTGTACCATATGTCCCGGCAAGAAATCTGCGTTCAAAGGACTCCGGCTTATTAGTGATTCCTAAAGCCCAAAAAAAGTCTGCGGGCTATAGAGCGTTTTCCGTTCGGGCTCCAGTACTCTCGAGATGCTACCTCAGTAGAAGCATTTAAGTCTCACCTTAAAAATCATCTGTATACTCTAGCCTTTAAATAGACTCCCTTTTTAGACCGGTTGATCTGCCGCTTCTTTTCTTTTTTCTCCTATGTCCCCCCCTCCCTTGTGGAGGGGGTCCGGTCCGATGACCATGGATGAAGTACTGGCTGTCCAGAGTCGAGACCCAGGATGGACCGCTCGTCGGGACCCAGGATGGACCGCTCGCCTATGTATCGGTTGGGGACATCTCTACGCTGCTGATCCGCCTCCGCTTGGGATGGTTTATGGTTTCCTGTGGACGGGACTCTCGCTGCTGTCTTGGATCCGCTTTGAACTGAACTCTCGCGGCTGTGTTGGAGCCACTATGGATTGAACTTTCACAGTATCATGTTAGACCCGCTCAACATCCATTGCTTTCAGTCCCCTAGAGGGGAGGGGGTTGCCCACATCTGAGGTCCTCTCCAAGGTTTCTCATAGTCAGCATTGTCACTGGCGTCCCACTGGATGTGAATTCTCCCTGCCCACTGGGTGTTAGTTTTCCTTGCCCTTATGTGGGTTCTTCCACGGATTTCGCAGTGGTTTGTACAGTCCTTTGAGACATTTGTGATTTAGGGTTGTATAAATAAACATTGATTGATTGATTGATTGATTGATTGATTGATTGATTGATTGATTAAATAAGCTTTGCTTCTTCCTACTCGGGACGGCGTGGCGCAGTGGAAGAGTGGCCGTGCGCAACCCGAGGGTCACTGGTTCAAATCTCACCTAGAACCAACCTCGTCACGTCCGTTGTGTCCTGAGCAAGACACTTCACCCTTGCTCCTGATGGGTGCTGGTTGGCGCCTTGCATGGCAGCTCCCTCCATCAGTGTGTGAATGTGTGTGTGAATGGGTAAATGTGGAAGTAGTGTCAAAGCGCTTTGAGTACCTTGAAGGTAGAAAAGCGCTCTACAAGTACAACCCATGTATCATTTATTTATTTACTCCTTTTCGGACATGATGTGATTTGAGGTGATATTAAATGGTCTATTAAATTAAATATTAATGTAAAAAAATAGTATTCATATGAAACTTTAGGATTACTGAGTTGGAAATGGCAAGATATTTGAAGAATATTTGAATGCTAAAATAAATCCAGTTGGTGGTGACGGGTTTACAACAGCGACCCCCAGCGTGCAGAAGGAGAAATACAAGCGGCCAGCACTTGTACTCCATCAAAGCGAAGATGGCGGAGGGTGAATTGAACGTGGACAGCCTCATCTCTCGGCTCTTGGAAGGTGAGGAGGATTTAAAAGTGAAAGCCCTCGACCGTCACAGCGGTTGCGTTGGCCTTCACCTGGACTCGTTATTCCCCGGTTCTCCCGTCCGCTCGCCGCGATTACGTCGCAGAAAAACTCTCGCTAACGTTAGCTTAGCGGCGTTTCCTTGCCAGCTAGCTCGGAGACGCTCATGTTTGTAAACAGTCGGCGGGGGGACGCCTACGTTTCGCCGTTTAAGAAAAACGCTTCAGAAATCCGCCTTAAGCTCCGCGTGATTCGATCACGTCTAATACCTACTTTGTTATTCTGCGTTTGTCTTGTATTAACGCGGTATATTCCACAATGTGGTCTATATGGCTTTTATTAATATCGCGATATTTTTAGGCCATATCGCGATATACGATATATATGTCGATAATTTACCTTAGCCTTGAATGAACATTTCATGCATATAATCACAGCAGTATGATGATTCTATGTGTCTACATTAAAACATTCTTCATACTTCATTAATATATGCTACTTTTAAAGGCCTACTGAAATGAGATTTTCTTATTTAAACGGGGATAGCAGGTCCATTCTATGTGTCGTACTTGATCATTCCACGATATTGCCATATTTTTGCTGAAAGGATTTAGTAGAGAAAATCGACAATAAAGTTTGCAACTTTTGGTTGCTAATAAAAAAGCCTTGCCTTTACCTGAAGTAGCAGACGATGACGTCACAAGGCACATCCTCAAATTGTTTATAATGGGAGCCTCTAGCAGCAAGAGCTATTCGGACCGAGAATACGACAATTTCCCCGTTAATTTGAGCGAGGATGAAAGATTTGTGTTTGAGGATATTGATAGCGACGGACTAGAAAAAAAAACAACTAGTTAAAAAAAAAACGCGATTGCATTGGGACGGATTCAGATGTTTTTAGACACATTTACTAGGATCATTCTGGGAAATCCCTTATCTTTCTATTGTGTTGCTAACGTTTTAGTGAGTTTAACAGTACCTGATAGTCGGAGGAGGTGTGTGTCCACGGGTGTCTTGAGGCCAGTGTCTTAGGGAAGTCGACTGCAGCTTTGTGGACGGCGCAAGCTCAGCTGATCTCCGGTAAGAAGCGACTATTTACCACAATTCTTTTCACCGAAACCTGCTGGTTGACATTCGGTCGGGATCCATGTTCGCTTGACCGCTGTGATCCATAGTAAAGTTTCACCTGCGGGAATTTTAAACAAGGAATCACCTTGTGTTTGTCTGGCTAAAGGCTAAAGCTTCCCAACTCCATCTTTCTACTTTGACTTCTCCAATATTAATTGAACAAATTGCAAAAGGTTCAGCAACACAGATCTCCAAAATACTGTGTAATTATGCGGTTAAAGCAGATAACTTTTAGCTGTGTGTGTGTGCAGCGCTCATATTTCATAACAGTCCGTGACATCACGCGTACACGTCATCATTACGCAACGTTTTCAAGAAGAAACTCCCGGGAAATTTAAAATTGCAATTTAGTAAACTAAAAAGGCATATTAGCATGTGTTGCAATGTTAATATTTCATCATTGATATATAAACTATCAGACTGCGTGGTGGGTAGTAGTGGGTTTCAGTAGGCCTTTATAGGTACTGAAATTAGATTTTCTTATTCAAACGGGGATAGCAGGTCCATTCTATGTGTCATACTTGATCATTTTGCGATATTGCCATATTTTTGCTGAAAGGATTTAGTAAAGAACATCGACGATAAAGTTCCCAACTTTTGTTGGCTAATAAAAAAAAGCCTTGCCTGTACCGGAAGTAGCAGACAATGAGCGCGTGACGTCACCGGTGTGAGGGCTCCTCACATTGTCTACAATGTGAGCCACCAGCAGTAAGAGCAATTAGGACCGAGAAAGCGACGATTTCCCCATTAATTTGAGCGAGGATGAAAGATTTGTGGATGAGGAAAGTTAGAGTGAAGCACTAATTAAAAAAAAAAGAAAAGGCGACGGCTCCAGGCGGCGGAAGTGGGAGAGTTTCAGATGTAATTAGATGGATGGATGAATGTTCTAGGCCAGTGTTTTTTAACCTTTTTTGAGCGAGGGCATTTTTTTTGCGTTGAAAAAATCCATAGGAGCACCATCCATCCATCCATCCATCCATTTTCTACCGCTTATTCCAGCAGAAATCATTAAAAAACAAAACTAAGTTGACAGTAAAAAGTCGTTGTCGCAATTGTTGGATATGACTTTAAAACATAACCGAGCATGCATCACTATAGCTCTTGTCTCAAAGTAGGTATACTGTCACCACCTGTCACATCACGCCCTGACTTATTTGGAGTTTATTGCAGTTTTCCCTTGTGTAGTGTTTTAGTTATTGCACTGCCCTCCTATTTTGGTGGCTTTTTCTCTTTTTTTGGTATTTTCCTGTAGCAGTTTCATGTCTTCCTTTGAGCGATATTTCCCGCATATACCTTGTTTTAGCAATCAAGAATATTTCCGTTTTTGTCCTTGTTTGTGGGGACGTTGTTGACTGTCGTGTCATGTTCGGGTGTGCTTTGTGGACGGCGTCTTTGCTCCAGAGTAAGTCTTTGCTGTCGTCCAGCATTCTGTCCTTGTTTTCTTTGTAGCCGGTTCTTCACGGTGGCAGCGGGGTTAGTGCGTCTGCCTCACAATACGAGGGTCCAGCAGTCCTGGGTTCAATCCCAGGTTCGGGATCTTTCTGTGTGGAGTTTGCATGTCCTCCCCGTGAATGTGGAGTACTCCGGCTTCCTCCCATTTCCAAAGACATGCACCTGGGGATAGGTTGATTGGCAACACTAAATTGGCCCTAGTGTGTGAATGTGAGTGTGGATGTTGTCCGTCTCTCTGTGTTGGCCCTGCGATGAGGTGGCGACTCATCCAGGCCCGATTGTAGCTGAAATAGGCGCCAGCGCCCCCTGGGAACCCAAAAGGGAATAAGCAGTATAAAATGGATGGGTGGATGTAGCCAGTTCAGTTTTAGTTTCGTTTTGCATTGCCATCTCTAAGTGTCGACACATTTTCTTAGGGGCACTCACTTTTGTTTATTTTTGGTTTAAGCTTTAGACACCTTTTTACCTGCACCCTGCCTCCCGTTGTTCCCGACATCTACAAAGCAATTAGCTACCGGCTGCCACCCACTGATATGGAGGAGTATTAAATGATTACTCTGCTCAGCTCTAGACAGCACCGACACCCAACAACAACACATCATTTGCAGACTAGAATTACTGGTTTGCAAAAAATATTTTTAACCCAAATAGGTGAAATTACATAATCTCCCATTGCACACAAGACTGTATCTCACAGTACAGTGTGCTGCGGCACAGTGGTTGCAAAACACTGTTCTAGGCCAGTGAAGCTGATATTGACAAAAAAAAGTTGTTTTCGCAATTGTTGGATATGAATTCAAACTATAACCAAGCATGCATCGCTATCGCTCTTCACTCAAAGAAGGTGTACTGTCACCACCTGTCACACCAAGTCGTGACTTAATTTAAGTTTTTTGGTGGTTTTCCTGTGTCTAGTGTTTTAAAGTTAAAGTTAAAGTAGCAATGATTGTCACACACACACTAGGTGTGGTCCTCTGCATTTGACCCATCCCCTTGACCACCCCCCGGGAAGCGAGGGGAGCAGTGGGCAGAAGCAGTGCCGCGCCCGGAAATCATTTATGGTGATTTAACCCTCAATTCCAACCCTTAATGCTGAGTGCCAAGCAGGGAGGTAATAGGCCCCATTTTTTTTTATAGTCTTTGGTATGACTCGGCCGGGGGTTGACTCACAACCTACCGATCTCAGGGCAGACACTAACCACTAGGCCACTGAGTAGGTTAATTCGTGTCTTGCATTCCCATTTTAGTGGCTTTTCCTGTTTTGTTGGTATTTGCCTGTAGCAGTTTCATGTCTTCCTTTAGGGGTCCAATTCCCCGCACTTGCTTTGTTTTAGCAAACAAGACTTTGATTAAGTTGTGTGGATGCTATCTTTCTTTGTGGGGACATTGTCGATTGTGATGTCACGTTCGGATGTACTTTGTGGACGCCGTCTCTGCTCCACACGCCGTAAGTCTTTGCTGTCGTCCAGCATTCTGTTTTTGTTTACTTTGCAGCCAGTTCAGTTTTAGTTTCATTTTGCATACCCATCCCTAAGCCTTTTCTTAGCGGCATTCGCCTTTTGTTTATTTTTGGTTTAAGTATTAAATACCTTTGTACCTGCACGCTGCCTCCCGCTGTCGTCTGCATATCGTGATCACGACAAACCATCGTCGTCATTACCGACATCTACAAAGCAGTTAGCTACCTGCTGCTACCTATTAATATGGAAGAGTATTACACAGTTACTCTAAACCAGTGGTTCTCAAATGGGGGTACGCGTAACCCTGGAGGTACTTGAAGGTACGCCAAGGGGTACGTGAGGTTTTTCAGAAATATTCTAAAAATAGCAACAATTAAAAAATCCTTTAGAAATACATTTATTGAAAAATACTTCAACAAAATATGAATGTAAGTTCATAAACTGTGAAAAGAAATGCAACAATGCAATATTCAGTGTTGACAGCTAGATTTTTTGTGGACATGTTCCATAAATATTGATGTTAAAGATTTCTTTTTTTTGTGCGTGTGAAAAAATGTTTAGAATGAAGTTCATGAATCCAGATGGATCTCTGTTACAATCCCCAAAGAGGACACTTTAAGTTGATGATTACTTCTATGTGTAGAAATCTTTATTTATAATTGAATCACTTGTTTGTTTTTTTTAACAAGTTTTTAGTTATTTTGAGATCTTTTTTTCCAAATAGTTCAAGAAAGACCACTACAAATTAGCAATATTTTGCACTGTTATACAATTTAATAAATCAGAAACTGATGACATAGTGCTGTATTTTACTTCTTTATCTCTTTTTTTCAACCAAAATTCTTTGCTCTGATTATAGGGTACTTGAATTAAAATGTTTTTCACAGGGGGTACATCACTTAAAAAAGGTTGAGAACCACTGCTCTAGACAGTATAGGCAGCACAGACACTCAACAACGGCACATTATTTGCGGATTACAACTACTGGTTTGCAAAAATATTTTTAACCCAGTTAGGTGCAATCACATAATATCCCACGGCACACCAGACTGTATTTCACGACACGCCGCGGCGCAGTGGTCGAAAAACACCGTTCGAGGCAGTGTTGGCACTAGGAATTTTCAAAACGGGGTCCCAGGAGACCCCATCAGGTCATAAAAATAGTGTCCCACAGTAAATTTTTAGGGTCTCACTTTTTTTGTAACCGTTTTGAAAACAAATGATAAATGTATGCATTATCCTGTTATATCTCACATTCTATCTATATTGTGTTTTGGAAAAAAGGTTGTCATAAATGTTACTTGGTTCATTAAAAAATAATACAAAAGAAAACACATTTTTATGCATATGTAAATGTATTCAGTTATAAACATTCATTCACTTTCTTCTCTCCTTCATGGATCTAAACTTTACCGCTGCCAGTAGTTTTTTCTATTTTTGTATTTAATAAGTTGTAGGTGTATATATTTCAGTATAAAAGTGTAAAACGTTGTTTGCTTCGGTCATGAAATTATGATAATTGTGTGCCAGGGCATACATGCATTATTTATGTTACGCTTAAATCTCTAGAGTCTACATCAACTTCAGATTTATCTGTCAATTCTAATTCTAATTTCTTTTTTTATGTTTGTTTGTTTTCTGCCCTGTTTTTTTTTCTGCCAAACGCACACAAACATTTTTTAAAGTGGAATATTTGATGTGAAGTAATCCGAGCCTTGGATAAGTCAATAATTCATAAAAACATTGATTTTAATTAAATATTATGTTTTGAGACATGACAGTTTTAAAGAAAAAAAAACAGAGCTTTGTTTTATTAGTCGACATTGCAACTTTTTCTGGATTACATTTCACCTGTATTCTTTTATTTTCCACTTTTATGCTTTTGTTTATTTTATTAGTATTTTTAGAATGTTGATGGTGATTATGTCACTGTCAGCGATGCGAGCGACACCTGCTAAGTTGTCAGCCATTTCTCCAAGAGACTCCTTTTGATCACTCCTCGCACCGTAACACTTCAAAAGGCGCATATTTGCCCTGTTTGTTGACATGCAAAGTACTTTTCGGGGGTGGAGGAGTCTGGTGGGGTGCTGGTTAGCTTGAAGCTAACAGCTAGCCTGTCTCCATCCTCGAACGATATCGATCCAGCAGGAGATAAAAAATGAAGTTTCCATTAACTCACAAAGCGTAAAGCAACTAATTTACTGGAGCCCTAGCACAGGATTAATTAAAAAAGGTTGACTTTACACTCACGTTAGTCTTTCTTTTGACAGCCCCTCGCGGTAAAATTGTCCGAGTGCAAACTGAGGCATTATTTGTGATTGATAAAACGTTCGGCGAATCAGAATTTATGACCAATAAAAACGTGATAAACGGAGACGGACATTTGACCCGGCAAATATAAACAAAACACCGACAGAAAGCGATATTCTGTTTAACATATTCCCGTTGGAAGCCAAACAACCGCCAGATGATGGACCCCTTGCTGTTTGGCTTGGGAATTCTTCCTTCATTTGTTACCAGATTCGCACCTTCTTTCTCTCGTATTACCACTTGCACCACTCCGTTAGCACCACAGCTAACGTTACCCATGCCGCTACCTCTCTACTCCGCGAGGGCGTATGACGTTGCATACTGTCACGCATGTAACAAGGTGCGCTTGTTTTATGACTCTGTGAGAAGGAGAAAAGAAAGAGTGATGAAAACCTGCAGTGTAATGCCCGAAGCTAAAAGCAACTGCGTGAGAACGTATACTCCAATATCATGATATAGTCATTTTCTATATCGCACAGAGACAAACCCGCGCCATATCGAGTATATTCGATATATCGCCCAGCCCTAGTAGCAGGTGATAGTTTGCTTTGTGCATAATTGTAACTGTTTACAAATGCATTGCCCTGAATTTCGATTTTTTTTTGGATCAATAAATAAAGGTTTGGTCGATTGTAGCTTTGATAGCCACCACCGCCCCCCGTGACCCTAAAGGGAATAAGCGGTAGAAAATAGATGGATGGATGGATGTTCTCTACATCCAACATTATGTATTATTCTAACTGATCTTTTCACTTAAATGTTCACTTATCCCTTCTATTATGTTAAGGGTCAATTTGACCCATTTCAGTTTTTGTGTTGATCAAAGTGAAGTGAATTGAAGTGAATTATATTTATATAGCGCTTTTTCTCTAGTGACTCAAAGCGCTTTACATAGTGAAACCCAATATCTAAGTTACATTCAAACCAGTGTGGGTGGCACTGGGAGCAGGTGGGTAAAGTGTCTTGCTCAAGGACACAACGGCAGTGACTAGGATGGCGGAAGCGGGAATCGAACCTGCAACCCTACAGTTGCTGGCACGGCCGCTCTACCAACCGAGCTAAACCGCCCCTGTACTGGTTATCCTTTCTTTTTCTTGCTGAAATTTGGTGACTTTTCCTCATCTAGGGCCATGAACTGGTGTGTAAAATCTGGACACTTTGATGTGTAGTGGAATGTATTGCAGAGTTTGTATACAACTATGATGTTGCGGGTCATTTTGACCCAGACGCTTTAATGTGGGTAAATAGCTTTTCAGATCCAAAATAAATATGTCTCTTTGATGTACAATTGTTTGTATTTTGATTGCCTCTGAGACCCAGAGCCAGGTGTGTGAAGAGAGGGAACTTTCTCACACTTGTCCTTGTCACTGTTCTCATGTCATCTCTTTGACAAACTCACCAAAAAATGAGATCCAGAAGGATGACATCTGAGGAGACTTTATCACAGATTTTTAACTGGGATAGTGATGTAGAGGAAGAGATTTCAGAAACAGAGGATTTTTCAGAGACAGAAGACAATGTTATTGCTGATCCAGATAATCAATTTTCCTACGATGAGGAGGATTCAGAGGACGAGTCTGCCGTTGTTCCTCCAACAGATGAAAACCAAGGAATGCAGCAATCATCATCCACAGAGGGGGCATGAGCATCTAAGGACGGTAATATAAAATGGTCAACATCACCACACCCAAGCCGAGTTAGACTATCATCTATCCAATGTGATCAAAATGACAATGTCCTACACGATTTGCTGTCACACGAGTTGATGAGATTCAATCAGCATTTCATATCCCCACCAATAGAGAGGATTATACTGGAAAATTACCAACTTGGAGGGGAGACGTGTGTTTCAAGAGAAATGAAAGCCACTGGATCAGACTGACTTGCATGTTTACATTGGAGTTCTGTTATTAGCTGGAGTGTACAGGTCAAAGGGAGAAGCCACTGCAAGTCTATGGAATGAAGAGAATGGAAGACCAATCTTTCGTGCAACAATGTCTCTGGATACATTCCACATGATATCTTGTGTGATCCGCTTTGACAACCGCGACACCAGAGCTGGTCGACGTGAAAGAGACAAACTAGCTGCGATCAGAGATTTGTGGGATAAATGGGTTGAAAATGTACCTTTGTTGTAAAATCCTGTGATAAAGCCTCCTCAGATGTCATCCTTCTGGAGCTCATATTTGGTGAGTTTGTCAAAGAGATGACATGAGAACAGTGACAAGGACAAGTGTGAGAAAGTTCCCTCTCTTCACACACCTGGCTCTGGGTCTCAGAGACAATCAAAATACAAACAATTGTACATCAAAGTAAAAAGTACATCAAGGAGACATGTTTATTTTTGGATCTGAACAGCTATTTACCCACATTAAAGATCCTAGGTCAAAATGACTCGCAACATCATCTTTGTATACAAACTCTGCACAGACATTCCACTAAATATCAAAATGTCCAGATTTACACACCAGTTCATGACCCTAGATGAGGAAAAGTCACCAAATTTCAGCAAGAAAAAGAAAGGATAACCAGTACTTTGGTCAACACAAAAACTGAAATGGGTCAAATTGACCCTTAACATAATACAATTGGAATTAAAAATGTATTGTATGTCACTTTTCTAAATTTGTATTGAACCTAAAATAAAGTTGTTATTGGTTTAACCTGTTTTTTTGACTGTTTTGAGTGCATTTACACCGTACGGGTCAAAATGACCCGCAACATAATCAATGTCATTTTCCCCCAACATAATACAAGGGTTAACTTCAGTGGAATGTTTGGAGCGGTCATCCTTAACTCTGACGTTGTCTACTTATTAATACTACCTCGTTAAATGCTTCTCTGACGTTACCAGCTAATGAACATTTTTTTAACATTTACAAAGAATGTCTGTCACGTTATCCATTTGGATGTGTTCCTAGCATAGTTTTAACGTCAGCCGTGTCTTTTAAAACATTTAAAATTACAGCTTTTGGAGAACGTTTCAGATGTTTCCAGTTAGTAAAAACCTTTGCACATCTGCATTATTTACAAAAAGAAATTTAATGTAACAACGTAAACCTTCATCGTTACATAACTTTGATACTATATCTACTAGGGTTCGGCAACATGGGTGAAAACTGTATCACAATATAAGTGTTTTGTATCGCTTGATATCAATAGTTATTGATATTTTTATATTGAAGTTAAGGACCAAAATACAATATATTACATTTAAGCATTTTTATATGAAATGTAACCGTCTTCTGATTATAATCCCCTCCTCTATTAAAGCAGAAAGGAAAGGAATTGTCAACACAACCATGGAAAACACTTAAACAATCAATGTTAATGCAATTCTAAAATCAATTTGAACACTTAACAATAATCTCTTAAAATTAATGTGCAAATATATTGAATTATGTAGGAAACGCTTAGTAAATAGTGCAAAGGGCGAACATGTAAACAAAGAGAAACCAGAGAAGAACTATTTTCTGCAGGTTTCATGCCAATAAGTTGCGGCTGTGCTATAAGGAGTGAGTGTGGCTTGATTATTAAAGAATATGTTGCTGGTTGCTAAGGATGTAACATTAATATGATAGCGCTTTTTCATGATTGTTTTTGTGATGAAAGGGAAACAAAAAACCAAAACAGGGCAAAATAATGTACAACTGCATGCATAACACATTAATAGTTTTTTCTGGGGGTTTTTTGTAAATACTTTGGGATATTGATTGATTGATTGATTGATTGATTGATTGATTGATTGGGACTGTTATTAGTAGATTGCACAGTACAGTACATATTCCATACAATTGACCACTAAATGGTAACACCTTAATAAGTTTTTCAACTTGTTTAAGTCTGGGTCCACGTTAATCAATTCATGTATAATAACCTTTTAGATTCTGCCTATTCCATTTTAGACTATATGTATAAAACATGTCTTCTTGTTATCTGCCAAATGTTTAAATGTCTGAGTAAATGAAACTTGTAACTTGAACTTGAAGGCGGTGTGGTATTACCGGTCTTGGTGGGGTGGGCCCCTTGCATAATTTACAGAACACTTTAGACTAACTATGGTCCGTTTTGTGAAATCCAAAAAACTGCCATACTGTTGATGTGACTTTTGCTGTTTTATTAACAATTCATTCACTCTCTGCAGCACTCATTTTGAATTTCATTTTTCACGCCATACGGTGGCAGAGGGGTTAGTGCGTCTGCCTCACAATACGAAGGTCCTGCAGTCCTGGGTTCAAATCCAGGCTCGGGATCTTTCTGTGTGGAGTTTGCATGTTCTCCCCGTGAATGCGTGGGTTCCCTCCGGGTACTCCGGCTTCCTCCCACTTCCAAAGACATGCACCTGGGGATAGATTGATTGGCAACACTAAATTGGCCCTAGTGTGTGAATGTTGTCTGTCTATCTGTGTTGGCCCTGCGATGAGGTGGCGACTTGTCCAGGGTGTACCCCGCCTTCTGCCCGATTGTAGCTGAGAAAGGCGCCAGCGGCCCCCGCGACCCCGAAAGGGAATAAGCGGTAGGAAATGGATGAAATGGATAAAGAATCAACCGCGAGACAACAAGATTGCGCAACCAAACGTGATAGTTGTTTCTGGCACCTAATTGGCTGTTAGGATGTCACTCACACTGAGCAGTGATCACTTCCTGCATTGCTTGTTTACCAGAGAGCGAGTGTCTTAGTTCATACAACCAACAAACTACCTTGGTTTTGCAACTTCCGGTTTGTTCCGACATAGAAGAAAATAAAATCCTGGACGTTTTGTCAAACACATTTTTGTTCATATTTATTACATGTCTACCGCAATAAATATTGATATCGTATAGGGACAAGCGGTAGAAAAATGGATGGATACGCGCGCACTTAGGTACTAATTCACATAATGTACATACACAAGCACATATACACTCATGCATATAATAACATTTCATCAAACATATATTAACATCCTCCCGTGGGGAAACTGGGTAAAACACAGCACACTGATTAAGCTTAACCTATTTTTACTGTAACAATGTACAAGGTTAATATAGTTTGCCTTTCTGTCCTCTCCTCCATTCACCTACTTTCTTTTGTAATTCAAGTTTTCATTACATCTATGTATTGTTGCATTTGCCAAAATTGTATTGTCGACAATAGAGCTGATTATTATTATTCATTATCAATAGTGCTATTTCTATTGGTATTTTTATCGCTTCATCTGTAGTGCTATAATGTTCATTTTCATGATAAGATGATTTTTATGTTTGTTTTGTATTTTATTTCAAATATGCAAAAAAACAAGAGCAAGCCTGATCCAATACAGTGCTATAGCTTTAATAGCCATTATGACAAAATGAAAACAATAGACAATAAAAAACGGGGGGAAAAAAACAAAAACAAAATGAGCAATGGCCTTTTTTTTTTTTTTAATACATATTTGAAAAGGAGTGAGAAGACGTTTACACTTGTTGGTTTTCATATTTGTGTTCTTAATATATACTTCACTAACTGCTTCTGTGATATCATTTTCATATCATATTTGTGCATATAGTATTTGCTGATGTTGTGCTGTTGTTGTTTGTGTCTATGTCTTATCTCCCCCTTGTCCAATTTCCACCCCAGTCTTGTTTTTCTTCTTCTTTCTATCCCTTCCTGCATGCTTCGGTCCGGCTGGCCCAAACACTAAATAAATATTTGATAAAGTCAAACACAAAAAAAAGGCACCAAGATAAGTATCCTACACTTCTCTTTTGTAAAGTAAATCTGAACAGCAACTACATCAACAATATGATTTGCCTGAGTGGCTGGACGGGACAAAAAATGTATATGTATATATTAAGGTGGTGCTCTGGATCACCCCCAAAATCGGATCACTTGTTCCTTACTGCGTTTATGACATTTCCTTAAAGATTCATTAAAACTAACTAACTGACAAACAAACCCGAGCAAATACAAAACCTCCGAGGGGATGTACAACTGGGTCATTATGTGATCCATTTTAATATTTACTTTTAGGTGAGCAACATGGGCATGTTTGCTAACTTGGGCAGCCAGTTGTTCAATAACATTTTTTATAGTGGGACGACCAGATTGCAAGCAAGCAGGGTGTTAAAGCAACAACAAAAAAAGAATATGATTTGCATCACTAGTTTATCTTCCTAATAATGTTCCCCTGAGAGGTCGTTTCTGAGTGGTGGACCAAGCAAGCCACTTTGGCAACATAAAGTGTCCTTGGCACACTTTGAAGCAGCAGGAAATAAAATGTGTTTTATTCGAGGCAGTTATTTTCACTGTGGAAGTGTCCGTGCTGTGATGAATGCACATGGACAGCAGCATTGTTAATACTTTTATGATGAAGAACAGCGAATATGTCATGTTGTTTTTGCCTGGTCTGTGAGTGTTGTTTGGTAAAGGACGCAGCATCTTCTGTTGAATAAATTAATTTACCTAAATAACAACCACAGTACCTACCACGCACATCCATTTTTGTTAATAGCCGCTAAATCAGTGTACGGTTTTATTTGAAGGAACTGGTAAATAGAGCTATTAAAGCTGGGACTTTTGGCTGGTGAATAAATGCCGGGTCCTCCTCCGTATTGCCACAGTTCATATTTATATAAAAAATACGTTATCTTTATGGAGAATTTTATATTTGGGGAGTCAGTTTATTGATGCGTTGAGTTTATATACATTCATAAGGGAACACCCTACCATGTTGTCCAGTAGAGGTGGAAATCTTTGGGCACCTCACGATTTGATTCCGATTCTTGGTGGGAAGATTTAATTTAGAATCAATTCTTGATTCAACCTTCATCCATCCATCATCTTCCGCTTATCCGAGGTCGGGTCGCGGGGGCAACAGCCTAAGCAGGGAAACCCAGACTTCCCTCTCCCCAGCCACTTCGTCTAGCTCTTCCCGGGGGATCCCGAGGCGTTCCCAGGCCAGCCGGGAGACATAGTCTTCCCAACGTGTCCTGGGTCTTCCCCGTGGCCTCCTACCGGTTGGACGTGCCCTAAACACCTCCCTAGGGAGGCGTTCGGTTGGCATCCTGACCAGATGCCCGAACCACCTCATCTGGCTCCTCTCGATGTGGAGGAGCAGCGGCTTTACTTTGAGTCCCTCCCGGATGGCGGAGCTTCTCACCCTATCTCTAAGGGAGAGCCCCGCCACACGGCGGAGGAAACTAATTTCGGCCGCTTGTACCCGTGATCTTATCCTTTCGGTCATGACCCAAAGCTCATGACCATAGGTGAAGATGGGAACGTAGATCGACCGGTAAATTGAGAGCTTTGCCTTCCGGCTCAGCTCCTTCTTCACCACAACGGATCGGTACAACGTCCGCATTACTGAAGACGCCGCACCGATCCGCCTGTCGATCTCACGATCCACTCTTCCCCCACTCGTGAACAAGACTCCTAGGTACTTGAACTCCTCCACTTGGGGCAGGGTCTCCTCCCCAACCCGGAGATGGCACTCCACCCTTTTCCGGGCGAGAACCATGGACTCGGACTTGGAGGTGCTGATTCTCATTCCGGTCGCTTCACACTCGGCTGTGAACCGATCCAGCGAGATTCAACCTGATTCTTGTAATATATTAATTGTTATATAAATTATAATAAAGCTTTTCCAGGACAGGTTACAAAAACTCATCTTGGCTGCTGACTAGGGCTGGGCGATATGAACCAAAAGTGATAATGTGGTATTTTTAGTTTATTTTAGTGCAATTTAGAAATAGAACAAAATGATATGTTAGAAAACATAAATATATATATATATATATATATATATATATATATTAGGGATGCACCGATTAATTGGTAACCGAATATATTCGGCCAAATATGGCAAAAAAAAAAACACATTCGGCCTTCGGTGGAATGAGTTAAAAACAAGGCCGAATAGTGGCATGTGACGCAAGTTTTTGACGCGGTGACGCAATCAACCAACGTGCAGTGACGTGGTGACGTTGGGATATGTTGTGTACCTGTATAAGTGTATGAGGTTACAAGCACACACTTATTGAGATTTAGTGGGGCCTCTGTTTACATTATTAGCCTGTTGTGTAGGCTACCTGTATAAGTGTAAGAGGTTACAAGCACACACTTAATTGAGATTTACTTAAGCCTTCTGTTTACATTATTAGCATATCTACTGTGGCTAAGCAGACTTTTGCCAAAAGGACAATAATTCATTTGTTGTGGGTTCATCCACTTTAATGCACTTTATTTTTTTGGAATGCATGTTTTGTTTGAAGGCCTAATATAAATGAAAAAGACTACTGGAATATTAAAAAAATGTCAATATTCAATAAAAAAAAATACTTCATTTGAAAAACATGTTTAAATATTTATTCTAGGCTATTTATGCAATATTTAAAAAATTGTGAAAAACTGCATTCATTATTCGGTATTCGGCCTTCGGCCAAGCGTTTAAGTTTTATTCGGCTTCGGCCACAAATTTTCATTTCGGTGCATCCCTAATATATATATATATATATATATATATATATATATATATAAACATACAAACATTTGAAGCCGCTGCCTGACCAGGGCTCAGAAAATCTGTAGACTCCTATCACCCCCACGAAGGACTGTTTTCACTGCTGGATTTTGGAAAAAGTTTCCGCACCCTCCGTAGCAGAACCTCCAGGTTCTGTAACAGTTTCTTCCCTCAGGCCATAAGATTCTTGAATGCACTATAATAATCCACTCAATTCCCCCCAAAAACGGATTAACTCGTTGGACTATGGACTATAAAGACAATATAACATACATCCATAAACATGGATGCATATGAAAAAGTGCAATATATTTATCTATAAAGTAAATCTATTCATATTTGCACCTTATTGCTCTTTTGTCCTGTTCTTCAACAAGCTAATCTCTACTGTAAATTTTAAATTTGAATGACAATAAAGGAAGTCTAAGTCTAATATATATGTTAATACTATACTTACGAATAACCAATTTTTTGTAAATGTATATTCACATTTTTTTTGTCTTTTTAAAGAATATATGCATCACAGCAAATAAATATTGAAATATCAACCCTAACCATGTCCCCACCGCCACAGGTATTGGTAAGGAAAACCTAGACATTGA
Source organism: Nerophis ophidion (assembly GCF_033978795.1). Classification (NCBI taxonomy): domain Eukaryota; kingdom Metazoa; phylum Chordata; class Actinopteri; order Syngnathiformes; family Syngnathidae; genus Nerophis; species Nerophis ophidion. The sequence goes on from NC_084613.1 coordinate 77,046,160, forward strand.
GAAAATAAAAATGTCTTACATTAAAGGGGAACATTATCACAATTTCAAAAGGGTTAAAAACAATAAAAATAAGTTCCCAGTGGCTTGTTGTATTTTTTTGAAGTTTTTTTCAAAATTTTACCGGTCTCGGAATATCCCTAAATAAAGCTTTAAAGTGCCTTATTTTCGGCTCTCTGCGAAGACACTGGCCATTTCCCTGTGACGTCGTACAGTGCTGCCAATGTAAACAAACAATGGGAATACCACAGCAAGATATAGTGACATTAGCTCGGATTTAAACTCGGATTTCAGCGACTTAAGCGATTCAACAGATTACGCATGTATTGAAACAGATGGTTGGAGAATGAAAATATTGAAGAAGAAATTGAAGCTATTGAGCGAATAGCTTTTGATGCTATTCATAGCCATAGCATGGCCGAATAGCTGCGTTCGCATCGCCGGTAAAATGTGCGGACCAGGACTTTCGCATCTTTTGACACTGTAGCAACTTAAATCCGTCGATTGGTAAGTGTTTTTTTCGCATTAAATGTGGGTGGAAGGAAACGTAATATAGTTGCAAATGCATCTGCAGGTTATCCATACATCTCTTTTCCATGTCTGCTTTAGCACTTGCGGTAAATAGCATGTTAGCATCGATTAGCGTAGCATGTTAGCATCGATTAGCTGGCAGTCAACATCAACAAAACTCACCTTTTTGATTTCGTTGACTATCGTTTTAAATGCATTTGCAGTTTATCCATACATCTCTGTGCCATGTCTGCCTTAGCATCGCCGGTCAAATGTGGAGACACTCTGGCACATTCAATGGGGGTCTGGCGGCAGACACTTTCGCATCTTCGGGCCAGTGGTGCAACTTGAATCCCTCCCTGTTAGTGTTGTTACACCCTCCGACAACACACCGTCGAGGCATGATATCTCCAAAGTTCCAAAAAATAGTCAAAAAAAACGGAAAATAACAGAGCTGAGACCCGGTGTTTGTAATGTGTTGAAAATGAAAATGGTGGATGTGTTACCTCGGCGACGTCACATTCTGACGTCATCGCCTCCAGCGTGATAAACAGAAAGGCGTTTAATTCGCCAATATTCACCCGTTTAGAGTTCGGAAATCGGTTAAAAAAAATAGATGGTCTTTTTTCTGCACCATCAAGGTATATATTGAGGCTTACATAGGTCTGGTGATAATGTTCCCCTTTAAGATCATGCTTTTGATCATTTGAGGAATATGAAGCCGGGTGGGGTGGTGGGTGGGAGGTTTCTGGCCGGCTGAAATATTGTGTAAATACTTTTATAACATGTTCTGGTCGAGTCCTCAATTACAGAATGATTAGCAGGCTTAATATTACATTTTATTAAATAATAGAGAAGGTTAAACCATTGTCATGCAGTAATATTAAGACCATTAACTGTGCAACATGTAACACGATGTATTGCATTTACTTTTTTATCGTATGTAAGTGCAGCAAGAATGCAATTACCCACAGTCAAATTAAAAAACAAAACTTCTCAAGTCAGAAGGATTTAATGTTAACAAGCATAGAGAACATTGTGTCCTTCCACATGTGCGTTGGAGCAGTTACTTAGTTTATGGCGCTGGCAAATCTGTGTCATTGCTTTATTTTAGCCTTTGCCCCGTGCTGTGTTCTGACCGAGGTAATCTCTTTTAAAAATGCCAGAGCTTGCAGGAGTGCAAGTACATTTATTCTTTTAGTGATATGTTTGCATGTGAAAAGGTGTATATGTCTATGATTGACGCTTGTAATTGTGCCTTTCTTCTTTGCACTGCAAATTAACGCGGCTTCACACCTGAAGGTCCTAACAATTTTTAAAAAGTACTTGAATTGATATAGAGAAAGCTTAGCTGGTGGAATAAAATGAGAGGTAAATCTATTTCACACACATTTGTCTCCCCTGTATTATCTAGTTAGCAAGGTAATCTTCCGGAGTTGAGTTTGCATCCTCCAGATGTTCCACATCTTACCTCCGCTCTAACTGCTTGCGTATCATAGAAGTACCGCCATAAATAACAAGGTATTTATGTCTTAAACAAGACTATGGTGAAATGTTCCCACACTTAACATGTTTTCAACTGCGATGTTGTTGTGATCGGTCGCGTTGACTTGCTTCTGTTTGGTAAAAACATGAGTAATGACAAGAGACGGGTACCGAATCCGGTACTTTTTTGGCACCGACCGAATTTAGCCGGTCCTACCAGGCACCGATTCACGTGAAATCTAACAATGCCATGTTTTGCTACCGGGTTTGCGTGTTACGTCACACCCGGTTGCTGGGCACTTCGGAGCTTGTCGATCACTCCAGCAGCACAGAGAGCGGACTCCGTCAAACTACCTCTAGGTAATGTTGCAACTTTGCAACAAAACAATTGACTCCAAAAATGCTCGAACATAAGTAAAGCTCCACTTTTCATAAAATGCGCTAGCTTGATGCTTATATAGATTGGCTTTGCTATTGACATGGTACGGATTCGCATCAGCGATTTCACACGGCGACTTCAAACATTCAAATTTGTTAATTAAAACTACAATTAGGGCTGGGTGATATTTCGATATACTCGATATATTGCGGGTTTGTCCCTGTGCAATATAAAAAATGACTGCATCGTGATATTCGACTATATGTTCTCACACAGTTGCTTTTAGCTGCAGGCATTACACTACATGCGTTTCACACTCTTTCTTGTCTCTCCTTCTCACAGAGACATAAACGTAGATTGTCACTGAAGGCTTCAAAACTATGAATGAACTCATGAGCAGTACTTAACAAAAAAATGTGAAGTAACTGAAAACATGTTTTATATTGTAGTTTCTTCAAAATAGCCACCCTTTGCTCTGATTACTGCTTTGCACACTCTTGACATTCTCTCGATGAGCATCAAGTGGTAGTCACTTGAAATGGTTTTCACTTCACAGGTGTGCTTGAAGCTCAGTGAATTATTATGCCAGTCCTTGATGACGATTATATGATGATCAGATCCCCCAGGACTGACTCCTTACTTTTCATGTCACGTGATTGAGAGAGAGCCCATCCCAGACACTTTTTAGGCCGTAAAATACGTCTTTGTCCGTTATCTCTCGACTTTGCCAGCTGCTGACGTGAGAAAACTTTTAGCCCATTCTAATCTTCACGTAGTAAAAATGGCGCTGAGCTCTACACTCACTACAACCACACACACACACACACAGTTTAATCTGTAATGTGTATAACAAGTGATGTTATGTGACCCCTTGTCGTTCTATGTGCCCCAGTGAGGGGATGTCGCCCAGGGAAGATAGTCCAGATGACCGAGGCAGAGGTGCGAGGTCTCTGCATCAAATCCCGGGAGATCTTCCTCAGCCAGCCCATCCTGCTGGAGCTGGAGGCCCCACTCAAGATCTGCGGTCAGTGTTCACTCTTTTCCTACGGCAATTCTGGTTAATATTGCCCCACGCCAGGCCTATAGGGGGCAGGAATGTGTAAAATTCCTCAAGCAACCGCAGTCTAACTCAGGGGTGCCCATTACGTCGATCGCGAGCTACCAGTCGACCGCGGGGGGTGTGTCAGTCGATCTCCAGCCAGGCTTTTAAAAAAAATAGACCTAAAAATTAGTGATCATCAATCTTCACCAAGACGTCACTTAAATGACATTCACGGTACCGGAGGGTCTTGTGAGATAACGCTGGCTGCTGCAAGATCATTATTATGAAAATATGACCGAGAGGAAGGCGAGAAACACTTTTTATTTCAACAGACTCTCGCGCCGTACCTTCCGTCAAAACTCTAAAGGCCGACTGCACATTTCCTATCTTCACAATAAAAGCCCTGCTTCATGCTGCCTGCGCTAACTAAATACAGAGTCTCGGAAAACTGGCGTGCACAAGCGATCCTCAGAAAGCTGGCGTGCACATCACCAGCTTTCCGAGACTCTTATTTTGTTAGCGCAGGCAGCATGAAGCAGGGCTTTTATTGTGAAGATAGGAAATGTGCAGTAGGCCTTTAGAGTTTTGACGGAAGGGACGGCGCGAAAGTCTGTTGAAATAAAAAGTGTTTCTCGCCTTCCTCTCTGTCATTTTTTTCATAATAATGAATTGGCAGCAGCCAGCGTCATCTCACAAGACCCTCGGGTGCCGTGAATGTCAATCAAGCAAGCTACGGAATTTGCCGCCAATGTTTTTCTTGTAAAGTGTATGGAAGCTGGATGAATTAGATGCCAAAAACCAACCACTTTCATGTGGTATTGTACAGAAAGGACAACTTTTTTTCTCCTCCATTTGAAAATGTGGACGTTATCATCATTACTGTCTGATTCCAATCAATGCAAGTCATCAGAATCAGGTAATACACCAACTTATATTCTTGTCTTTGTGAAAGAAAGACATCTATATGTGTTACACATGCTTGTATTATCATTAAACACATTTAACTTGTTTACAAAAATGTCTCTTTCATAAATAAATATATATAAATGAGGTAGATCCCCTCGAGTTGGTCAATTGAAAAGTAGCTCGCCAGCAGAAAAAGTGTGGGCACCCATGGTCTAACTGATAATTCACCATACACAGGAGTTTCCATTCATTATAGGTGAGTTGTTACTATGGTGATTCCATAAGCAGGGAGAGGTTACACACTCATCTTATGACGAAAATATGTATAGAGTACACAGTCTCAAGTTGGGTTGAGCTATACTTTAAATTTTGTTATCGATGTGATACTCATTAAATACAGGGCCAGTATTGAGATGAAACAATACTTTTTATTTCAATTATTCAACATAATTTTTTATTTTGCGATTTGGCCTTTAATTACAATTAACACAGGACACAGATTTAAGAGTAATGCCAAAAAAAATGTTCAACAAACTTATTTTTGTTGTTAATTTATTGATATGGGAGAGTGGCCGTGCCAGCAACCTGAGGGTTCCTGGTTCAATCCCCACCTTCTACCAACTTTGTCACGTCCGTTGTGTTCTTAAGCAAGACGGTTCACCCTTGCTCCTGATGAGTCATGGTTAGGGCCTTGCATGGCAGCTCTTGCCATCAGTGCGTGACTGTGTGTGTAAATGTGGAAATAGTGTCAAAGCGCTTTGTTTACCCTGAAGGTAGAAAAGCGCTATACAAGTATAACCCATTTAACATTTATTATTAGTCCGCAGTTCCCCTAAAAATACCTTTTGCTTGATGGTGGTCATGGTCTTTAAACAATCTTTCTCAAACTTACAAAGGCATGTACCTTCTTTTTTTTTTTTTTTGTGGTGATTTGGCTAAACCCCTTAAATTATGATATATTGTATATGTTATTATTATATAAGAAGTTTTTCTGTATTTTGAAAATATTAAATAATCAGGCAATGACATGCTATGAAATACAGTGTGGCAAAAAAGTATTTAGTCAGCCATCGATTGTGCAAGTTCTCCCACTTAAAATGATGACAGAGGTCTGTAATTTTCATCATAGGTACACTTCAACTGTGAGAGACAGAATGTGAAAAGTTTTAAGAAATGTATTTGTAAATTATGGTGGAAAATAAGTATTTGGTAAACCATTCAAAGCTCTCACTGATGGAAGGAGGTTTTGGCTGAAAATCTCACGATACATGGCCCCATTCATTCTTTCCTTAACACGGATCAGTCGTTCTGTCCCCTTAGCAGAAAAACAGCCCCAAAGCATGATGTTTCCACACCCATGCTTCACAGTAGATGTGGTGTTCTTGGGATGCAACTCAGTATTCTTCTTCCTCCAAACACCACAAGTGGAGTTTATACCAAAAGTTATATTTTGGTTTCATCTGACCACATGACATTCTCCCAATCCTCTGCTGTATCATCCATGTATCCATTTTGGTACAAACTCAACTCCTCTTGTTTGGAGGAAGAAGAATACTGAGTTGCTTCCCAAGAACACCATACCTACTGTGAAGCATGGGGGTGGAAACATCATGCTTTGGGGCTGTTTTTCTGCTAAGGGGACAGGACGATTGATCCGTGTTAAGGAAAGAATGAATGGGGCCATGTATCGTGAGATTTTGAGCCAAAACCTCCTTCCATCAGTGAGAGCTTTGAATGGTTTACCAAATACTTATTTTCCACCATAATTTACAAATAAATTATTTAAAATTCCTAAAACGTGAATTCCTCTATTTTTTTTTTCACATTCTGTCTCTCACAGTTGAAGTGTACCTATGATGAAAATTACAGACCTCTGTCATCATTTTAAGTGGGAGAACTTGCACAATCGCTGGCTGACTAAATACTTTTTTGCCCCACTGTACATTGTTAATTTAAATACATTGTTCATTTTAACAGCAGTTATTAGTTTAGTTTTAGTCAGTCTTTATATTAAATGTATTTTAGTTTTAGTTGTATTTTAGTCATTTAAATTGATCAGCTAAATTTTAGCTGACTAAAATTACAGTAAATTAAGTCAACTGAAATGTAAAGGATAACGCATGTTTGAAGTTGTTTTGAAACCACTTTTATTAGGTTATTGCAGAAAAACTAAATTCAAAACAAGACCTGCACGCCATGAATATGTCAAAAGGTATATTTCACACTAACCTTACTGTGTGTTATTATTTTAAGATAAACTTAAGCATTAATTGTTAATATATGACTATAATAGTCATATGAAGAACCAAACTAGTTGTATTCTGTATTGTGTATAGTATCTATCCCAGCTGCATTTGGGTAGAAGGTGGGGTACACACTGGACAAGTCGCCAACACAAATAGACAACATTCACACTCACATTCACACACTAAAGCCAATTTAGTGTTGCAAAACAACCTATCCCCAGGTGCATGTCTTTGGAGATTGGAGGAAAACAGAGTACCCGGAGAGAACCCATGCACTCACGGGGAGAACATGCAAACTCCACACAGAAAGACTTTGGGTTGTTCTTAAGAAATGTTTATGTATTAACTAAAAACACACCAAAAGCTTTTCACAAATAACACAAGGTAAGATGACTTCAGGCAGAAAGCAGCATTGTAAGTCTAAATGTGCTGCGCCACAAGAAAACCAACACTCTATACACAAGCACACACACACACACACACACACACACACACACACACACACACAGGAGTTATAGTCTATTTCTTTTGCTGTAGCTCGGAGTTTTCTTATATAACCAGACTGCATCACAGTGCCTGCCTGGGTCGCTCCGTGTCTCACACACACACACACACACACACACACACACACACACACACACACACAAACGCGCGCACGCACGCACACACACACACACACGTACACTCTCACACATGGCCTCCTCGTGTTTGTCACTGCGAGGGACACATACACACATGCAATGTCTTTACATCATTCAGTACACCTCCTGAAAGCACTGAAGCAAGCATTTTCTGGGCCGCAACTATCACTTTTTGGCTCCATAAGTAGTCATTCAAACAACATAGGCTGTTAGGGTGTGGTTTGTTATTAGCCCGATTGGTACCGGGCTGCAGAATAATTTTTTATTCATTTAGAAAAAAAAAAGAGGACCCCTCCACCCGGGCCACGGGACAAATTATTAAGCGTTGACGGGTCCGCGGATACAAAAAGGTTGGGGACCACTGCTCTAGTGGAGCAGTTATGTTATGTATTCAGGGTATCTGCGGGGTCTTAAAAGGTGTGATATCCAATTTTTAGAATTAGAATTGAAATGAGGGCTTCACAGTGGCAGAGGGGTTAGTGCGTCTGCCTCACAGTACGAAGGTCTTGCAGTCCTGGTTTCAATCCCAGGCTCGGTATCTTTCTGTGCGGAGTTTGCATGTTTCCCCCCGTGACTGCGTGAGTTCCCTCCGGGTACTCCGGCTTCCTCCCACTTCCAAAGACATGCACCTGGGGATAGGTTGATTGGCAACACTAAATTGGCCCTCGTGTGTGAATGTGAATGTCGTCTGTCTATCTGTGTTGGCCCTGCGATGAGGTGGCGATTTGTCCAGGGTGTACCCCGCCTTCCGCCCGATTGTAGCTGAGATAGGCGCCAGCGCCCCCTGCGACCCCAAAAGGGAATAAGCGGTTGAAAATGGATGGATGGATGGAATTGAAATGATACCTACGACGACTTACCTCTCCATTTCAAACACTTACTTGTGGTCTAGATCAGAGGTCTGCAACAGGCGGTCCGCGGATGAACTGCAGGGTGGTCGCAAATTATTTACTTGATTGGACTTTATCATATATATTATTTCTCACAAATGTAAATGTTTTTGAATACACTAACATTGATTCAATGCACTGCAAGCTTGTTTATAAATGGTGTTGGCATTAACCTCACTGTACCTCGCAGTTTTAATACAAACACATAAAATGTATTAATGTCAGCACTTAAGATAGCTAATGATTTGCCTTTTTAGTTTTTGGCTAACAATTTGCGCTGTTGTTACCAGCAAGCAATTTGCTTTGTAGTTGCCAGCTAGCAATTAGCACACCATTTGCCAGCCAGCAAATAGTGCGCCATCTGGTGGCGAGCAATTGGCACTCTTACTTCCTAGCCAGCGATATAGATAGATATACATATGTATATAATATATATATATATATATATATTTCTCCCACAACAAGGAGGCTGAAGAGCTGCAGGTTTGCCAAACCTGCTCAACTGTGACAAGCAAAGTGTGCTTGGAATATACAAAGTCTGAGTTTGTCGAATCATCTCCCCATCCTGTCCCCAGGCGACATCCACGGGCAGTACACAGACCTGCTGCGGCTCTTCGAGTATGGTGGCTTCCCTCCCGAGGCCAACTACCTGTTCTTGGGCGACTACGTGGACCGAGGCAAGCAGTCGCTGGAGACCATCTGCCTGCTGCTGGCCTACAAGATCAAATACCCCGAAAACTTTTTCCTGCTCAGAGGCAACCACGAGTGTGCCTCCATCAACCGCATCTACGGCTTCTACGACGAGTGTGCGTCTTAATAAAAACACAGACACACGCTTGAGTCATCATACAAACTGCTCATAGGCTTTTGTGTTTGCACTCCCACCAGGTAAGCGCAGGTTCAACATAAAGCTGTGGAAGACCTTCACAGACTGCTTCAACTGCTTGCCTATTGCTGCTATAATCGATGAGAAGATCTTCTGCTGCCATGGAGGTATAAATGCTCCTCCAGCTCATCTTCAAAGACTACTTTCCTTACCGAACTGAAGTTAAGCGTGTGTTGCAGGACTCTCGCCTGACCTGCAGTCTATGGAGCAGATCCGGAGGATTATGAGGCCAACAGATGTGCCTGATACAGGTATGCGTTTGTTTTCAGGTGACATGTGAGGACATAACCATTGATCAAAATAAGTGCAGTGGTACATGATAGGAATGGATTTAATCTGTTCCAGAGTTCATTTGTTTTAAGTATCACTCTTACCTTTTTAATGAAGTAAGTAGTGTACAAGCAGTAAGCGGTGTGTCCTAAAGAACAATGTTTCAACTATTAAGCCTATAAGGAAATGGAGATGATAATAATATTAATATCCATAATAATGGATTAGATTTATATGAAGTTTTTCTAAACACTCAAAAGCAATATACCTGTGATCAATTGTAACGAGCAGCTAGGGCATAAATGTGTGTAGTTTTTGTTGCTATGCTAGCGCTACCTTGCAGTTGCAGACTCAAATAGCCATTTAAGGTTCACTCAGCACTAGGGATGTATACCAAGTACCAGGTATGGGAACGGTTGACATTTGAACCGATACGGTACCTGGGAATCGATACCAATAGTCAACAGTACCAATTTTCAGGTCTTCTGTATGTTTGAATAAATATGAATTGTTTTTGATGATAAAATATTTTTTTTATATATTTAGAACTATGGTACATCTTTAGTCTTTATGTTTCTGCCCTCTTTTTGTGCCCTTGTGAGCATCATCCTTACCACTCTGCACTGTTTTACTGTGTGGAACAACTTCCCTTGTGGATCGTTAAAGTTTGTCTTAGTCTTAAATCATTTTGATTTGGTCGGTGCCAAAAAAGTACTGGATTAAGTACAGTTATCAGCGGGTTTTTTTTGGTTAGTTTTTTTCCATCCGGCTGACCGTCGTAATTATGACACGCGCGAGCTGTCACATTCCGCTGCTATGCATAAAAAAAAAAACATGAGTAAGATCTTATAATAAGATATAATATAGTTTTTTTTATTCCACAACAGGTAAAATAATGTGGTTGCAGTGCAGATACAAAAAGTCCACAAAATAAAGAGAAAAAACAAGAGGGAAACATTAAAGAACACGAAAGCCATAAAAGACATTCAAAGAGCAGAACTGATGCAAACAGCAGCCACTTCAGCGTCACCATTTCTAGTTGCAGCTACAGAAGTAAAAAAACTAAAACAAAAAATTTGCAATATATTATATACATATTGCACACATGTGATTGCTCCATCCATAGGCAAACAACAAAACAAAACAAAAACACAATTTCAACACCCACATTCACCGCAATGGCCTCTGTTGTGCTCCATGCCATCGTCTGCTGGGGTCGGGGGACAGCACGGCCAGAGACCGGGACAGACCCCACAAAGAAAGACACGTATGAGCGAGAATTCGCCCAAGGACCCCGATGTGTCCGACACATGCTCGTTCAGTCAGGGCTATGTGAAGCTTGTTTCATCTTTTGTAGAAATAAGTAAATAAATAATCAGCTTGAATAATCAGGACGCAACACCACATAAAAGATTGTAACAAAATATTTCCTCTTCAAAAGTCCCTCAGTCACACTGATAAGTTAGTGGTAGTTGGAAGTGAACGCGCTTTACTCACGAGCAGAGGTGGGTAGAGTTGTCAGAAGTTGTACTCAAGTAAGAGTACTGTTACTTTAGAGATTTATTACTCAAGTAAAAGTAAGGAGTAGTCACCCAAATATTTACTTGAGTAAAAGTAAAAAGTATGTTGTGAAAAAACTACTCAAGTACTGAGTAAATGAGTAACCTGTTTGTTTAATGATTACGGCAACAAATAATGCACAAAAACATAATAATAGCAACGAGCAAATTCAGAGCCAGGAATATATCTTAAGCAACTAAAACAATAATATATATTAAATAATAGTACATAAAAAAAATAAGGCACATTGAGCCACAATAACTTAACAGCACCTTAGGCTCAGTAGGCATTCATTGATTGATTGATTGAAACTTGTATTAGTAGATTGCAGTACAGTACATATTCTGTACAATTGACCACTAAATGGTAACATCCCAATAAGTTTTTCAACGTTAATCAATTACTTAATAAATGAGCAAGTCGAGGTGATCTACCTCATATATACATATACACACACACACACACATCATATACACACATATCATATATATATATATGTGTGTGTATATATATATATATATATATATATACATACATTTATATATACAGTATATAATTTATATTTATTTATTTTGCCGTTTTTGTTCACATGTTAAAGATGTTTTAATGAATATACATGCATGATGTTTAACATATAGATTCCTATCTTTCATGAAGACAAGAATATAAGTTGGTGTATTACCTGATTCTGATGACTTGCATTGATTGGAATCAGACAGTATTGCTGATAACGTCCACGTTTTTAAATGGAGGAGAAAAAAAAGTTCCTCCTTTCTGTCTAATACCACATGAAACTAGATGGTTTTTGGCATCTCGTTTGTCCAGCTTCCATATTCGTTTTTATACACTTTACAAGAAATACATTGGCGGCAAACTCCGTAGCTTGCTAGCCTGTTTGCTCTGGCTTTCGGGGACTCTTATTTTGTTAGCGCAGGCGCGATGGAGCGGCACTTTTATTGTGAAGACAGGAACTGTGCGATTTTGACGGGAAGTACGGTTGAAATAAAAAGTGTCTTTTTTTCCTTTGCACTTTTGATTGATTGATTGAAACTTGTATTATTAGATTGCACAGTACAGTACATATTCTGTACAATTGACCACTAAATGGTAACATTCCAATAAGTTTTTTAACTTGCTTAAATCGGGATTTTACGTGTGACGGTCATGTGACCGCCTGGCTCTGTTTGATTGGTCCAACGTCACCTGTGACTGCATTTGATTGGTGAAACGCAGGCATGCGTAGATCCTACGTTGAAAAACCAAAACAAACATTAATAGATAGATTAAAAAAAGTAGCGAGTAGCGAACTGAAGGTAGATAAATGGAGCGGAGTAAAAGTAGCGTTTCTTCTCTATAAATATACTCAAGTAAAAGTAAAAGTATGTTGCATAAAAACTACTCTTAGAAGTACAATTTATCCCAAAAGTTACTCAAGTAGATGCTCACGAGTCATGACCGCCACTACCATGCTTCATCAACCGTCGTCCAAGCGATCCAGTAATCTACAGGTCAATATTAATCCACTCAAAAAAGAAAAAAATTGAAGTAATATGATAATCTATAAAATTGCTCTGAAGCTAGATAGCATCCGCTGAAAGGTCTCTAGTCATCTGACATCAATCCCTTGTGCCGCGTTTGTGTGGCATCAAAACACAGCTTGCTTAAATGCAACTTAACATGCTATTTGATTGTATCGATTTACATAATATATATATTTATTTGATATGATATATCATGTAAAAGTTCTGTACTCTGCACATGGATGCCTTGCATGAATATTTCCAGTTAAATGTTGTTCCAATGAATAGAAACCAAGTGATGGATATGTGTTGTCTTTTTAAGATAATGACTGCATTGCACCTTAGACTGCAAACATAGTTGACTTGTTTAAGACTTAAAAAGCAGGTGTTGATAAAAGACTTCCCTGCTGTGAGATGTTACGTTATGTTGGTGGTGTACAACCTTTAGTGCCAGTAAAAATAGTTAAACAACTTTTTTTTCCGCATCTTACTTAAACCAATTACATATAGTACCGATTAATATTTATACTGGTATCGATAGTGATAAATACTCAACGATATACATTCCTACACAGCACATGTCCCATGAGATTTGCACAAGTCTTGCGTTATGTGGTCTCAGACAAACTTCTAAAAGTTTGCTCTACTTACTAAACTTCACATAACTTCAAAAAAATGTTTTGCGAACATTTTAGTCCGAGATAAAACAGCTCACTTCAAAGCTTTTTTTGGTGATTGTCATGGCCTAAAAAGCGTGAATCTGTGGCAACTTTTACAGACAAAATGTGTCGAAAGTTGCAATATTTTGAGGCTTTTTTCCCCCAATAGCATTAAATCAACTTGTAATGTTATACATTTTTTATGATTTTTTTTTTACTTTTCTCTGCAATGTAACCTTAAAAAACTAAACATTTTAACAAGAATGGTAAAACAAACATGGTATTGATGCTTTATTCACTTTATACTGCACACACCTCAAATAGCAGTAAAGTATCATACTCAGATGTAATTATCAAATTACTGCATTAGTTATAGCAAATTATGGGAATAATTATTTGTAATAACTGAAGAAAACACCACCCAAGGCTTCCTTAGTCTTCGGGATCTTCTCTGTCGTGCACAAGTTGTAGACATTTCTCATGTATATTTGAAACATTTGGCCATCTTACACATTCATTTATGTTCCCACACATTAACCCCTGCACATTAAAAGCACTGAATATAGGATAGGATAAAATAGGACTTTATTGTCATTGCACAAGTACAACAAAGCTATGTTTTCAGCACAAGAGAGTGATCTATTGCGCTTATTTTGTTTGCTTCAACATCTCTAACATGTAAATGCTGCCTCATTGCTAGGTCCGTCCATCCATCCGTTTTCTACCGCTTATTACCTTGTGGGATCGCGGGGGGCGCTGGCGCCTATCAGCTACAATCGGGCGGAAGGCGGGGTACACCCTGGACAAGTCGCCACCTCATCGCAGGGCCAACACAGATAGACAGACAACATTCACACTCACATTCACACACTAGGGCCAATTTAGTGTTGCCAATCAACCTATCCCCAGGTGCATGTCTTGTTCTTCGGAAAACATCCATCCATCCATTTTCTACCGCTTATTCCCTAAGGGTCGCAGGGGGCGCTGGTGCCTATCTCAACTACAATCGGGCGGAAGGCGGTGTACACCCTAGACAAGTCGCCACCTCATCGCAGGGCCAACACAGATAGACAGACAACATTCACACTCACATTCACACACTAGGGCCAATTTAGTGTTGCCAATCAACCTATCCCCAGGTCAGCATGGCTAATAAAATATGTTGTAAATTGTCATACCCTAATTAAAGGTTGAATAAATATAAATAAATACTTTTCCGGGGAAGTTTGTAGGCATTAGAGAGTCAGAGCTGTGAATAATTCACAGATTGGTTGAATCGGTCTGATTGCAACATTGCAAATTTTTGGAGAGACCAATACGAGCATTTCTGAAAATCTGTGTGAAAGAGGCTAATATTGGCAGCAGCTTGAAACTGAAACAGATTAATTGAATGTTTCAGAGAAGATTTGGTGCAGACTTACAGAACTATCCAAAGTCCTGATGTCCAAAGCTTTATGTTAAAAACACATTTCACCCCATGTCCTTTTGTCACATTCGTCATTGTCTGTTGCAGGCCTCCTTTGCGACCTCCTGTGGTCGGACCCAGACAAGGACGTGCAAGGCTGGGGAGAGAACGACCGCGGGGTTTCCTTCACCTTCGGCGCCGACGTGGTCAGCAAGTTCCTTAACCGCCACGACCTGGACCTCATCTGCAGAGCCCACCAGGTAAGCCGCCAAGGCGTTAAAAGCTTGCAACGGCGTGGGCGGATTTGGATGCCAGACGGAAAGAAATCTTGCTGCCAATCGATTGGTGTGGGCGTTTGGAATGATGTCACGTGTCCTCTTTTGTAGGTGGTGGAGGACGGATACGAGTTCTTTGCCAAACGCCAACTGGTTACTCTCTTCTCTGCACCTAATTACTGCGGGGAATTTGATAACGCGGGCGGCATGATGAGTGTTGACGAGTCGCTCATGTGCTCCTTCCAGGTACACACACACACACACACACACACACACTATATCTTACAAAAGTAGGGATGGGTACTGAATCCAAAACCTTTTTGACAACGCCTGAATTCTGCCAGTCTGGGCACCGAATCACATTAAATCCAAACGGTGCCATGTTTTGGTACCTGGATTGCTTGGGTCGTCAAGCCCAGTTGCCGACTCAGCACTTGCGGATCACTTCAGCAGCACTGGGAGCAGACTCAATCTAACTACTTTTAGATAATGTTGCAATTTTCAATGCCAAGAAGGTATTTGACTCAAGAAAAAAAAGCTCTGACGTAGTAAATTAAGGCTCCATTTTAAATTAAGGCTCCATCTTTGATGCTCCCATACATTGGCTTTGCTATTGACATGCTACTGTTCAGTATTAGCGATTTTAACTTTTTAATTTCAACCCCTTCAAATTTGTTAATGAAAACAATCACTAAGATGCACGTTAAACAGCTGGTATGTAATTACAATCTTTGCAATATTAACACTTTTTAGGGTGCAACAACAGACTGCATGACCAACACAGCACAAACTATACACTACTGCCATTTAACGTCTTGTATTTGCAACTGCTATTGCAACTTAGTGTCATACTGGACCTGCAAATGTAACTCAGAAATGTGATAATAGAACAAGTTATAACAACAGGACAACAGCTATCATACCGCTATCATAATTAATTTAAAACCTCTTCTCACTCCGGCGCTTACCAAAGGCATGCGGTAAAGGCCAGTATGCGCTAATTATTTTAAAACCTCTTCTCACTCTGGCGCTTACCAAAGGCATGCAGTAAATTTAGGCCTGCGCTTATAAATTTGGGTGTGATGTAAGGATACCATCATGAAAAGCAGATTTAATTAAAAAAACGTTATTATGGTCTTACCTTTACGTGTAAATGAAGTCCATGCGCAGCTCCTTCTGATCAAAAGCATCGTTTACTTCTTTATAGAAGTCTTCCTTATCTTTCTTCAGTTTTAAAAGTCTCTCTGTCTCGATGGAGGTCTTCTTTCATTATCTCCTGCTTCGATTGAAAGTCCAGTTTAGATTACTGTTTTATTTTAGATATGTAATCCTCCATGTTAAAAATGCAAGCGAGAGGAAAAAATAAACGATCGCTGCTCACCCTTGCTATTGTTGTCACTTCTTCTGCAGCCGAGTAGTCGCAAGAAGGATCACTAGCGCCCTCTACCACCCGGAGGCAGGAGTCATTTAATGACTTATATTTGACACATGCAGCTACGGTATATTAATAAAAAATAGCTGCTTACTGTTCTTTTTAGCATATTCAATAGCTTGGACCTTAAATCCTACTGAATAGCTCTTAATTTTCTCCCCTTTATGCGATTTCAAATCATTGAAATCAGCCTTCCCCATTTTGAAAATGATGACAGGAGAAGTGTCACTCGTGACGTGACGAGTTTGACCCTGCTGAAATTCTAGGCATATGCTAATTATTTTGCGAAACGAGTTTGACCCGGCGGAAATTCTAGACATGCGCTAATAGAAAGAATATTTTGCGAAACGAGTTTCACTCAGTAATGCTAAGCATGCACAAATTATTTTGCGAAACGAGTTTGACCCGGCAGTAATTCCAGGCAGGCGCATACTATATACCCGGTGGCAGTTCAAGAAATACGGTAATCCGCTCATTTTTCAATGTTGCAATAAAAAAAATCTATTTTTATTATCAAAATCCATTAACATGTATTGATAAACACAAAAGTAGCAAAATTGGTATTGTTGAGTACCAGCATCGATTCCCAGGTACCAGAAATCGGTTCAAATGTGAACGGTACCCATCCCTACACAAAAGTGAGGTCGGACTCTACATTTCATTTGATCTGTGCGAGGAACAATTCTAAAAAAAAAAAAATGTTGTGGGAAATACTTAAGAATAGTCAGTGTACAGCTTGTACAGAGCAACAGACAGCCACAGATTACTGCATCACAATGTCATGCAACCCCAGACCATCACACTACTGCCACCAAGACGCAATCAGACAATAATATATCCTTTTGGCCGTTTTTTAGTGGATCGTAAGGCCCAATCTCAATACAACTCCCACTCACTACCACTACATCCTCGAAATGTAGTAATTGGGACACCACTTGCTACGTCACTGCATACTTTACATTTGGGCACGTAAGCGACTACATAGTAAAGGTTGGTACATACGTCCCACATAGGGTTGTGCCGACACCAGTATTTAGGTACCAAAATGCATATCGTTATGTATTTCGATACTTTCTGATACCTTTCAAAATAAAGGGGACCATAAAAATTTCATTATTGGCTTCATTTTAACAGAACATTTATGATAAAACTTATGATTAAACATATGTTTCTTATTACACCGAAAGAACAATTTTAAAAGGTCGGAATTAAAATTAAAAGGCACATTTAACACATGGGCTTTTCTTATTGCACTCAAATAACAGTTTAAAATTATTTTACATATTAGATTAAAAAACCTGCCATGATGTAGAATTAGGTTGGAATATAATAGAAATCTTTATTGACATTGTATTAAATGCTTTGTGATTTATGGTTCCCAATTTGTATCTGTGCTTAAAATGCCTTAGTGGCCACATGCGTGGACAGCACCTTTTAGCGCTTATGTCCAAAATTGTGTACACTACTGAATTGGGGTCTTATAGCCTTTATGTGGACACTTATACTGCCATCTATTGGTGTCAGAATAGTATAACATACGATGGAATTTGGAAAAAAAAAGTGTAAAAATAAGAATTAGCATGTCACTAAACATGAAGTACACGTTTGTCAAAAGATGATTGTTAGTTAGTTGTTATTCTAATTACGGTCCAATAAGTCCAAATAGCAAAGAGAAATAAAAAAAGCATGTCAACAAACTGCTTGGGTCTTAAGAGGATAGGACAAATACAATCATTAGTAAATACTGAAAACAATGAGGCTAAAAGTACACAGATAATACAGGTAGCATGTTAAACACATTGTTTGGTGAGATGAGTATGATTATTTTGAAAATGGATGGATGGATGACATAAATTCAGAATGCTTATCATTATACTTCTTTGTACTTTGTAAGCACTTTAACTTTGAAGAGTTTCTTGAAGTGGATCATATTAGTACATTGTTTGATTGCTTTGCTTAATCCATTCCATAATTTAATTCCAGATTTATTGAAGGTCTTAAGTGTTGTACGTGCATACAAATGTTACAAATATTAAATTTTTGTCTACTGTATATGTTACTGCATACGTCAGCAGATTAAATTAGGAGCCTTTGTTTGCTTATTTACTACTAAAAGACACGTTTTCTAGTATTTTATTTAAGGGCAAACTTGCAATAAGAATCATATGTTTAATGTTCCCTAAGATTTTTTTGTTAAAATAAAGCCAATAATGCAATTTTTTGTGGTCCCCTTTATTTAGAAAAGTAATGAAAATTATCAAAATAATTTTGGTACTGTTACCTTGTGCAAAGGAAATTCTATAATTTTTGGAAGCTCATCTTGTATTTGACATTGTTTATAGGGCATTAAGTGTTCAACTTCAGCCTATACCAGGGGTGTCCAAACTTTTTCCACTTAGGGCCGCAGACTGAAAAATCAAAGCAGGCGGGGGCCATTTTGACATTTTTTTATTTTAAAAACCAATGCAATATATGTATAACCAATATACATTTCGGCCTCCATTCAGGCTTGATCCCGGGGACTCCAAAGGGTTTTGGTCAAAAAAATATAAAAAATGTGTCATTATTCAGTATTATTTTGTTTTATTATTATTCAAGTTTTAAATCTCCAGATCAACATTAGGTCCATCTGTCAATATAACGATTTCAAAGATTTAAGTTGTATGCTATTTTTGTCAAAGAAAACCTTGTTTTTTGATGGGGAAAAAAACACAAAATATGCAATATTATCACCCAATATTTTTTTTTAAGTGGAATATTTGAGATTATATAATAATTGGAGCCTTAAAAAAGTCAATAACTAATAACACCATTGATTTTAATTCATTATTTTTTGAGCAATGACACTTAAAAACAAATCACACTAAAATTATTGGGGATCCAAAAGGGTCCTACTCATTAAAGTGTTAAAAAATTAATTATAATTTTTTTTTACTGTTTACTTTTAACACAATAATCTCAAAATCAACTTCAGATCTATCCGTCAATTATAAGTTTAATTGTTGTTTATGTTTTTTGTTTGTTCATTTTAGGCCCTTCTTTAAAAAAACAGCTCAGTTTTTTATATGGCAAACACAAAATATGCAACATTTTCCCCCAAAAAATATCTCCAAGTGGAATATTCAATGTGGCGTAATTGGAGCCTTGAATAAGTCAATAATTCATAATGACATTGATTTTGATTCATTATTATTTTTTAAAGAGAGAAACAGCCTACATGGCAGCTTTGTGTTATTAGAGTAAATATTGCAATATTTTTTTGTTACATTTCACCCGTTTGCTCCTTTATATCACTTTTTAAGTTTTAAAGATTTTTCAATCATATTTTCAAAATGTGCGGTGGGGCCGTTAAAAAATTACTTGCGGGCCGCAAATGGCCCCCGGGCCGCACTTTGGACACCCCTGGCCCAAACCCTTTCGGTCTGCAACATTTTCAATTTATCAATATACAACTGTTTATGTAAAACTGTTTGTTTATTTTTTCGACCACTGACAGAATAAATTATAAACTAAACTAAACTAGCTAAACTAAAATATTGGTATCGGGACAACACTATACCTCAATACCCTTCATGATGCCCACTACTCCTACATGCATTGAGTCATTGGGACACCACTACCTTCATAGGAATGCACAAAAAGTAGGGCGAGGGGGTGTATTAAGATTGGACATAAATCTGTATTGATATACAACAGTGGTTCTCAAATGGGGGTACGAGTACCCCTGGGGGTACTTGAAGGTATGCCAAGGGGTACGGGAGATTTTTTTGAATATTCTAAAAATAGCAACCATTCAAAAATCCTTTATAAATATATTTATTGAATAAAACTTTAACAAAATATGAATGTAAGTTCATAAACTGTGGAAAAAAAATACAACAATGCGATATTCAGTGTTGACAGCTAGATTTTTTTGTGGACATGTTCCATAAATATTGATGTTTAGAATTAAGTTCATGAATCCAGATGGATCTCTATTACAATCAATCAATCAATCAATCAATGTTTACTTATATAGCCCTAAATCACTAGTGTCTCAAAGGGCTGCACAAACCACCACGACATCCTCGGTAGGCCCACATAAGGGCAAGGAAAACTCACACCCAGTGGGACATCGGTGACAATAATGACTATGAGAACCTTAGAGAGGAGGAAAGCAGTGAAAGAGGGCACTTTAAAGGGGAACATTATCACAATTTCAAAAGGGTTAAAAACAATAAAAATTAGTTCCCAGTGGCTTGTTGTATTTTTTGAAGTTTTTTTTCAAAATTTTACCGGTCCCGGAATATCCCTAAAAAAAAAAGCTTTAAAGTGCTTGATTTTCGCTATTTGCGATGCGACTATCCATTTCCCTGTGACGCCATACAGTGCTGCCAATGTAAACAAACAATGGCAGATACCACAGCAAGATATAGTGACATTAGCCCGGATTCAGACTCGGATTTCAGCGATTTAAGCGATTCAACAGATTACGGCTGTATTGAAACGGATGGTTGGAGAATGAAAGTATTGAAGAAGAAACTGAAGCTATTGAGCGAATAGCTATTGACGCTATCCATAGCCATAGCATGGCCGAATAGCTGCGTTAGCATCGCCGGTAAAATGTGCGGACCAAACGATCAGGACTTTCGCATCTCGTGACACTGGAGCAACTTAAATCCGTCGATTGGTAAGTGTTTTTTTCGCATTAAATGTGGGTGGAAGGAAACGTAATATAGTTGCAAATGCATCTGCAGGTTATCCATACATCTCTGTGCCATGTCTGCTTTAGCACCACCGGTAAATAGCATGTTAGCATCGATTAGCATAGCATGTTAGCATCGATTAGCTGGCAGTCACGCCGCAACCAAATATGTCTGATTAGCACATAAGTCAAAATCAACAGAACTCACCTTTGTGATTTCGTTGAATTTATCGTTGCAAATGCATCTGCAGGTTATCCATACATCTCTGTGCCATGTCTGTCATCGCCGGTCAAATGTGGAGACACTCCCGCACATTCAATGGGGGTCTGGCGGCGGACACTTTCGCATCTTCAGGCCAGTGGTGCAACTTGAATCCCTCCCTGTTAGTGTTGTTACACCCTCCGACAACACACCGGCGAGGCATGATGTCTCCAAAGTTCCAAAAAATAATCGAAAAAACTGAAAATAACAGAGCTGAGACCCGGTGTTTGTAATGTGTTGAAAATGAAAATGGCGGGTGTATTACCTCGGAGACGTCACGTTCTGACGTCATCGCAAAAAGAGCGATAAACAGAAAGGTGTTTAATTAGGCAAAATTCACCCATTTAGAGTTCGGAAATCGGTTAAAAAAATATATGGTCTTTTTTCTGCACCATATTGACGCTTACGTAGGTCTGGTGATAATGTTCCCCTTTAAGTTGATGATTACTTCTATGTGTAGAAATCTTTATTTATAACTTAATCACTTGTTTATTTTTCAACAATTTTTTAGTTATTTTTATATCTTTTTTTTCCCAAATAGTTCAAGAAAGACCACTAAAAATGAGCAATATTTTGCACTGTTATACAATTTAATAAATCAGAAACTGATGACATAGTGCTGTATTTTACTTCTTTATCTCTTTTTTTCCAACCAAAAATGCTTTGCTCTGGTTAAAGGGTACTTGAATTGAAAAAAATGTTCACAGGGGGTACATCACCGAAAAAAGGTTGAGAACCACTGCTATATAAGACACTGACTACTCCAAAGTACATCCAAGTTGACTTTGTAGTATTGTCCCCTGAGAAGATAGCCTGTAAGATGCCTTATGTTGTGGTCTAATGTTACTTCCTGTCGCTTCAAGATCTTAAAGCCCTCGGAGAAGAAGGCCAAATATCAGTACGGGGGGGTCAATTCTGGTCGGCCAGTCACCCCGTCCCGCACCACTCAGGCCCCCAAGAAGAGGTGAACGTACCACCTTCTGTGCACACAGTAACCCCAACACCACCTGGCTTATCGGAATACTCGTCCTCCCTCCCGACTCCACTGACAGCTCTTTTCTTAATGTGTACATACATTTGCTGTGACCAATCTTTTTTCCTGCCTGTTTGTTCATATTTTTGATATTATTAACACTTTACCGTGGTTTCTCTCTGTTGAGGTATTTCATTTCTATTTCCTTAAAAGGACAAATTAAGTAGACCTATTGCCTCTGTCGCTCATAACGATTTTTGAAATAGCCAACATGAATAACACAAATACGCTCACGTTGTGCATTAAGTATATTCAAACTACGAAAAAAAAAAAAAATACTCCACACCCAGTATTGACATGCTCCTCTATAATCCTCTTTGTCATGTGGTGAGAAATGCATTTATTTGCTGGCATTTCAGGAACTCAAGTGCTCAGTAATAGTCACCGGTCAGTATTTTTTATTCTTATTTTTGCAGCATATTAATGCAATATTTAGTGTTGCACAAAATGTCGTCCTTTGGTGGCTTTGAGGCAAAAATGTCCATCCTCTTCCTTCTTCCTCGTATTATTTTGTTTTGTTTTTTTACTATGTGCGCGTGGGTGCATGTCTCGCATTGCTACGTGATTGTGGCGCCCCCTGGTGTGTACATACAGTAGTGCAGCACCAAGTAGGCCTCAAAAACAACTCAAAAGTAACTGCAAAGATCCTCCTATTCTTAAAAAAAAAAAAACAGCCTCAACCCTATCGCAAATGTGTTCCGTTATACAGTTTGGATATTTCTCTGCTCAGTTTCTGTTTGCTCGAGTCACAAATTTTAATTTATTTCATAAAACAATCTTCGTTACGACGATGACGCGGAATGAGTGAGGTGTTAATTAAAACGTTTTTGCAATTTGTACAAGTTTGAAAGTCCTTAAATGAATAAAATATGTGGAATGAAAGTCTAAAAATTTGTTTTTTCTGTGTACTGCTTTTCCTTGCAAGGGTCACAGGTGAGCTGGAGCCTACCCCAGCTGGGGCACTGGTGCACCAATTTATTCCAATCACATAGACATGGTTGGATTGGGTGCAAATTAGTGTCCAATTAATCCAACATGCATGTTTTTTGAAACGCTAGTTTACTGCACAGAGGGACTTCTGTGGGGGTAATTTGTGTTTTTATTTAGAAAGGTTTTTATTTTATACTGGATTTATGTATGTTTTTTTGTTTGAACTTTTGAACTGTTTTTTTTACATCAAATTATGCAGAAAATGTAATACTGTTTTGTTTTTGTTTTTAAAGTAAAATTGTGGGTTTAAAGATTCAGTGCAGGAATATTTGCTGCTTCAAAACAAAACCCACTTCCGGTAAATTAAGACGGAGGCTATCCATCCTGTCTCACAATTTTGCGAGACCCTGGTCACGTGACTTCAAACATAACACTTCTGGCTGATTGTGCGTCAGGAGCGATTCAATTTACCGGAAGTGAGGTTTTATTTTGTTAACTTTATTTCAATAACAATATAATAAAGACATTTACCAATGAAAACAACAATATCCATGTATTTTATACATTAACAAGAAATTGTAACACAGATAAAGAAAGAAAAACTAAATAAACGTGTGGGGATAACACTTGAAAAATAAAAAGTGGATAAAAGTATCAAGCTACACTATTTGTTCCTAGATAGTAATTGTTTAAAAAAAGTAAAATGGGGGAGGTTATCATGACCTTTTTATGTTTATTTAGTTTTTTTATGTATTTTTTTAATGTTTGTTTCATTATTAGTGAGTTATGCATTTTTTCAAATTAGAATAAAATAAAAACATATTTAGTTTGCGTGACATTACTCTGGATTTTTTTTAGCATGGAGTGTTATTTATTCCACAGTTTGACTGCATTCTCAAAGTCTTCATGAAACTTACAATGCAGAAACAAGCAGTTCTTGTTTGAAATAAATCAATGCATGTTTTGTCAGTTCCAGACTGAAGATAATAAATCCCTTTGTAGACGTGACATTCAAAAAACTCATTTTTCAACATGACAAAATGAGTACTCATCCCGGATGAATTTGAAAAAATTAGTTATACGGGTAAAATTTCTGAATTATTTTAACACGCACATCTTGAACGTTCTTTGGGATGGTAAAAATGTTTTGTTCAGTAATTTTTTTTTTTTCCTGAAATCAATATGAGGGCAGAAGTTCCTCCAAAAGGTGAGTGTGTCTTGAGTTTTGAAGCAACTATTTTTTTTCTTCTTTTACACTGAATTTTTTAACACTATTTCAACATTTATCCATTTTCTACCTCTTATTCCCTTTGGGGTCGCTGCTGCCTATCTCAGCTACAATCTGACGAAAGGCAGGGTACACCCCGGACAAGTCGCCACCTCATCGCAGGGCCAACACAGATAGACAGACAACATTCACACTCACATTCACACGCTTTCTCTCTGGCACTCATCGAGGGTGGACGCTCTCCTTTCCTCTCCCTTATCTCTCCTGCTTCTTTGTTTTGTCTTGTCTTAACTTTCTTGTTGCCTCTTTTTGCACTGCTCTCCAAATCTAAACATTGGAACTATTTAACTGGCCTCAACAAAATTGACCCGATCTTGGGTTTGGGGGAACCTGCTGTCGTGACGAAGCGGTTGTTGCTGGACACACGACGGACTCTTGGGAGAAGAAGGACCCTTTTCTGTCGACGACGTGAAGATATCCACCTATTCGGAATTATGACAACAGGACATCTGCTGATTGGAGTAAGCGTTGCTCTGGTTTGTCGACAAATTGGAAGTTCCTGGCAGTCTTCAAAGTACCCCAAAGCTGCCACAAATGATTGGAGGATGCGGAAAGAACTGTAAATTACATCGGACTGTCTACCCCGCAGTTTTTGAGGACCGATCATAGACAATTTTAAGAGTGAAAAGCTAATTTTATTTTGACTCGCATACAAATCATTTTAACTTGGATTGTTTCCCTGGCTTCGAGACTCTCCCAAAGATCACTGCAGTGAAGAAACAACAAACTCCCTTCTTGTCTGTCATGGACACACACCTTTTGTTGTGGACTTTGGACTTGCGACGGCAAATACATCAAGGCCGCGGAACAGAGACACACTATGGGCTTATACACACACACACATCCACCAAAAAAATATACGCCACACTTACACCCCCCCGTCCCCCAATCCAACGCCCTCGACGCAAATCCCGTAGGGGTGATGAATGGATGGTCAGTGCCTGAGAGCTGCGACCTACCACCATGACTTTGAACTACCTTCCCTCTGTTGCTGAATATCTCGAAATGTATGTTGTAATAAGTGTATGTGCTTTGCTATGGAGGTTTTTACTCACTCCGAACTGGGCTTCCTTAGGAGCCCAGTCTGGATTGTATTTTTTTACTCATCCTTCCCCAGCGTTTACCTTTTTCCCATCTTTTACAGGGCGCCTTATGGCAACCCATCAGCGTTCTTGTTCTGTTACCCTGTACACTGTTTGTCTAAGCTTGAACAGGTTTGTGCTGAAAACAAAATTTCGTTGTACTTGTTGCAATGACAATAAAGACCTTCCTACCTAGGGCCAATTTAGTGTTGCCAATCAACCTATCCCCAGGTGCATGTCTTTGGAAGTGGGAGGAAGCCGGAGTACCCGGAGGGAACCCACGCATTCACGGGGAGAACATGCAAACTCCACACAGAAAGATCTCGAACCCAGGATTGAACCCAAGACTACTCAAGACCTTTGTACTGTGAGGCAGACGCAATAACCCCTCTCCCACCTTGCTGCCTATTTCAACAAATTACAATTTTAAAAACACAAAATCTTCTCACAAACTTTTATTCAATTGATGAAAAAAAGAACAGTTCACACAATTCAAACGCCAAAAATTCAGTTACGTAAATTCAGTGTCTAAAAAGCTTTTGTTATTAAGACACAAATTAACCTATAGACTTCTCTTTCTATGCCACATTAATGTGGAATGCACTCCCAACAGGTGTAGAAGTAAGTGCATCTCTATATTCCTTCAAACCCGCTCTAAAACAACACCTCCAGGCAACTTCAACACTTTACTAATACCCTCCTCCATTCTCATCCCATCTCCCCAAATTGTAAATAACCTAATGTAAATATTCAAATATATTTCTAATGTATATACTTGTTCTTATGCTATGTGAACTCACTATGGTCTCTGCTGGCTGCACACATCCTACTAAATAAGACCTACACTGTGTCAATGTCCACATTTCTCTGTTGATGCAATTGTTGATGACTGAAGTTCTGATATCAACCAAAGCTCCTCATCCCACCCCCCGGATTGTAAATAATGTAAATAATTCAATGTATATACTATGATGATTAACTTGTGTGATGACTGTATTAGGGTGTAATACAGACTTTCGACAGTAGAGGCGTTGTTTATTGAATGAACTATTATCAACAGACGCTGTATCAGGTGATGGCTTCTACGTCACATCCGGTAGGTCCGGTTTGACATAAATGCGCATTTGACGTGCTCGTCACACCTTAATTTTTTATAACAAATAACATTTGTTATAAAATATATATAATATTATATATAAGATATTAATAGTTAATATTGGTCGAGTGACACTGTCATTCGATGGCAGTCTTCCCTTCCAGCTGTTCGCTGTCGTGACCGCTCCAAAGTTCACCAATGCAGGTAATGTTGACTTTAAAAGATGTTCTTTCGGCTTGATGACTTTGTGCTTATATACTCTTGTTATACATTAAGTTAATTCGGCAAATGACGCTGTAACGTTCAAGTGTTCTTTCTGGCCAGCCAGCATTTCAAAGCTTGCTATTTGTTTTGGGGTGGCATAGCTCGTTTGGCAGCAACTTGAGGGTTCCAGGTTCGATCCCCACTTCCGCCATCCTCGTCATTACCGTTGTGTCCTTGGGCAAGACGCTTTACCCACCTGCTCCCAGTGCCACCCACACTGGTTTAAATGTAACTTAGATATTGGGATTCACTGTGTAAAGCGCTTCACTAGAGAAAAGCGCTATATAAATATAATTCACTTCACTTCACACTTTTAAAACAATTGTCCGAAATAATGAAATAGTCGTGTTTATTCCAGTAGATGTGCCGAGTTTCATTGTAGGCTATGTATCTTCAGCGTATTCCAAAAGCGGTTACGCTAGTTATTTTATTTTGAGGGACACCATGGCGTAGTTCCGGTAATAACGTCCGTCAGTTATTGAAAACAATTTGCTGTTACCATTCTCTGTGTGTGCGTATGTGTTGTATTTAAATAAGTATTACCGTATTTCCTTGAATTGCCGCCGGGGCGCTAATTAATTTAAAACCTCTTCTCACTCTTGCGCTTACCAAGGGCATGCGGTAAAAGTAAGCATGCGCTAATTATTTTAAAACCTCTTTTCACTCTGGCACTTACCAAAGGCAAGCAGTAAAAATTTGAGTGTGATGTAAGGATACCATCATGAAAAGCACATTTAATAAAGAAAACGTTATTATGGTCTTACATTTACTCATAAATATAGTCCATGCCAGCTCCTTCTGATCAAAAGCATCAATAACTTGTTAATAGAAGTCTTCCTTATCTTTCTTCAGTTTTAAAAGTCTCTCTGTCTCGATGGAGCTCTTCCTTTATTACCTCCTGCTTCGATTGAAATTCCAGTTTAGAAAACTGTTTTATTTTGATAAACACATGCTGCTCACTCTTGCTGGTCCAGTTCATAACCGTCCCAGCATATATCACGTCACTCATTTCTGTGTGTGCGTATGTGTTGTATTTAAATAAGTATTACCGTATTTCCTTGAATTGCCGCCGGGGCGCTAATTAATTTAAAACCTCTTCTCACTCCTGCGCTTACCAAAGGCATGCGGTAAAAGTAAGCATGCGCTAATTATTTTTAAACCTCTTTTCACTCCGGCACTTACCAAAGGCATGCAGTAAAACTTGAGTGTGATGTAAGGATACCATCATGAAAAGCACATTTAATAAAGAAAACGTTATTATGGTCTTACCTTTACTTATAAATGAAGTCCATGCCAGCTCCTTCTGATCAAAAGCATCGATAACTTGTTTATAGAAGTCTTCCTTATCTTTCTTCAGTGTTAAAAGTCTCTCTGTCTCGATGGAAGCTCTTCCTTTATTACCTCCTGCTTCGATTGAAATTCCAGTTTAGAAAACTGTTTTATTTTGATAAACACACGCTGCTCACTCTTGCTGGTCCAGTTCATAACCGTCCCCGCATATATCACGTCACTAATTGCGCTAATTATTTTAAAACCTCTTTTCACTCCGGCACTTACCAAAGGCATGCAGTAAAAACTTGAGTTTGATGTAAGGATACCATCATGAAAAGCACATTTAATAAAGAAAACGTTATTATGGTCTTACCTTTACTTATAAATATAGTCCATGCCAGCTCCTTCTGATCAAAAGCATCGATAACTTGTTTATAGACGTCTTCCTTATCTTTCTTCAGATTTAAAAGTCTCTGTCTCGATGGAGCTCTTCCTTTATTAACTCCTGCTTCGATTGAAATTCCAGTTTAGAAAACGGTTTTATTTTAATAAACACACGCTGCTCACTCTTGCTGGTCCGGTTCATATCCGTCCCAGCACATATCACGTCACTAATTTCACTTTTTCTGCAGCCGAGTAGTCGCAATAAGGATCACTAGATAATGCATACATTTATCATTTGTTTTCAAAACAGTTACAAAAAAGTGGATTGTGGGACCCAACTTTTAAGACTTGATGGGGTTCCTGGCGCCAACACTGATGAAGTATTGGTGCGTGCAAAACAGCAGCAGGTGGCTGTGGCCTGCGGGCCGGTTCTATTACTAATCAATACTAATCAAATATTTAACGTTGACACCAATGCTGTACAATTTATTCCCTTTTAGATGAAGAATGACTATAAGTCGCAGTTTTTTTCATAGATTGGCCGGGGGTGCGACTTATACTCAGGAGCGACTTATGTGTGAAATTATCAACACGTTACCGTAAAATATCAAATAATATTATTTAGCTAATTCATTTAAGAGACTAGACGTATAAGATTTCATGGGATTTAGCGATTAGGAGTGACAGATTGTTTGGTAAACGTATAGCATGTTCTATATGTTATAGTTATTTGAATGACTCTTACCATAATATGTTACGTTAACATACCAGGCACCTTCTCATTGGTTATTTATGTCTCATATAACGTACACTTATTCAGCCTGTTGTTCACCATTCTTTATTTATTTTAAATTGTCTTTCAAATGTCTATTCTTGGTGTTGGGTTTTATCAAATAAATTTCCCCCAAAAATGCGACTTATACTCCACTGCGACTTATAAATGTTTTTTTCCTTCTTTATCATGCATTTTCGGCAGGTGCGACTTATACTCCGGAGCGACTTATACTCTGAAAGATGCGGTAATACTTGCAAAGGGTTTTTAAAAAAAAAGTGGGTGCAAAGCAGCGTCTTTCTTGCCATCTACGGGTCGAAATTGGATGTCAAAGTTCAATCAATCAATCAATCAATGTTTACTTATATAGCCCTAAATCACTAGTGTCTCAAAGGGCTGCACAAACCACCACGACATCCTCGGTAGGCCCACATAAGGGCAAGGAAAACTCACACCCAGTGGGACATCGGTGACAATAATGACCCAGTGGGACGTCGGTGACAATGATGACTATGAGAACCTTAGAGAGGAGGAAAGCAATGGATGTCGAGCGGGTCTAACATGATACTGTGAAAGTTCAATCCACAATGGATCCAACACAGTCGCGAGAGTCCCGTTCACAGCGGAGCCAGCAGGAAACCATCCCAAGCGGAGGCGGATCAGCATCGCATCTCCACAAGGGAGAGTGGGACATAGAAGAAAAAGAAAAGAAACGGCAGATCAACTGGTCTAAAAAGGGAGTCTATTTAAAGGCTAGAGTATACAAATGAGTTTTAAGGTGAGACTTAAATGCTTCTACTGAGGTGGCATCTCGAACTGTTACCGGGAGGGCATTCCAGAGTACTGGAGCCCGAACGGAAAACGCTCTATAGCCCGCAGACTTTTTTTGGGCTTTGGGAATCACTAACAAGCCGGAGTCCTTTGAACGCAGATTTCTTGCCGGGACATATGGTACAATACAATCGGCAAGATAGGATGGAGCTAGACCATGTAGTATTTTATACGTAAGTAGTAAAACCTTAAAGTCACATCTTAAGTGCACAGGAAGCCAGTGCAGGTGAGCCAGTACAGGCGTAATGTGATCAAACTTTCTTGTTCTTGTCAAAAGTCTAGCAGCCGCATTTTGTACCAACTGTAATCTTTTAATGCTAGACATGGAGAGACCCGAAAATAATACGTTACAGTAGTCGAGGCGAGACGTAACAAACGCATGGATAATGATCTCAGCGTCTTTAGTGGACAGAATGGAGCGAATTTTAGCGATATTACGGAGATGAAAGAAGGCCGTTTTAGTAACGCTTTTAATGTGTGCCTCAAAGTAGAGAGTTGGGTCGAAGATAATACCCAGATTCTTTACCGTGTCGCCTTGTTTAATTGTTTGGTTGTCAAATGTTAGAGTTGTATTATTAAATAGAGTTCGGTGTCTAGCAGGACCGATAATCAGCATTTCCGTTTTTTTGGCGTTGAGTTGCAAAAAGTTAGCGGACATCCATTGTTTAATTTCATTAAGACACGCCTCCAACTGACTACAATCCGGCGTGTTGGTCAGCTTTAGGGGCATGTAGAGTTGGGTGTCATCAGCATAACAGTGAAAGCTAATACCGTATTTGCGTATGATGTCCCCTAGCGGCAGCATGTAGATGCTGAAGAGTGCAGGGCCAAGGACCGAACCCTGGGGAACTCCACACGTTACCTTAACGTAGTCCGAGGTCACATTGTTATGGGAGACACACTGCATCCTATCAGTAAGATAAGAGTTAAACCAAGACAGGGCTAAGTCTGACATACCAATTCGTGTTTTGATACGTTCTAATAAAATATTATGATCGACGGTATCGAAAGCAGCGCTAAGATCGAGGAGCAGCAACATAGATGACGCATCAGAATCCATCGTTAGCAATAGATCATTAGTCATTTTTGCGAGGGCTGTCTCCGTGGAGTGATTTGCCCTGAAACCGGATTGAAAGGATTCACATAGATTGTTAGACGCTAAGTGTTCATTTAACTGCTCCGCAACAATTTTTTCGAGGATTTTTGAAATAAAGGGAAGGTGAGACACCGGTCGGTAGTTTACCATGAGGTCAGGATCGAGGTTAGGTCTTTTAAGAAGAGGATGAATAACCGCTTTTTTGAATGCTAGGGGAACAGTGCCCGAGGAGAGTGATAAGTTTATAATATTTAGCACTGATGGACCTAATAATACAAAGAGCTCTTTGATCAGTTTCCCAGGAAGAGGGTCAAGTAAACATGTTGTCTGTTTTATTCCATTTACACGTTGTAACAATTCCTCTAATGTTATTTCCTCAAAACGAGAGAAACTATTTTGGAGGGCAGTATCCGCCGCGTATACCATCGTATCAGTGTTAATAGAACCCCGTTGTAGATGGGACGCATTGTCTTTAATCTCCTTTCTAATGACTTCAATTTTCTTACTAAAGAATTGCATAAAGTCATCAGCTGAGTGCGTTGAGCTACTGGAAGGGGTCCCTTGTTGGGTTAGCGATGCTACCGTACTAAACAAAAATTTAGGATCGTTTTTATTACGGTGGATGAGATTTGAGTAATATTTAGCTTTAGCTAAGGTAAGCATGCGTTTATAAGTTATTAAACCATCACTCCATGCTTGATGGTGCACCTCAAGTTTAGTTGTGCGCCATTTGCGTTCCAGCTTTCTACATAATAATTTCTGAGCTCTAGTTTCTTCTGTAAACCACGGGGTGCGCTTTTTTGGAGCCTTTTTTAACTTTAGCGGTGCTATGTTATCAATGGTTTCGCGCAGGGCAGCGTTAAAGTTGTTAGTGAGGTTATCAATAGAGCCCACATACTTTGGGAATGGTGCCATTACCGAGGGCAGTAGGTCAGCAAGAGTTGTCGTTGTGGCAGCATTAATGTTGCGGCTGCTATAGCAGTTATTATTATTATTAGTTTGACGAACATGCGTCTGAACCTCGAATTTTATAAGGTAATGATCGGACAATACTTTAGTATACGGGAGTATCGTAACTTTGGAAACGGTGATGCCCCTGACAAGCACTAGGTCTATCGTGTTACCGTTGCGATGCGTGGGTTCATTTATTATTTGTGTGAGACCACAGCCAACTTCTCATTTTATGTCCACGTCATTTTGCTATTAAGGTAACCGGCAAGATTTATGATTTACAATTAACTTGTATGAGCGCCGCTAAAAGTAGGTCCTTAACATTGGCACTTATGATTTTCTAATACTTGGTTAGTATTCAAGTCACGACATGTAAATGGAGTATTGTTGGCGCTTTCTGGGTGTTTATTTATTGGTTTTTATTGCCGTAATACAATGGTTCTCAACCTTTTTTCAGTGATGAACCCCCTGTGAACATTTTTTTAATTCAAGTACCCCCTTATCAGACCAGAGCATTTTTGGTTGAAAAAAAGAGATAAAGAAGTAAAATACAGCACTATGTCATCAGTTTCTGAATTATTACATTTTATATCAGTGCAAAATATTGCTAATTTTTTCTAGTGGTCTTTCTTGAACTATTTGGAAAAAAAGATGTAAAAATAACTAAAAACTTGTTGAAAAATAAACAGGTGATTCAATTATGAATAAAGATTTCTACACATAGAAGTAATCATCAACTTAAAGTGCCCTCTTTGGGGATTGTAATAGAGATCCATCTGGATTCATGCACTTAATTCTACACATCCATCCGTCCATTTTCTACCGCTTATTCCCTTTTGGGTCGCGGGGGGCGCTGGTGCCTATCTCAGCTACAATCGGGCAGAAGGCAGGGTACACCCTGGACAAGTCGCCACCTCATCGCAGGGCCTTTTGCTTCACAAAAAAAGAAATCTTTAACATCAATATTTATGGAACATGTCCAAAAAAAAATCTATCTGTCAACACTGAATATTGCATGGTTGCATTTTTTTTCATAGTTTATGAACTTACATTCATATTTTGTTGAAGTATTATTCAATAAATATATTCATAAAGGATTTTTGAAGTGTTGCGATTTTTAAAATATTTTATAAAAATCTCACGTAGCCCTTGGCATACCTTCCAGTACGCGTACCCCCATTTGAGAACCACTGCCGTAATAAATGCAATCGACGTAATGACGTCATGGCTCCCATTCACTCCATTGTAGACACACTTTTATTTATAAGTTAAAATGCATTAAAAAAATAAATGGGTTCTTGTCTTTTTTAAGGATTGTAAATTTTAGGCAAAATTCCCAAAAAAGTGTACTTACCCTTTGTATATAACTCAGTTGCCAACACTATATCTGCATGCGCACACAAAATAGCTGCCAAATGAACGGCTCACAACTTGAATTTGTTTCTCATTAATCACTTAAAAAAGCCGTTCAAAAGACTTGGTTCGTTCGCGAACGTCACATCTCTAAAAACAATCCTTTTTGAGCCGCTTCTCTCCTCTTCCTGTAGCGTCCCAGTTTGCTGGTCCGACAATGAGCTGTGTGAGGACAGGAGGACAAGCTGAAGAATGCTCAGATTCAGACTTAAATCTTGGATCGCCTTGCTGGCTCTGGTACTGCTTGTGCTTATTGTAACAGTGGTCCTCAAGTTCCTCACCTCAGAGGTCACGGGCGAGATAGGAGAGCCGTCTCTGGGCGAGAAGGACGCCACAAAAGAGTTCGAGTTGGAGCGCAGCAAGATGACACAACCCGTCCAAGAGGACAAGGAACTAGGCAAGTTCCCGCCTCCCAACTACTATCTCCATGCTTTTTACTACATCTGGTACGGGAACCCCGCCACTGATGGCAAGTACATCCACTGGGACCACCCTCGGCTCCCCCACTGGGATCCCAAGGTGGCTGAGAAGTATCCACAAGGCAGACACAGCCCGCCTGAGGACGTGGCGGCCAACTTCTACCCGGCTCTCGGGGCTTACAGTTCCAGGGACCCGGCTGTCATTAAGGGACACATGCAGCAGCTTCGTACAGCTGCCATAGGTGAGACAAATTCATTCAGCTAAGCTTCACAGCTCAATTTTTTTTTTATGCCACTTTCCTAAAGTTCTCTGTCCCTCCCTTAGTGGAAAAGTCTTATCATTTTGATATTAACTTTCCTGAAATGAGCTTAGCAGGTTTGTCAGGGGTGTTTCCGTGAACTTCTGGAACACTCTGCCGCTCCATGTTCAAACTGCTTCCACAGTGGAGTGTTTTAAGTCTCGTCTTAAGACCCACTTTTATTCTTTGGCTTTTAACACCATGTGAGTTGTGTGGTCCTCTGTTGTCCTCTGTGTTTTTATACACTTTTATTTTTACTTTACTGTTTTAATTGGTTTTACCCTTTAAAATAGTTCTTAATCATATTTGTTTTTATATTGTTTTTATTGGTTTTATTTTTATTCATTTTTTGTTTTATTCAGTCATTGGTGGAGCATAATATTGTTTTTAACATGGCTGTGCAGCACTTTGGAAACGTTATTGTTGTTTAAATGTGCTATATAAATAAAGTGGATTGGATTGGATTGGATTGAACTTTTTCACTTTCGATTTTGATACCGAGACGATATCAGCACAAGTCATAGTAGATATTTGTTATTATTTGTAATGTCAGAAAAGGCTTTATCAAGTGGAATTGTTGTATTTTTCGGACTACAAGGCACACTAAAATCCTTTCATTTAAAGTTCAAGTAAAAGTACCATCATCATCGGCGGTCACTCGAAGCGAGTATGACAATCCTCCTGGTAGGGGGCGGGGGGTATTCCTTTATTGGGGATGCTGGTGCGTGACTTTGTTTTACGTGGGGAGACTGATGCACAGTCACCACACGATCCTTGACAGATCCGGGTCAGGGTCCAGTGGCATAGAGCCCAAGACGACTGGGGACCCTTTTCTGCTGCAGCCTTCATCCACCATCCCAGCCGTTGTGACGCTCCATAGGGTTAGCAATTATCCTCCGCCTGTTCCACCGTTGAGGTCTTGGGTTGTTATTTCCCCACAACTGGGTCCACATGAATGTGGGGGGGCCTTCTTCCGCCATCGCAGCCGTTGTGGTGGTTCTTATATCTACCGTCTTCCATCTGCTCCGTCGTTGAGGTCTTCAGCGTATCCCTGGCTAGGGGGAAGTCAGGTACTACGCCTTTGCCAAAGGCCACCTGGGGTAACAGTAGTAAAGGTTTAACCTCCTAGTGCCCCAAGACCCCATAGAGGAGCCTCCACTGCCAGATGCACTTTACCAATGATTGTCTCACACACACACTTAGTGTGGCCAAATTATTCTCTGCATTTGACTCATCGCCCTTGATCAGCCTTGAGGGGAGCAGTGAGCAGCAGCGGTGACCGCGCCCGGGAATCATTTTTGATGATTTAACCCCCTGTTCCAACCCTTGATGCTGAATGTCAAGCAGGGAGGTAATGGGTCCCATTTTTATAGCACCCTATTACCCGGTGCGCCTAATGTACGTAATTGTTCTGGTTGTGCTTACCGTCCTCAAAACTATTTTATTTGGTACACGGTGTAACCATAAGTGTGAGCAGTAGATAGCAGTCACACATCAGGTATACCAGAGTCGTGTATAAAGAGAGTGTGGCCAACTAAAAACAGGCGCCATGACTGCTACCAAGGATGTCTGTGACTGTGCCCGCATTCATGCAATTGCTGTCGTTCTGACTAAACGTTAATGCACTTTTTGTGTATTTTTACGCATTGAAATCGAAAAGGAAGTTCGTAAGTCCGACCCTGCCTTCTCTATGTCAAAACTCAGATTTGCTTGTTTTTTTTTTTTAATCGATTATCGCTTTCCTCTAGTGTTTTGTTTTGTTTTTTATTTGCCGGGTCAAATTTCCGTCCCCGTTTATTGCGTTTTTATTGGTCGTCTTCAAAGTAATGAACTTTCCGGTACAATTTTTTTAAATTTTGATTCGCCGAAAGTTTTATCAATGACAAATACTGCTTCTGTTTGAACTCGGACAACTTTACTGCGGGGGGAAGTCAAAAGAAAGACTTCATGGTAAATACTAAGGTTAGTGTAAAGTCAACCTTGTTAACTTCATCCTGTCCCTCTGTCCATCCTTCCATCTTCTTCCGCTTATCCGAGGTCGGGTCGCGGGGGCAGCAGCCTAAGCAGGGAAGCCACACGCTCCTCTCCCCAGCCACTTCGTCCAGCTCTTTCCGAGGAATCCCGAGGCGTTCCCAGGCCAGCCGGGAGACAAGTTTTCCCAACATGTCTTGGGTCTTCCCCGTGGCCTCCTACCGGTCGGACGTGCCCGAAACGCCTCCCTAGGGAGGGGTTCGGGTGGCATCCTGACCAGATGCCCGAACCACCTCATCTGGCTCCTCTCGATGTGAAGGAGCAGCGGCTTTACTTTGAGTTCCTCCCGGATGGCAGAGCTTCTCACCCTATCTCTAAGGGAGAGCCCCGCCACCCGGCGGGGGAAACTCATTCCGGCCGCTTGTACCCGTGGTCTTGTCCTTTCGGTCATAACCCAAAGCTCATGACCGTAGGTGAGGATGGGAACGTAGATCGACCGGTAAATAGAGAGCTTTGCCTTCCGGCTCAGCTCCTTCTTCACCACAACGGATCGATACAGCGTCCGCATTACTGAATACGCCGCACCGATCCGCCTGTCGATCTCACGATCCACTCTTACCTCACTCGTGAACAAGACTCCAAGGTACTTGAACTCCTCCACTCGGGGCAGGGTCTCCCCCCCAACCAGGAGACGGCACTCCACCCTTTTCCGGGCGAGAACCATGGACTCAGACTTGGAGGTGCTGATTCTCATCTCAGTCGCTTCACACTCGGCTGCGAACTGATCCAGTGAGAGCTTAAGATCCTAGCCAGGATCTTCATCCTGTCCCATGTCTCCAGTAAATGACATGTTTTTAGTCTTCGTGAGCCCATGGAAACTTCACTTTTATCTCCTGCTGTATCCACATCTTTCTAGGATGGAGACAGGCTAGCTGTTAGCTTTAAGCTAACAAGCACCTGACCAGACTCCTCCACCCTAAAAACATACTTTGCAGCTCAACAAACGGGCCAAATATGCGCCTTTTGTGTTAATGTGCAAGGAGTGTTCAAAAGGAGTCTCTTAAAGAAGTGGCTGTCAAGTTAGCAAGTGTCGCTCCCATCGCTTTTTACACTTCTATACTAAAATAAGTACACCTACACTTTATTAAATAAAAATATAGAAAAAAATGCCGGCAGAAATAAAGTTTAGATGTATGAAGGAAAGAAAAAAGTGAATGAATGTTAATACATATGCATAAAAATGGTTTTCTTTTTTATACTTTTTTTTTTTTTATGAATTAAGTAACGTTTATGACAACCTTTTTCCAAAACACAATATATAATATGAGATATAAGAGGATAATGATTACATTTATCGTTTGTTTTTAAAACAGTTACAAAATAGTGGGACCCCAAACATTTACTGTGGGACCCCATTTTTATGACTTGGGAAC
Source organism: Nerophis ophidion (assembly GCF_033978795.1). NCBI lineage: Eukaryota > Metazoa > Chordata > Actinopteri > Syngnathiformes > Syngnathidae > Nerophis > Nerophis ophidion. The sequence goes on from NC_084613.1 coordinate 77,083,743, forward strand.
CTGAGACCCCGTTTTGAAAATTCATAGTGCCATCACTGTAAACTTAAATCAGCTCATAAGCTCACAATAAAACATGCTTTTTCGTTGTGAAAGTATTAATTTTGCAGCTCTATTTGACGTACTCTGCTGCTACATTCCTGCGGTGTTTCGTGACCAGCAGGCCCTCTAAAACCCACCCAATGAAGCAATAACATTTTTTTTTTAATACATAGAATGTTAATCGGCCCATTAGTTTATCAAAGTGTGGTTATCAAAACCCAAACGGTCTACAAACATCCGTATATAGTTACATCCATACCAGTTTTGCTATTATGTGCTTACCTGTTTTGTACCTGCTATCTCCTAGCAGCCTGTAGCCTACCATGTTTACCTTTTTTGTAGATTATTTGACTTTTAGATACAAACTAATTTGATACTTGGTGTTTTTTGTTGCTGATGTCCGTTATCAATATCGGATCCATTTTTATGTCTTTTTCTCAAGCTGCACCTTTTTTAAGGTCTCTGGTGAAAAAAAAGATTGCATTTTTTCTGTACCATTCCAGAAGTCGGCTTAGCTGGTTTAAAAAATGAGCTGATTCATTTTTGCTGACGCAGCCTGGAGGTTTCAGCAGGCTTTAAGATGTTTCTATTTACCCCAGCCCTTTAACACTTACTACTGTATGTGGATGATAACTAATTATATTTATTTGTTTTTCAAAATAAAATCAAACAAACATTTAGTTCAGATGGACATCCGAAGGGATAAAATGAAAAAATATGACATTTTTATTTACTTAGAATTGATGTTGATTGATTGAAAAAAGGTAGAAAAAAATATGACTTCAGAAATTGTAACTACCCTCAATTGGAAATAATCAGTTTTGCTTCAGTTTTGGTTTTTAACGTTCTTTAATCATGTTAAGTATTTTTGTCAAACTGCTGCTTTAACCTCCTCAGGTGTCATCGCCGTTTCCTGGTACCCTCCTCACACGAACGACGACAACGGAGAGCCATTGGACGCCATCATGCCTCTGCTGCTGGATGTGGCTCATCAGTATCACATCAAGGTGTGCCCGCCTGCAACTTGTCATCGCACCGCACACGTACATACACTAGACCAGTGCTTCTCAAACTTTTCTCCTAAAAAAAAAAAAAAAGGATCTCCAAGTACCACCATAATGACGAACATTAAAATAAATTTAGACCTAAGCATTTATTAAAAACAAGGCAGAGGTTTTATTTAACAAATATATTTCATATTTTGGCCACTGTGACATTACACACTGTTTGAACAGTAACACTGTGTTTCAATATAGGAAATTAAAACACTATTCTAGTCAAGTGATTCTTTGGCGTCCCACTAGATCAGAACTGGGCAAATATTTTGACTAGAGGGGGCAACGTTGAGAGAAGAAAATGCGTCAGGGGGGGCCAATGTGTATGTGTGTATAAATGTTATATACACACGTTTAGCTGTAAAAACCTACTGTACAGTACTGTATGTGTGTTTGGGTCACTTTTTTTCAGGAACACTAAAACCAAAAGTCACAATGTCCGATAGAGTTGTAAAAACTAGAGATGTGATGTATAAATGCTTTAAATGTAATATCGGAAATGATCGGTATCGGTTTCGAAATGATCGGTATCGGTTTTCGAAAAAGTAAAATTTATGAAGTTTTTAAATGTCGCTCTGTACACGGACGTAGGGAGAAGTACAGAGCGCCACACACACACCTCAACCCCGCCCACCTCAACCTCCTCATGCTCCCTCAAGGAAAGCATGTCCCAAAATCCAAGCTGCTGTTTTGAGGCATGTTAAAAAAAAAATGCACTTTGTGACTTTAATATATATATATATATATATGGCAGTGCCATGTTGTCCTTTTTTTACCATAACTTGAGTTGATTTTTATTTTGGAAAACCTTATTACATTGCTTAATGCATCCAGTGCGGCATCACAACAAAATTAGGCATAATGATCTGTTAATTCCACGACTGTATATATCGGTATCGGTTGATATCGGTATCGGTAATTAAGAGTTGGACAATATAGGAACATCGGCAAAATAAGACATTATCGGACATCTCTAGTAAAAACGTTATGAGAGACCCCCTCAAAAAACAAAATGAAATTTTACGGGTTTTTTACTGAATGGGACACCCAAAATGTACATAAAAATAAAGAGGGATTGAAAATATTAACTATAAACAATAAAACGGAATATTGACAACCTATGAACGTCGCTCCTCTTTTCCTTCTCAGACCAGCTCCTCGATAGTCGTGTATCTTTTACAATCAAGCAAAACACCTTGAAAAAGATATACTATCATTTTTTTGCTGAACTTTGTTGTAAAAATCTGCTTCCACATCTGTTTCTGACGCACACGTTTCGGGCTGGCTGCTCTGAAAACAAACCCCGCCCACTCTGATTTGCACCTCGTCTGAGCTGCTGTGACGTAGATGACCGTAATAACTCGTATAACACACAAAAGTGCAGATTTTTCCCATTGACATACTTTTTAGCCTGATAGCTTACCTTACTTACTAATAAACGGCAATCCGAGGTTTCACTATTGTTTCTCAGAGGAATTCATTTGAGTCCAAACGCAAAACATCATTCCTTCAAGCAGGAAGTGACATCATAGGACCACACGGACAGAAAAGCAAATTGACTTTGGTGTTTTTTTTTCACTTTTCTTTGCTGAACCTCATTCTTGTTTTAAAATATAAGAAAATTCCAGGATGAATGTCACTTTTTTTAAAATGTCATTTATTATTCCGCAGGTGTCCTTTCATATTGAGCCTTACAGAGGAAGAGATGAAGTCAACATGTACACAAACATCAAATACATCATTGAAAAGTAAGTTTCTCGCTCCAATGATGCAGCAGTACAACACCTTGCCAACATCTCCCCAAACTTGATCCAATCGTCTGTGCTGCAAACGTTTTGTCCTATGGTTTTTATTTTAGTAATGTTTTATGATTCATAACCAGCCCTCCTCCACTTTGGCAAAATCTCCCCAAACTTGTTCCATTCGTTTGTGCTACCAAACTACTATTACTATCAGTTTTATGTTAACGTTTAATAGTTTTTCAGTTTTCAGTTTATTTCCAACAAGCATAGGATACAACGTGATGCATCACATATTACAGCACATCCGAAAAGGAGTAGAAAGAAGCTGACCTTATTTAATCCTACCCCTTTTCCTACCATAGCAGGTTTATCCCATTTCCTTGTTCTCTGTAACAGAACAGTGAATAAATAATTAATATACCATAGTAAGTAAACAAATATTAAATACATAAATAATATTTATATAGAAAAAAAACAGTTATAAGATGTTCATCATCATTATTTTTGTGCGTACTTTCTGAACACTTGTAGTTTGAACCGTCTCTTAAACTGAATCATAGTGCTGCTTTGTTTGATTTCTTTGCTTAATCCATTCCATAATTTAATTCCACATACTGATCTGCTAAAGGTTGTAAGTGTTGTACGAGCATACAGGTGTTTTAAATTAAAATTTCCTTCTAAGGTTATATTTCTCCTCTTTAGTTGAGAATAATTGTTGTACATTCTTGAGTAGCAGGTTATAGCTTGCTTTGCGCATCATTTTAGCTGTTTGCAAATGCACCAAATCGTTGAATTTCAATATTTTTGATTTAATAAACAAAGGGTTTGTATGTTCTCTATATCCAACATTATGTATTATTCTAATTGATCTTTTTTCTAACACAGTTGTAGTTGTTTCCCCATATTTCTACACAATAACGCAGATGTGGTAATACAAGTGAGCAGTATATAAATGATAAATGGGTTGTACTTGTATAGCGCTTTTCTACCTTCAAGGTACTCAAAGCGCTTTGACACTACTTCCACATTTACCCATTCACACACACATTCACACACTGATGGAGGGAGCTGCCATGCAAGGCGCCAACCAGCACCATATGACTTGACTTTTGGTCTCGAACATGTTTTGTTTTGTTTATTATTGACGTCTTTCTTTCTACTTTGTTGTATATTTTTTACAGGAAATTCCCAGTTCATTTCATTATCTTTTATTACATCCAAAAATTTGTTCTCTTTAACCCTTTCAAAGTCTCCTCCGTCTATTTGTAATTGTGTTTGACTTTCTCTTCTTCTGTTACCAAATAGCATTATTTTAGTTTTACTGAGATTCAAAGATAAGTCTGTTTTTGTCAAACTATCTTTTTAATTTGTTCATTTCTTCTGTTATTATTTGTATTAGCTTTTGTGTGTTCTCTCCTGAACAAAACGCTGTTGTATTGCCTGCAAAGTTTGTATGTTGTTAACTTGTAATCAACGTGTTGTTTACATTACCAGCCCCCAACTGTGAAAATGTCCCCAAACTTGTCCCAATCATTTTAGCTGCAAAATGTTTTGGTTTATTAGTTCTTATGTTTAATAATCCATCCATCCATCCATCTTCTTCCGCTTATCCGAGGTCGGGTCGCGGGGGCAGCAGCCTAAGCAGGGAAGCCCAGACTTCCCTCTCCCCAGCCACTTCGTCTAGCTCTTCCCGGGGGATCCCGAGGCGTTCCCAGGCCAGCTGGGAGACATAGTCTTCCCAATGTTTAATAATTTGGTTGTTCTTAATATGTAACCGTAAGCTGCCCCCCACAAAATCTCCCCAAACTTGTCCCAACCGTTTGTGCTCCAAAACCAGTATTTTTTTTTAAAGGCCTACTGAAACCCACTACTACCGACCACGCAGTCTGATAGTTTATATATCAATGATGAAATATTAACATTGCAACACATGCCAATAAGGCCGGGTTTACTAAATTGCAATTTTAAATTTTGCGCGAAGTATCCTGTTGAAAAGGACATCACGGATTGTAGCAGGCATTTTGATCCAGCCCCGATCCCAGCTATAAGTCGTCTGCTTTAATCGCTTAATTACACAGTATTCTGGACATCTGTGTTGCTGAATCTTTTGCAATTTGTTCAATTAATAATGGAGACGTCTAAGAAGAAAGATGTAGGTGGGAAGCAGTGTAATGGGTTCGCCTTTAGCCACACAAACACAGCCGGTGTTTCCTTGTTTACATTCCCGAAAGCTGATGGTGAAGCTTTTCTATGGAACAGAGCGGTCAAGCGAACATGGTTCCCTACCTCATGTCAACCGGCAGGTTTCGCTGAGAAAATGGTGGTATTAAGTCGGCTCTTACCGTAGTTATGAGCGGAGAGCTTGCGTCATGCCTTGCCTCCTGCAGCTGCGGACTCTCTTGCCTCCTCCCAACGGCCACCCCCGACCGTCGGATGCTTACACTGTGGAGGAGGGGGGGAAAAAAAATCTCAGCCCAGCTGCCTTGCCTCGTCGAGAATCGTGGCTTCCACCGAAGACACTGGCGGTCTCCACACCCGTGGCCACACCCCTCCGACTTTCAGGTATGACCATATAATCTCACTAAAACACTAGTAACACAATAAGCAGATAAGGGATTTTCCAGAATAATCCTAGTAAATGTCTCTAATAACATCTGAATCGCTCCCACTGCCCTCGTCTTTTTTTTTTTTCTTCTAGTCCTTCACTATCACTTTCCTCATCCACGAATCTTTCATCCTCGCTCAAATTAATGGGGAAATCGTCGCTTTCTTGGTCCGAATCGCTCTCGCTGCTGGTGGCCATGATTGTAAACAAAGTGAGGATGTGAGGCGCTCCACAACCCGTGATGTCACGCGAACATCGTCTGCTACTTCCGGTACAGGCAAGGCTTTTTTATCAGCGACCAAAAGTTGCAAACTTTATCATGAATGTTCTCTACTAAATCCTTTCAGCAAAAATATGGCAATATCGCAAAATGATCAAGTATGACACAAACCGTATTTTTCGGACTATAAGTCACGGTTTTTTTTGTAGTTTGGCCAGGGGTGAGACTTGGCCAAACTATTAAAAAAAAAAAATTAAAAAAAAAAAGTTTATTTATTTATTTTTTGGGCCAGGTCTCACCCCCGTTGGACTGTGGAGAAGACTGCAACTTATAGTCAGAAAAATACGGTAGAATGGACCTGCTATCCCTGTTTAGATAAGAAAATCTCATTTCAGTAGGCCTTTAATGAACGTTTTATGAGTCTGGTTATAAATGGTAAAACTCTAATAACATAAGAACCGTAATATACACAAAAAAATTGCAGCACAAATGATTGGGACAAGTTTAGGGACAATTTGACACAGGTGGCAGTGTTTTGTGTCATTCAAGTGTAAAACGAAATTGACCGTCTGCTGCGTGGCTCCTCCCCTTTTAGGTACGGCGACCACCCGGCCTTCTTCAGGTACCGCACCAACACGGGGAAGCTGCTGCCGCTCTTCTACATCTACGACTCGTACCTGATGAACTCGGATCAGTGGGCCAAGCTGCTCAAGCACACCGAGAGCGGCAGCATCCGCGACACGCCCTACGACGCCATCTTCGTCGCCCTGCTGGTGGAGGAGAAACACAAGCGGGAGGTGGTGACGGCCGGCTTCGACGGCGTCTACACCTACTTCGCCACCAACGGCTTCTCTTACGGCTCCACCCAGCGCAACTGGGCCGCCATCAAAGCCTTCTGCGAGGACAACGAGCTGCTGTTCATCCCCAGCGTGGGGCCGGGCTACGTGGACACCGGCGTGCGGCCGTGGAACTTCCAGAACACCAGGAACCGCGTCAACGGTAAATACTACGAGACGTCCATGAGCGCCGCGCTACAGGTGGAGCCCAATTTTATCTCTGTGACGTCGTTCAACGAGTGGCACGAGGGCACTCAGATCGAGATGGCCGTCCCCAAAAGGGGCCGGACCGTTTATCAAGACTACTTGCCCAACAAGCCCGACGCCTACTTGGAAATCAGCCGCAAGTGGGCCGCCATGTTTAATGGCGAGCGCAGGAGATGGCAGGAATAATCCCAACTTCCCGGGCGCGGCACCGCTGCTGCCCACTGCTCCCCTCACTTCCCAGGGGGTGATCAAGGGGATGGGTCAAATGCAGAGAATAGTTTCACCACACCTAATGTGTGTGTGACAATCATTGGTACTTTTTAACTTTAACTGTCAACTTCATCACTGCTACGTTCCTTACATTCTGCTTGGTGCTTTTTAGAAGTAAACAAGTAACACATTTAGAATGAAATATGCACTTCTTATCAGCATTCCTTAGTTTCCCTCACCAGATGAACAAAGTATATTTAATTCTGCCTCGTCTCAATGCCCATCCATCCATCCAAGGTCGGGTCGCGGGGGCAGCAGCCTAAGCAGGTTTAGACGAGAATTCCCTCCCCCCAGCCACTTCGTCCAGCTTTTCCCGGGGGATCCCGAGGCGTTCACAGGCCAGCCGGGAGACATAGTCTTCCCAACGTGTCCTGGGTCTTCCCCGTGGCCCCCACCGGTTGGACGTGCCCTAAACACCTCCCTAGGGAGGCGTTCGGGTGGCATCCTGACCAGATGCCTGAACCACCTCATCTATCTCAATGTCATCTCACCAAAAAAAAATAACATGCAGAAATATTGCGGCTTAGTGCTAATCCACCAAAATTCGGTCCTTGAATACATTGTTCATTAGAGGAACAGTAACCGCATTCTACCACTGGGTGTCGCTATTATCAGCATTTTTTTAGTTTCCCTCACCAGGTGAATAAAGTATATTTAATTCTGCCTTGTCTCAATGACATTGTCAGGTTCAGACACTGATGACGTCTATTAAACAAGACAAGAAGCAAGGAATTGAACAGAGACAGAATTAAATTTGGCTCAATTGAGGAGAGCGCGTACACTTGTACCATTGTACATTGTTATAACACGCTCTGACGAAAGATTGTACGCCTCCTCTTTTATTTGGACTTCCCCTGATTACATGGCAACATTTGTTTCTAAGGGAAAGGGGTCGTAAACAGCCACTGCCTTTGGTTACAAAACAGTTCAAACAACAGGTCCTGCTCCCTCTTCATTTTGTAGATCTCGGGTCAAGACAAAATCTTTCTGTGGATTACAATACATCAAAGAAGCATAATACCATGTGGTTTCCCATCCTACACAGTGGAGTTTTACAAGCCTTCCTCTTGGTAGGATCAAAGACAGCTTTTGTCCTCTCGCCGGGCGAGCTGAACTCAATGAAACACAAAGTTTTGTGATAATTTAGAACGCCTCCCTAGGGAGGTGTTTAGGGCACATCCAACTGGTAAGAGGCCACGGGGAAGACCCAGGACACGTTGGAAAGACTATGTCTCCCGGCTGGCCTGGGAACGCCTCGGGATCCCCCGGGAAGAGCTAAGTGGCTGGGGAGAGGAAAGTCCGGGCTTCCTTGCTTAGGATGTTGCCCCCGCGACCCGACCTCGGATAAGCGGAAGAAGATGGATGGATGGATAGATACAAATATTCTGACAGTCATCTCACCAAAAAAAGAACATGCAGAAATATTGCCACCCAGTGCTAATCCACCAAAATTCGGTCCTTAATTACATTGTGCTCATTAAATGGACAGTAACTGCATTCTACCACTGGGTGTCGCTGCTGTGCTTAAGTTCGATGCATGTTTTGTTCTACAACGATTTCATAAGAAAAAAAAATAGGCCAATTAGATGTATTTTTTTTTTGCAAAATAAAAATATTGATTATTGACTTATTTATTATTATTTTTTTTTAGGATTTGGCCCAAATGCCTTCTGACTTGCAATCCAAGCCACAGATCCATCTCAACTTCTGTGCCACATTTTGGGAAACTTCTATTGTTTTTGTTTAAATGTGCTATATAAATAAAGTGGATTGGATTGGAATCAGACTAAATTGGCCCGAGTGCAGGGGTGTCAGACCTAAGGCCCAGTTCAGGGTTCAACCGGCCCGCGGGATGAGTTTGCTAAGTATAAAAATGAGCCGAAATTTTTGAATAAAAAAAACAAAACTGCTGTTCTAAATGTGTCCACTGGATGTCGCAATAGCACATGTAGATGATGTTACATATATTGAAAAATAAATAAACCACATGAAGTTAGTGCACCAGTCAAGGAAAATAAGCAAACTACATAAACAATATCTTGTAATTTGACTTTTTTAAATATTTTTCATCTTGATGGATTGAAAATTAACACCAATGAGTTGACTGATGAACATTGTCGCATCATTTATTCAGAAAGATTTTTTTGTGTGCTAATTTTACGCTTTTTTTTTGGTCTAATTCTGCAGCCATACACCTTACAGTCATATAACTTGGTGTTTGAAACATGCTAACTGTATGCATGTTTATCTTAGCATGCTAACATTAAACTGCTAGCTTTTTGCACTCATTTTGCAACCGTCTACCCTCGAGTCATATAACTTCGTATGTGACGCGGCTATCATGCTAATGTTAGCATCAATCAATCAATCAATGTTTATTTATATAGCCCTAAATCACAAGTGTCTCAAAGGGCTGCAGAAACCACGACGACATCCTCGGTAGAGCCCACATAAGGGCAAAGAAAAACTCACACCCAATGGGACGTCGGTGACAGTGACAATGATGACTATGAGAAACCTTGGAGAGGACTGCATATGTGGGCAACCCCCCCTCCCCCCTAGCATGCTAGCATACTAAAATGAACATGCTACCTTTTTAGCTAATTGTAAGTTTTTCCCCCTAATTAGACCACATGCACCTTACAGTCATAAAACTTAGTATTTGAAACATGCTAACTGTATGCATGTTTATGTTAGCATGCTAACATTAAAGTGATAGTTTTTGCGCTCATTTTGCAACCGTGTACCCTCGAGTCATATAACTTTGTGTGTGACACTTGTTGACTGCTATCATGCTATTGTTAGCATGTTAGCATACTAATATGAACATGCTACCTTTTTAGCTAATTCTAAGTTTTTTCCCCTAATCAGACCACATGCACCTTACAGTCATATAACCTGGTATTTGAAACATGCTAACTGTATGTATGTTTATAAAAAGGCCAGCTTTTTGCGCTCATTTTGAAACCGTTTATTTCTTATACATATATAACAGAAATACTTGAAGTTCAGTGAATTCTAGCTATAAATATACTCCTACCCCCCTTAACCCTGCCCCCCAGCCCCGCCCACCCCGACTTAAAGGCCTACTGAAACCCACTACTACCGACCACGCAGTCTGATAGTTTATAAATCAATGATGAAATATTAACATTGCAACACATGCCAATAAGGCCGGTTTAGTTTACTAAATTACAATTTTAAATTTCCCGCGGAGTTTCTTGTTGAAAATGTTGCGGAATGATGACGCGTATGTTGACGCATGTTTGTGACGTTATTGGTTGTAGCGGACATATTAGCCCAACACCACTTACGGCTAAAAGTCGTCTCTTTTCATCGCATAATTACACAGTATTCTGGACATCTGTGTTGCTGAATCTTTTGCAATTTGTTCAATTAATAATGGCGACTATAAAAAAGAATGCTGTTGGTGGAAAGCGGTGGATTGCAGCTGCCTTTAGCAACCGAAACACAGCCGGTGTTTCTTTGTTTGTTGTGAAGCTTTAGCGAGCATGTTTCTCTACCACATGTCTTACCGGAGACTTGTGCGGAGTTAGCGTCCTCCTGCAGCAGATGTCATCTTGGCACCTCCATTGGCTTCTCTCAGAGACACTGGTGGTCACCGCAGCCCTCTGACTTTCAGGTATGACTTTATAATCCCACTAAAACACTAGTAACACAATAAGCAGATAAGGGATTTTCCAAATGATCCTAGTAAATGTGTTCAATAACATCTGAATCGCTCCCACTGCACTCGCCTTTTTTTTTAGTGCTTCACTCTAACTTTCCTCATCCACAAATCTTTCATCCTCGCTCAAATTAATGGGGAAATTGTCGCTTTCTCGGTTCAAATCGCTCTAGCTGCTGGTGGCCATGATTGTAAACAATGTGAGGAGCCCTACAACCCGTGATTTCACGCGCACATCGTCTTCTACTTCCGGTACAGGCAAGGCTTTTTTATTAGCGACCAAAAGTTGCAAATTTTATCATCGATGTTCTCTACTAAATCCTTTCAGCAAAAATATGGCAATATCGCGAAATGATCAAGTATGACACATAGAATGGACCTGCTATCCCCGTTTAAATAAGAAAATCTCATTTCAGTAGGCTTTTAAACAAGTGGACCCCGACTTAAACAAGTTGAAAAACGTATTCTGGTGTTACCATTTAGTGGTCAATTGTATGAAATTGTAGGGAATATGTACTGTACTGTGCAATCTACTAATAAAAGTTTCAATCAATCAAAACCCTGCCCATCTCCTGAATTCGGAGGTCTCAAGGTTGGCAAGTATGCTAATAAGTATGCCAGAGGTCCAGGGCACAGGTAAGAAAACAATCGGAAGTTGTCTTTATTTTTAAGTTATCGTGCCGTGATTTTTACCAGGCCGGCCCACCTGGGAGTAGATTTCTCTCTATGTGGCCCCCCATCTAAAAAGGAGTTTGACACCCCTCATCTGGGCATTAGGGGTTAGTGCGTCTGCCTCACAATACGAAGGTCCTGAGAAGTCAGGGTTCAATCCCGAGCTCGGGATCTTTCTGTGTGGAGTTTGCATGTCCTCCCCGTGACTGCGTGGGTTCCCTCCGGGTACTCCGGCTTCCTCCCACCTCCAAAGACATGCACCTGGGGATAGGTTGATTGGCAACACTAAATTGGCCCTAGTGTGTGAATGTGAGTGTGAATGTTGTCTGTCTATCTGTGTTGACCCTGCGATGAGGTGGCGACTTATCCAGGGTGTATCCCGCCTTCTGCCCGATTGTAGCTGAGATAGGCGCCAGCACCCCCCGCGACCCCGAAAAGGAATAAGCGGTAGGAAATGGATGGATGGATGGATTGTTTGGGGGTATCCATAATACGCCGACAGGGAGAAGTTTTTATTCACACGATAATTCGGATGTGTCTATACTTCCGTGGCGGACCCCTGAGGCCGACTCACCGAACCCCTAGGTGTCAGAGATGGAGGCAGGCATGCAGTGAGAAAACAGGATTAAATAAAGATACTACGACAAAATCAAACAAAAGGGTACTAACACAAAGCGCGCACGAGGCGGATAACAAACTAAGGGTCTTTAGCATAGAAGCTTGCAAGAAACGAAAAAGGGCCTAGCGTGGAAGCTAGCGGGTTGCAAACAGGAAAACAGAAGTCGTTACTTGCAGAGTGAAAACAAAACAGAAGCAGGGAACAAAAACAGTAAGTTACAAACAAACGAATGTAGTTTACCGCTACGCTGCAATAAAACGACACGATAGCAACGACAACGATCCAGCACTGACTGGAAGACAAAGCGGGTACAAATAGGAGCGGGCTGATTGAATACAGGTGTGGCCAGGTGCCAATCAGCCGCAGATGAGGTGACAACAGCACACAGGGAGACAATCAGGAAGCTGAACCAAAATAAGAGCACTTGACAGGAACTAAAGACAGGAGATACTAAACACAGAGGAAACGAAGACAAATGCAGAGGAAACAACTAAAATATAGACAAACTGTCAGGGGAAAGCCTGACACTAGGGTTCGATCGAACCCAGGTTAAGAACCACTGAACTAGTGTGTGAATGGTACGGTTTAAGAAAACATTGAAAGGTGAAATAATCGAAAATTATAAAATATAGTAACAATTACTTTTATCGCATCGATTTTTTTTTTTTAACGTTGATGTTCCAGGTATTCTAATCTTCAGTGAAGGTATAGGATAGGCAAATATAAGATTTGGCTTCAGCCTATTTCTTTTTTGGTCATTCTTTTTCTTTTCTTTTCTTTCATGTGTAAATGTGTACAATTGTTTATGTATAGGGGCGGTATAGCTCGGTTGGTACAGCGACCGTGCCAGCAACTTGAGGGTTGCAGGTTCGATCCCAGCTTGCACCATCCAAGTCACTGCCGCTGTGTCCTTGGGCAAGACACTTTACCCACCTGCTCCCAGAGCCACCCACACTGGTTTTAAATGTAATTTAGATATTGGGTTTCACAATGTAAATCGCTTTGAGTCACTTGAGAAAAGCGCTATATAAATATAATTCACTAATTCACTTCACTATGTATAACATGTACTGGAAAACTGATCAAACAAAATGGTTGATTAATTTGATTGAGGGCTTCACGGTGGCAGAGGGGTTAGTGCGTCTGCCTCCCAATACGAAGGTCCTGCAGTCCTGGGTTCAAATCCAGGCTCGGGATCTTTCTGTGTGGAGTTTGCATGTTCTCCCCGTGAATGCGTGGGTTCCCTCCGGGTACTCCGGCTTCCTCCCACCTCCAAAGACATGCACCTGGGGATAGGTTGATTGGCAACACTAAATTGGCCCTAGTGTGTGAATGTGAGTGTGAATGTTGTCTGTCTATCTGTGTTGGCCCTGCGATGAGGTGGCGACTTGTCCAGGGTGTACCCCGCCTTCCGCCCGATTGTAGCTGAGATAGGCGCCAGCGCCCCCCGCCACCCCGAAAGGGAATAAGCGGTAAAAAAATGGAGGATGGATGATTTGTTTGATTATATGACCGAAATAAACTTGTTTCATTTCATTTCATTTATTTTCACTGTTGTCGGTCTATCTGTGTTGGCCCTGTGATGAGGTGGCGACTTGTCCAGGGTGTACCCCGCCTTCCGCCCGATTGTAGCTGAGATAGGCGCCAGCGCCCCCCACCACCCCGAAAGGGAATAAGCGGTAGAAAATGGATGGATGGATGATTTGATTGATTATATGACCGAAATAAACTTGTTTCATTTCATTTCATTTATTTTCAATGTTGTCGGTCTATCTGTGTTGGCCCTGTGATGAGGTGGCGACTTGTCCAGGGTGTACCCCGCCTTCCGCCCGATTGTAGCTGAGATAGGCGCCAGCGCCCCCCGCGACCCCGAAAGGGAATAAGCGGTAGAAAATGGATGGATGGATGATTTGAGTGATTATATGACCGAAATAAACTTGTTTCATTTCATTTCATTTATTTTCAATGTTGTCGGTCTATCTGTGTTGGCCCTGTGATGAGGTAGCGACTTGTCCAGGGTGTACTCCGCCTTCCGCCCGATTGTAGCTGAGATAGGCGCCAGCGCCCCCCGCCACCCCGAAAGGGAATAAGCGGTAGAAAATGGATGGACGGATGATTTGATTGATTATATGACCGAAATAAACTTGTTTCATTTCATTTCATTTATTTTCAATGTTGTCGGTCTATCTGTGTTGGCCCGTGATGAGGTGGCGACTTGTCCAGGGTGTACCCCGCCTTCCGCCCGATTGTAGCTGAGATAGGCGCCAGCGCCCCCCACCACCCCGAAAGGGAATAAGCGGTAGGAAATGGATGGATGGATGATTTAATTGATTATATGTCCGAAATAAACTTGTTTCATTTCATTTCATTTATTTTCAATGTTGTCTGTCTATCTGTGTTGGCCCTGTGATGAGGTTGCGACTTGTCCAGGGTGTACCCCGCCTTCCGCCCGATTGTAGCTGAGATAGGCACCAGCGCCCCCCGCGACCCCAGAGGGAATAAGCGGTAAGAAATGGATTTATGGATGGGCATCCCTTATCTAGCGTGTGTGTGTGAGAGAGAGTGCCGTCTCTGCACTTTGGCGACACCCAGTGGCGGAAGGCGGAACCGGCAGGTGTGCGTGCCTGGGCGGGCAGCCAGCATCGCATCACAGCGGCAGGCTGAAAATGCACCGATCGAACATGTAACTTCCACGAATCCGGTCTTCTTCTCCCACACCTGAACTCTCGGCATCCGTGGCGTGACCTGCAGGAAAAGGTGCAGCTAAGGAGGAGCGAGGGGGGAAAAAAAAAAATTAAAATTAAATAAATAAATTAAAAAAAAAACAACGATGCTTTCGGGCTGGTGCGGATGTGCTGCTGCGGAAGCTCACATGACGACGGGCCGTTTTTGCACCATTCCCCACGCAAACCGCGCGGGGAAATGAGAAGAAGGACCTCCTTTGATTGGCGCCTGTCGAGATGGTGGTGAGTGAACCCATAATATGCACGCACGCACCTGCTGGCCTACTAATTATTATACTGCACGAAAAGACGCTCGCTGCGCACAAGATGTCCGTCCGTCGACGCCGTCCACGCATTCCAGCAGGTTTTTGCGGCATCACGGGCGGCTGCCAGATGACCTTCAGCTGTGTGGATGCGGTGCATGAAAAAAAAAAAAGCCTCTTCTGGACAAACTCACCCTAAATACATCACCGCGCATTCGACAACACCCACTCCCACTCCCTGCATGACATGAGTCACGTTGACCTCTTTCCACCCACCAAACGTGCACGTTTCATTGTTTTGGCGTGGATGATGAGCAGCTTATGAGTGGCGCTCACAGGCGTAAGAGGATTTGCCTGCATGTAAAATGTATCGATACCCAAAGCCATGGGTGTCAAACTCTGGCCCGCGGGCCCGTGTAATTTCATTTGGCCCTTGAGCAGGGGCGGTTCTAGGCATGCTAATATGAGGGGGCAGTCAGAAATGTGAAGGGGGGCATCATGTTCCAGCACTTTTTTTCTGTGCTTATAGTAACGATGCGTTCTCCATTGAAATGGGTCTTTAGCTATGTGTCCAACCCCAACCTGGAGTAGTGGATTGCACTTTGTCAGGCCTCTATCTTCAGACCTGTCCAACCTGGGGGTCCCACCTGAAGACTAAGCTTCTGCTGGTAAAGCTCTTACGGCCACTGAGGCATGCAAACCCCCTGACCACAATAAGGTGGCAATCCCTCAGGGGGGGGAAACTGAAAAATAAAAATTGTTGGCCCTGCGGTGAGGTGGCGACTTGTCCAGGGTGTACGCCGCCTTCCGCCCGATTGCAGCTGAGATAGGCGCCAGCGCCCCCCGCGACCCCAAAAGGGAATAAGCGGTAGAAAATGGATGGATGAATGAGTAAAATAAAACAAAACATCCTTCATCCAGATTTGATCAACCAACAACATAACATTTATTCGAACTAGATGGCCTAACTCTCAAATAAATTTTGACCCAAAGTAGTCAATATTTACAAAACTGAAAGGTAGTCTGATGAATAATGATAAAAAAGAATCTCAAACTAATTTATCAAATCAATCAATCAATCAATGTTTATTTATATAGCCCCAAATCACAAATGTCTCAAAGGACTGCACAAATCATTACGACTACAACATCCTCGGAAGAACCCACAAAAGGCCAAGGAAAACTCACACCCAGTCGGCAGGGAGAATTCACATCCAGTGGGACGCTAGTGGCAATGCTGACTATGAGAAACCTTGGAGAGGACCTCAGATGTGGGCAACCCCCCCCCCCCTCTAGGGGACCGAAAGCAATGGATGTCGAGCGGGTCTAACATGATGCTGTGAAAGTTCAATCCATAGTGGCTCCAACACAGCCGCGAGAGTTCAGTTCAAGCGGATCCAAGACAGCAGCGAGAGTCCCGTCCACAGGAAACCATCTCAAGCGGAGGCGGATCAGCAGCGTAGAGATGTCCCCAACCGATACAGGCGAGCGGTCCATCCTGGGTCCCGACGAGCGGTACATCCTGGGTCTCGACTCTGGACAGCCAGTACTTCATCCATGGTCATCGGACCGGACCCCCTCCACAAGGGAGGGGGGGGACATAGGAGAAAGAAAAGAAGCGGCAGATCAACTGGTCTAAAAAGGAGGTCTATTTAAAGGCTAGAGTATACAAATGAGTTTTAAGGTGAGACTTAAATGCTTCTATTGAGGTGGCATCTCGAACTGTTACCGGAAGGGCAATCCAGAGTACTGGAGCCCGAACGGAAAACGCTCTATAGCCCGCAGACTTTCTTTGGGCTCTAGGAATCACTAATAAGCCGGAGTCTTTTGAACGCAGATTTCTTGCCGGGACATACGGTACAATACAGAACAGAACAGATATACAGAAGAACATTTTTTTCTTTTATATATATATTTTTTTGTATTTTTTTTAATTTTTTTTTGTTGGTTGGCAACTTAACAGCTCAAAAACTCCTTTCTCTCCACTCTCTCATTTCTCTGTAAATTGAAACATTAAAAGTTGTCTATGTAGACTTACAAGAAAAACAACAGCAAAAGAATTCCAGCAGTCGATTGCCAGACCGTTGCTAAGTAAAACGGGCGGTTGCTAGGGGACTCCGCTCTGAACAGAGGACAGCAGAGGAGGACTGCTAAGCAGAATATATACCTTATGTTTCATTTTTACCGTCATTAACAGCATCGTAAATGACTTGTAGCTTGTTACAGGGACAGTGGAGGCTCTCTGCCTTCCAAACCACTGCTGCTCAGAGCCTCCGCTGTCACTGCTCTCGTCAAGTTGTAAAAAAAAAAAAAAAAAAAAAAAAAAAAGGAACTCCGTAGCACCGAAAGTCCGCGACGATAAACGTGTTTATGACATATAAGACTACACAAATACACCCATCCTAACAAGTATATGATAAATGTAGACAACTTTTCCTTTTCTTTTACTTTCATACTGCAACAGTGATTGGATGTTTACTGAGGGCTGAGGGGTGTGTGCGGGTGTGTGTCTGCTGCGCAGCCTGTGGAATGTTGAATACACGCACAGCGCAAGGAGGGATGAAAGGGAAGCCAACACTACTATATCGTGTGTGTCCCTTTTTTGGCGGATTTTTCCGCTAGCGCAGATCATTTTGTCAACTTGTAATGTAGTCATTTTGTGAGTTTATTAAAATTTGCTTTCTCAAATTTTGATTTGAGGGGGCAAGACTTTTATTTAAAGGGGCTCTGCCCCCTCTTGCCCCTGCGTAGATATTGCCCTTGAGGCAATATCAAATTAACATTAGAGCTGGCCCGCCGCTGTAACACCGCATTCACCACTAATACTCATACTCGTCAACCCTCCCCGATTTTCAAGGCATACTTGGTCAAAAGCCATACAGGTCACACTGAGGATGGCCGTATAAACAACTTTAACACTGTCATGCTAATGTTAGCATCAATCGATCAATCGATGTTTATTTATATAGCCCTAAATCACAAGTGTCTCAAAGGGCTGCAGAAACCACGGTAGAGCCCACATAAGGGCAAGGAAAAATGCACACCCAATGATACGTCAGTGATAGGGACAATGATGACTATGAGAAACCTTGGAGAGGACTGCATATGTGGGCAACCCCCCCCTCCCCCCTAGCATGCTAGCATACTAAAATGAACATGCTACCTTTTTAGCTAATTCTAAGTTTTTTCCCCTAATCAGACCGCATGCACCTTACAGTCATATAACTTGGTATTTGAAACATGCTAACTGTATGCATGTTTATGTTAGCATGCTAACATTAAAGTGATCGTTTTTGCGCTCATTTTGCAACTGTGTACCCTTCAGTCATATAACTTTGTGTGTGACACTTGTTAACTGCTATCATGCTATTGTTAGCATGTTAGCATACTAATATGAACATGCTACCTTTTTAGCTAAGTCTAAGTTTTTTCCCCTAATCAGACCACATGCACCTTACAGTCGTATAACCTGGTATTTGAAACATGCTAACTGTATGCATGTTTATGTTAGCGTGCTAACATTAAAGTGATCGTTTTTGCGCTCATTTTGCACCTGTGTACCCTTGAGTCATATAACTTTGTGTGTGACACTTGTTAACTGCTATCATGCTACTGTTAGCATGTTAGCATACTAATATGAACATGCTACCTTTTCAGCTAATTCTAAGTTTTTTCCCCTAATCAGACCACATGCACCTTACAGTCATATAACCTGGTATTTGAAACATGCTAACTGTATGCATGTTTACATTAGCATGCTAGCATGCTAACGTTAAAGTGCCAGCTTTTTGCGCTCATTTTGAAACCGTTTATTTCTTATAAATATATATCAGAAATACTTGAATTTCACTGAATTCTAGCTATAAAATTCAGGTATTTCTGACACATAGATATGTAAGAAATACTTGAATTTCAGTGAATTCTAGCTATAAATATACTCCTACTCCCCTTAACCCCGCCCCCCGTCCCCGCCCACCCCGACTTAAAGGCCTACAAGTGTATGCAAGGCATACTTGGTCAAAAGCCATACAGGTCACACTGAGGATGGCCGTATAAACAACTTTAACACTGTCATGCTAATGTTAGCATCAATCGATCAATCGATGTTTATTTATATAGCCCTAAATCACAAGTGTCTCAAAGGGCTGCAGAAACCACGGTAGAGCCCACATAAGGGCAAGGAAAAATGCACACCCAATGATACGTCAGTGATAGTGACAATGATGACTATGAGAAACCTTGGAGAGGACTGCATATGTGGGCAACCCCCCCTCCCCCCTAGCATGCTAGCATACTAAAATGAACATGCTACCTTTTTAGCTAATTCTAAGTTTTTTCCCCTAATCAGACCGCATGCACCTTACAGTCATATAACTTGGTATTTGAAACATGCTAACTGTATGCATGTTTATGTTAGCATGCTAACATTAAAGTGATCGTTTTTGCGCTCATTTTGCAACTGTGTACCCTTCAGTCATATAACTTTGTGTGTGACACTTGTTAACTGCTATCATGCTATTGTTAGCATGTTAGCATACTAATATGAACATGCTACCTTTTTAGCTAAGTCTAAGTTTTTTCCCCTAATCAGACCACATGCACCTTACAGTCGTATAACCTGGTATTTGAAACATGCTAACTGTATGCATGTTTATGTTAGCGTGCTAACATTAAAGTGATCGTTTTTGCGCTCATTTTGCACCTGTGTACCCTTGAGTCATATAACTTTGTGTGTGACACTTGTTAACTGCTATCATGCTACTGTTAGCATGTTAGCATACTAATATGAACATGCTACCTTTTCAGCTAATTCTAAGTTTTTTCCCCTAATCAGACCACATGCACCTTACAGTCATATAACCTGGTATTTGAAACATGCTAACTGTATGCATGTTTACATTAGCATGCTAGCATGCTAACGTTAAAGTGCCAGCTTTTTGCGCTCATTTTGAAACCGTTTATTTCTTATAAATATATATCAGAAATACTTGAATTTCACTGAATTCTAGCTATAAAATTCAGGTATTTCTGACACATAGATATGTAAGAAATACTTGAATTTCAGTGAATTCTAGCTATAAATATACTCCTACTCCCCTTAACCCCGCCCCCCGTCCCCGCCCACCCCGACTTAAAGGCCTACAAGTGTATGCAAGGCATACTTGGTCAAAAGCCATACAGGTCACACTGAGAATGGCCGTATAAACAACTTTAACACTGTCATGCTAATGTTAGCATCAATCGATCAATCAATGTTTATTTATATAGCCCTAAATCACAAGTGTCTCAAAGGGCTGCAGAAACCACGGTAGAGCCCACATAAGGGCAAGGAAAAACTCACACCCAATGATACGCCAGTGACAGTGACAATGATGACTATGAGAAACCTTGGAGAGGACTGCATATGTGGGCAACCCCCCTCCCCCCTAGCATGCTAGCATACTAAAATGAACATGCTACCTTTTTAGCTAATTCTAAGTTTTTTTTCCCTAATTAGACCGCATGCACCTTAGAGTCATATAACTTGGTATTTGAAACATGCTAACTGTATGCATGTTTATGTTAGCAGGCTAACATTAAAGTGATAGTTTTTGCGCTCACTTTGCAACTGTGTACCCTTGAGTCATATAACTTTGTGTGTGACACTTGTTAACTGCTATCATACTATTGTTAGCATTTTAGCATACTAATATGAACATGCTACCTTTTTAGCTGATTCTAAGTTTTTTTCCCCTAATTAGACCGCATGTACCTTAGAGTCATATAACTTGGTATTTGAAACATGCTAACTGTATGCATGTTTATGTTAGCAGGCTAACATTAAAGTGATAGTTTTTGCGCTCACTTTGCAACTGTGTACCCTTGAGTCATATAACTTTGTGTGTGACACTTGTTAACTGCTATCATGCTATTGTTAGCATGTCAGCATACTAATATGAACATGCTACCTTTTTAGCTAATTCTAAGTTTTTTCCCCTAATCAGACCACATGCAACTTACAGTCATATAACCTGGTATTTGAAACATGCTAACTGTATGCATGTTTATGTTAGCATGCTAGCATGCTAACGTTAAAGTGCCAGCTTTTTGCGCTCATTTTGAAACCGTTTATTTCTTATAAATATATATCAGAAATACTTGAATTTCACTGAATTCTAGCTATAAATATACTCCTACTCCCCTTAACCCCGCCCCCCGTCCCCGCCCACCCCGACTTAAAGGCCTACAAGTGTATGCAAGGCATACTTGGTCAAAACCCAGACAGGTCACACTGAGGGTGGCCGTATAAACAACTTTAACACTGTCATGCTAATGTTAGCATCAATCAATGTTTATTTATATAGCCCTAAATCACAAGTGTCTCAAAGGGCTGCAGAAACCGCGGTAGAGCCCACGGTAGAGCCCACATAAGGGCAAGGAAAAACTCACACCCAATGGTAAAAGCTCTGCCTTTGGCGTTCTCTGCATGTCGCCACGTCCGCTTTTCCTCCATACAAAGAGCGTGCCGGCCCACATAATATATCAATCAATCAATCAATCAATCAATGTTTACTTATATAGCCTTAAATCACTAGTGTCTCAAAGTGCTGCACAAACCACTACGACATCCTCAGTAGGCCCACATAAGGGCAAGGAAAACTCACACCCAGTGGGACGTCGGTGACAATGATGACTATGAGAACCTTGGAGAGGAGGAAAGCAATGGATGTCGAGCAGGTCTAACATGATACTGTGAAAGTTCAATCCATAATGGATCCAACACAGTCGCAAGAGTCCAGTCCAAAGCGGATCCAACACACAATATGCGGCTCATACACACACACACAATTGTATGCAAGGTCTACTTGGTTACAAATATACGCCACACAGTGAAACCACAACAAACAAGAATGACAAACACTTTTTGGGAGAACATCCACACCGTAACACAACATAAACACAACATAAACACAACCGAACAAATACCCAGAACCCCTTGCATCACTAACTCTTTCGGGACGCTACAATATACACCAAACCCCGCCCCAACTCAAACCCGCCGCCGAAAAAGAGGCATTCAGTTTGTATTTTTATTTAATTTGATATGCCATTGATATTTTTTAATTATTATTATTTTAAACTCGATTTTGCACGTCACCATAAAGTTATATAAGCCTTGCTTGCTCAATATTCAATGCAAAACTTGTTTGGGTCCCGATTAAAGCGTTAATTTGTTCAACCTCGGCCCGCGGCTTCGTTCAGTTTTATGTTTTGGCCCACTCTGTATTTGAGTTTGACACCCCTGCCCTAAGCCTTTAAAGGGCCTTGCCATGCAGGGATCTGGTTCCAGGGTGGAAAAAAGGGGTCTTTTAGGCACCGGGTGACGTGGTGATATGCAGGACGAGCGAGCGGCACCTGGTGCACGTCGCTCTACGTCAGGGGCAGTGACGTGCGGCGAGGTTCATGGCTGGTGAGGCACTGACTTCATCACAGTCAGATTTATAAACATATGAATTCTATAAATCAGGGGCGTCAAACTCATTTGAGCTCAGGGGCCGCGTGGAGGCAGTGTTAATTTTGACAGCAAAATTTGATTTAGTTTTAGTCATAGTCTTTTGACTAGAACTCTCCCTTGTGGAGGGGGTCCGGTCCGATCCGGTGGCCATGTACTGCTTGCCTGTGTATCGGCTGGAGACATCTCTGCGCTGCTGATCCGCCTCCGCTTGGGATGGTTTCCTGCTGGCTCCGCTGTGAACGGGACTCTCGCTGCTGTGTTGGATCCGCTTTGGACTGGACTCTCGCGACTGTGTCATGTTAGACCCGCTCGACATCCATTGCTTTCCTCCTCTCCAAGGTTCTCATAGTCATCATTGTCACCGACGTCCCACTGGGTGTGAGTTTTCTTTGCCCTTATGTGGGCCTACCGAGGATGTCGTGGTGGTTTGTGCAGCCCTTTGAGACACTAGTGATTTAGGGCTATATAAGTAAACATTGATTGATTGATTGATTAGAATGTAATTTAGTTTTAGTCATAATTTAGTTATTTAAATTGTTTTAGTTTTAGTTGACGAAATATCATGAGATTACAGTCGACGAAAACTACAGTAGATTTAGTCGACTAAAGGGTAATATGTCAACTTTCCCTTCAATTTCTGAAAGTCAAAGCAAAACAGCGGAAAATTCACCGATACAAGTCGTATTTTGATGAAAATCACGTCTCAAGTTTAGTATTTCACGAGTAAGCCGTGTAATAAACGTTGAGTGACTTGTATGTTGTGGAAAATGTTTACCTGTGTGTGGATTTCGGGGTGTTTCGACTGTAAATGTCGCTTCAAGTTTGTTGTGTTTTTCCCCGTAATCCTGGCGCTGCATTTCTTACACTGCGTCTTGTTATCTTCGACCATCAATCAATCAATCAATGTTTATTTATATAGCCCTAAATCACAAATGTCTCAAAGGGCTGCACAAACCATTACGACTACGACATCCTCGGAAGAACCCACAAAAGGCCAAGGAAAACTCACACCCAGTGGGCAGGGAGAATTCACATCCAGTGGGACGCCAGTGACAATGCTGACTATGAGAAACCTTGGAGAGGACCTCAAATGTGGGCAACCCCTCCGCCATCTTTGCTTTGATGGAGTACAAGTGCTGGCCGCTTGTATTTCTCCTTCTGCACGCTGGGGGTCGCTGTTGTAAACCCGTCACCAACAACTGGATTTATTTTAGCATTCAAATATTCTTCAAATATCTTGCCATTTCCAACTCAGTAATCCTAAAGTTTCATATGAATAATATTTTTTTAATTAATATTTAATTTAATAGACCATTAAATATATCACCTCAAATCACATCATGTCCGAAAAGGAGTAGGAAGAAGCAAAGCTTATTTAATCAATCAATCAATCAATGTTTATTTATATAGCCCTAAATCACAAATATATATTTATATAGCCCTAAATCACAAATGTCTCAAAGGACTGTACAAACCACTACGACTACGACATCCTCGGAAGAACCCACATAAGGGCAAGGAAAACTCACACCCAGTGGGACGCCAGTGACAATACTGACTATGAGAAACCTTGGAGAGGACCTCAGATGTGGGCAACCCCCCCTCTAGGGGACCGAAAGCAATGGATGTCGAGCGGGTCTAACATGATACTGTGAAAGTTCAATCCATAGTGGGTCCAACACAGCCGCGAGAGTTCAGTTCAAAGCGGATCCAAGACAGCAGCGAGAGTCCCATCCACAGGAAACCATCCCAAGCGGAGGCGGATCAGCAGCGTAGAGATGTCCCCAACCGATACACAGGCGAGCCGTCCATCCTGGGTCCCGACGAGCGGTCCATCCTGGGTCTCGACTCTGGACAACCAGTACTTCATCCATGGTCATCGGACCGGACCCCCTCCACAAGGGAGGGGGGGGACATAGGAAAAAAAAGAAAAGAAGCGGCAGATCAACTGGTCTAAAAAGGGAGTCTACTTAAAGGCTAGAGTATACAGATGAGTTTTAAGGTGAGACTTAAATGTTTCTACTGAGGTGGCATCTCGAACTGTTACCGGGAGGGCATTCCAGAGTACTGGAGCCCGAACGGAAAACGCTCTGTAGCCCGCAGACTTTTTTTGGGCTTTAGGAATCACTAATAAGCCGGAGTCCTTTGAACGCAGATTTCTTGCCGGGACATATGGTACAATACAATCGGCAAGATAGGATGGAGCTAGACCGTGTAGTATTTTATACGTAAGTAGTAAAACCTTAAAGTCACATCTTAAGTGCACAGGAAGCCAGTGCAGGTGAGCCAGTACAGGCGTAATGTGATCAAACTTTCTTGTTCTTGTCAAAAGTCTAGCAGCCGCATTTTGTACCAACTGTAATATTTTAATGCTAGACATGGGGAGACCCGAAAATAATACGTTACAGTAGTCGAGGCGAGACGTAACAAACGCATGGATAATGATCTCGGCGTCTTTAGTGGACAAAATGGAGCGAATTTTAGCGATATTACGGAGATGAAAGAAGGCCGTTTTAGTAACGCTTTTAATGTGTGACTTAAAGGAGAGAGTTGGGTCGAAGATAATACCCAGATTTTTTTACAGAGTCTCCTCGTTTTATTATTTGGTTGTCAAATGTTAAAGTTGTATTATTAAATAGTCAAAAATAAAATTTTCCCATATGTCCTCTCTCCTCTTCCCCCCCGGCGTTGACGTTTAGGTAACTTCTTTACCACGTCGCTCTGATTGCTTCTCTTCCAACCGGTATAGCTCGGTTGGTAGAGTGGCCGTGCCAGCAACTTGAGGGTTGCAGGTTCGATTCCCGCTTCCGCCATCCTAGTCACTGTCGTTGTGTCCTTGGGCAAGACACTTTACCCACCTGCTCCCAGTGCCACCCACACTGGTTTAAATGTTACTTAGATATTGGGTTTCACTATGTAAAGCGCTTTGAGTCACTAGAGAAAAGCGCTATATAAATATAATTCACTTCACAATTCACTTGACTTCCCAACTCCTCCAGCCTCTTCCTAACGAAATGAGTTCCGATTGGATCTGGTCTCTGGCAGACATTTTCGTCTCGTTTTTATTCGTCGACGGATATGTAAATACACCTCGTCGTCGTCTTAGTCCACGTAAATTATTTTTTATTTAGTTATTGTCTCGTTTTAGTCAGAAAAAAAAAAGGTCGTTGACGATAGCTATGGCGAAAATTTTTCATCAACAAAATTAACACTGCATGAAGGAAAATCGATTCCCAAGTGGGCTGGAATGGTAAAATCATGGCATGATAACTTCAAAATAAAGACAACTCCAGGTTGTTTACGTTGGGTTACTTTGGCCAAAAATAAAACAAGCACTTTGTGAAAACGTGCAAATCACAAATAATCCTCTGGAATAAACACTTCAAGTTTGTTGAAAACTCATAAGTCATAAAGTCTGTTCATAACTTTTATGGACAGAATTTCTAGGCACAGTCAAGGCGTTGAGGGGTTCCGGTTTGGTGGCCACGGGATTAGGTCTCTGCTTTTTGCAGACGATGTGGTCCTGATGGCTTCATCTGGCCGGGATCTTCAGCTCTCACTGGATCGGTTCGCAGCCGAGTGTGGAGCGGGCGGAATGAGAATCAGCACCTCCAAATCCGAGTCCATGGTTCTCTCCCGGAAAAGGGTGGAGTGCCATCTCCGGGTTGGGGAGGAGACCCTGCCCCAAGTGGAGGAGTTCAAGTACCTAGGAGTCTTGTTCACGAGTGGGGGAAGAGTGGATCGTGAGATCGACAGGCGGATCGGTGCGGCGTCTTCAGTAATGCGGACGTTGTACCGATCCGTTGTGGTGAAGAAGGAGCTGAGCCGGAAGGCAAAGCTCTCAATTTACTGGTCGATCTACGTTCCCATCCTCACCTATGGTCATGAGCTTTGGGTCATGACCGAAAGGATAAGATCACGGGTACAAGCGACCGAAATGAGTTTCCTCCGCCGTGTGGCGGGGCTCTCCCTTAGAGATAGGGTGAGAAGCTCTGCCATCCGGGAGGAACTCAAAGTAAAGCCGCTGCTCCTCCACATCGAGAGGAGCCAGATGAGGTGGTTCGGGCATCTGGTCAGGATGCCACCCGAACGCCTCCCTAGGGAGGTGTTTAGGGCACGTCCAACCGGTAGGAGGCCAAGGGGAAGACCCAGGACACGTTGGGAAGACTATGTCTCCGGCTGGCCTGGGAACGCCTCGGGATCCCCCGGGGAAGAGCTAGACGAAGTGGCTGGGGAGAGGGAAGTCTGGGCTTCCTGCTTAGGCTGTTGCCCCCGCGACCCGACCTCGGATAAGCGGAAAAAGATGGATGGATGGATGGATGGTCTTAAATTCAGTACTCATGGTCGGAAATTGTCAGGCCAGTTTTTTTTTCATTTTTTTTTTCGGGGCACGTCTTTGAGTAAAAGTGAGTGATTTCAGCTCAATAGAGGCAGAACTCGTGAATGAGAACAGCCAGCTGAAGCTCAACTGAGGCTCATTTGAGTGTGTGTTCGGTGTTTTGTTGTTGATGTTGTGATACTGTTTTGCACTATTATTGCACTATTATTGACCAAATGTAATTTATTTTTACCCCTCACCTCGGTTATTATGTTTTTACTGGCGTTGGTGTTGGTTTGTTTGTTTTGGATGTCACAGTTTTTGGATCTCTCAAGATTTTTGATAAGCTGTTTGGCAGAGTGGTGCTTATCAGTTTGTTTTATTAATAAACATACACAAAGTAAACTTGACTGATTGTCATTGAGGTTGTAGTACAGTGGGATCCCCCAACCATCGCTTATATTTATAGATTTTTTTTATTATTTTTTTCCGTCTTAAATTTCATTCAAGGTGGCATTAAAAAGGTCTTAAAAAGTCTTACATTTGACTTGCTGAAACCTGCAGATACCCTGGCCTTGCTTCCATTAATGACTTTTTCTTTCTCTTTGTGCCTTTGCCCTCTGCAGGTCACAATCCTCCAGGGTTAGTGAGAGGAAATCATGACTGGTTTCATGTCGCCGGTTTTTCCAAAGGGAATTATTAGATGAAACACTGTGTGCACAGTTATTAGGCAGGTGAGTACTTTTACTGTGTCATCCTTTTTTATGTCTACTGACATGCATGATGTGTGTTTATGTAACGTCTCGGAATATCATAGACTTCCAGACAATCGAATAGAACAAAAAGAGCCTATGTGTACAAATAGAACAGGGGTCGGCAACCCGCGGCTCTTGGATCACTCTGATGTGGCTCAGCTGCGTACTTGCCGACACCCCCATTTAGCCGGGAGGTTTTCCGGATTTCAGTGCCTCTCCAGAAATCTCCCCAGGATAACATTCTTAGATTTTCACCCGGATAACAATATTGAGGGCGTGCCGTGATGGCAATGCCTTAAACGTCCTCTCGATAGCTTTAATACTATGCTATCTGAGTGCCGGCCGGCCACATCTAGTATGCGGCTGCTGACTCAACGCGCAAGCGACTGCAAGGCATACTTGTTCAACAGCCATACAGGTTACACTGAGGGTTGTGATATAAACAACTTTAACACTCTTACTTATATGCGCCACACTGTGAACCCACACCAAACAAGAATGACAAACACATTTCGGGAGAACATCCGCACCGTAACACAACATAAACACAACAGAACAAATACCCAGAATCCCATGCATTCCTAACTCTTCTGGGCTACATTATGCACCCCCCCCCCCCCCCCCCCCCGTGCGTCGGTTGAGGTGGGCGGGGTTTGGTGGTGTATAATGTAGCCCGGAAAAGTTTGGGATACATGGGGTTCTGGGTATTTGGTCTGTTGTGTTTATGTCGTGTTACAGTGCGGATGTTCTCCCGAAATTGTCACGGTTTGTATGGCGAGGAACCCAAGGATGCAGACACACAAAAGGGGAGTAAAACAGTCTCTTTACTCAGTAGAACGTACTTACAACTAAGGGTGCTCCTAAAAGGAGAGAACAAGCAAAAAGGTAAACTCAAAAAGGGCTTCGTGGCAAAAACAACAAAAGCTATCCATTCTGAACTAAACTTAGGCAGGAGTTTGCAAGACGTGCAACTACAAACTAAGACACAGGCTGGATGGCACCAGGAGCAATCAGAAACAAGCGTAGCAAAATGCAAGGGAGGTCTCGGAGTGAAGCCACAGGGGTTGAATCGCCAAGTGCCATCCAGCTAACCAAAGTGCAGGTTAAATATCCTCAATCAGAATTAGAAACAGCTGTGCAGGTCTCGCAGCTCCACCCACGAGAGAGACGGGAACTGCAGGGGAAAGAGAACTGGATTGAGCTCACAAGGTAAACTGCACCAACAAAGGAAACTGAATACAAACCACTAGGTGGCAGCAGGTGGTGACATAAATGGGTTAGTATTCTTGTTTGGTGTGGTTTCACAGTGCGGCGCATATTAGTAAGAGTGCTAAAGTTGTTTATATCACAACCCTCAGTGTGACCTGTATGGCTGCTGAACAAGTATGCCTTGCAGTCGCTTATGTGTGTCTGCAGAAGCCTCATACAACATATAAATGGGCCGGTAAGCTGTTTGTTACGGTTATAGAGGGCACTAAACGCATTGTCAACATAGCACGCCCTTCTTTTTGTTTTTTGGGTGAAAATCAGCAGACAGTCGAGATAATGGATGCTCTGAAACTCTGTAGTCTCCCGGAAAAATTGAATTGGTTGGCAAATGTGATGTTGTCAAGCGTCATTCAAATAAAACTCGCGGGCCGCGCTAATATTCAATTTTCATATTAAGGTACGGGCCGCGTGCCTGAGACCCCTGGTTAATACATAGCACAAAGCAAAAAAAAAACTTTGTACGTTGTGTTATTTCATTTAAAATTTCAAAAGAGTCTTGTGGCTCCCATAGTTTTCTATATTTTGTGAAACGGGTCAAAATGGCTCTTTGAGTGGTAAAGGTTGCCGACCCCTGAACTTATTTGTCTACTTAATACCTGCCTTGTCCTTTCCATCCATTGAAACTAAGCTACTGTGTTGAACAATTTCCCTTGTGGATCAATAAAGTTTGTCTGAGTTTAAGTCTAAGTCTGAGTCTAACAATAATAGGATATATATATCCATTGATACTGTAACGACCTGGGTGTGGTTTTGATTGGATGTTCATTGTTGCTATGATACCAAAAAAAAACGCTGACCCTGCCTGAGAGTCGATTGGCCGAGAATGAGGAAGTGCTGTCAAGTCTCTGGGGAAGCGCGGAGACAAAAGTTTTTGTACGGGAGGGAATACCTGATGCAATTGAGGCTGGTTGTTAGCATAAGATTGGCAATGAAAGTTAAAAATAGCGTCAAATTCTTTACTTATTCTGGAGACTACAATGCATATTTGTTTTCACGTTAAAAACACTTATTTTTTAAGGTGTAGCGGCTTCAATGTTCCCATGAAGGAGAAACCCTTCCCTATATTGTACATTTTTGGTATTGTAGACAGACAGTTGGAAAGCTCACTACTAAATTTTAAGAGTTGTTTTATTGCTGTTCAGTCTTCCATTCAACTGTCCTATGACCCCCTTAACAAGCCCCAAAATCTTGGTTTAGGATGTTCCATGTTTTGTAGAGAGATGCCAATAGTACCATTAAAAAAATCCCTCACCACTCTGGTTTTATTTCAGTCAAACCTTTCTGTGTAACGATATTTACAACGTAACGATTCAATGACCTCTAGTACTGACCAAAGCTCTTGTTCGGTTTCTTCCCAACATTGAACCGTCACACTGAGCCAAGTAGAGCTTCGCGCTTTCACACGACGAGACGGATGTGAGTATGGCATAATTAGAGCCAAAGCGACGAGTGACACATAATATACAGTTGTACCTCGGTTTTTGTTAATAATCCTATCCAAAGGGTCAGTTGAAAACCGATTTGTCTGAAACCCAAAGCTATATTTTGCCATAGGAAACTGTGAATATCCGGTTTATCCATTCTAGACACTCAAATACCACTCCTTTAATCAGCCCTATTAGTATTTCAATCAGTTGTATCATGAATTGATTAACGTGGACCCCGACTTAAACAAGTTGAAAAACGTATTCGGGTGTTACCATTTAGTGGTCAATTGTACGGAATATGTACTGAACTGTTCAATCTACTAATAAAAGTATCAATCAATCAATCAATCAATCAATCAATGGTCAAGGGGGCACCTATGTTTGTTGTTTTAGCCAGTAACAAATAACACAAGGACCCAGGCACGTTTAGGTTTGAGTTGTCCCCTTGACCAATGATGCAATTGAATGGAATACTAAAACAGGTGTGATTCCAGGGGTGGCAGAAGTCTCTAGGCTTCAGATCTTAACTAGATCTCCCCTACCGAAGTCTGTTTGAACTAATTAAGACTGCTTGGATGAGAAGAGAAACATGTTCTAAGACAGGGGTCGGGAACCTTTTTGGCTGAGAAAGCCGTGAAAGCTAAATATTTTAAAATGTATTTCCGTGACAGCCGTATGATATTTTTTAACACAGAATGCAACTGTCAGGTTCAAACACTGATGACATCTATTAAACAGACAAGAAGCAAGGAATTAAACAGAGACAGGATTCAATTTAGCTCAATGAGACCTGCACCCTTGTACAGAATTCTACGCCTCCTGTTTTATTTGGACTTTCCCTGATTACACCAACTAAATGCATGTATTTTTAAGTAAGACCAACATTTTTAGAGTATAATAAGTCTCTTATTCTTTTTGATTACTTTGTTATTCTGAAGCTAACCAATAGTAAATAAAATACTTTGGACCATTAATGCGACTTCTTGAACAGGTGCGATAGAAACGGATGGATGGATTAAAATACATGAGAATGTTTTACATTTTGAACGTAATTTTCAACACTGTGATTACCGGCGGAATTATGAATTACTTATCGTGTTAAGCAACGTCAGTTAGGATTTATCCGAGAGCCAGGTGCAGTCATCAAAAGAGCCACATCTGGCTCGAGAGCCATAGGTTCCCTACCCCTGTTCTAAGACAATGCAACAGTCCACTTTCCATCGATTCGATACCCTTAGAATCATACTTATAGTATGGGTCCTATGAAAACCGAGGCGCCACTGTGTTTGTGGGACACTGACAATTGCTCTCTAAGTTGTTAAATGTCACATCCCGGTCCTGGTGGAATGTCTTTATAGTCTTCCACTGTGAATACCGCCAAAGAAGCTAGGAAATTCTGGGGTTGACTTCAACCCTTTAATTCCGTGTCAGTGCCTTTTTCACTAGAGTTACACAGAAAAAAGGTAACCAAAAATCCTAGCTGGAATATGCAGTGTGAATACCAAGCAAGCATGATGAGTCCTGTGACATTGTCCTTGTGTCTCCCCAGGACAGAGCATGTCATCTGCATCCGTTCACAGAATCCTACGACCCCTTCTTCTTGCCACCTTCATCCTGGGATGCTTTGTGACTTTGTTTTTGATGTATTTTAAACCATCCACCCGTTGGCTATCGGGTCCCGTCGAGTCAACGGCGTCCACCGAGCGGGTCAAAGGCATTTTCTACGCCAAGAGCGATAAAAATGTCACCACGGTGCTCATCTGGCTCTGGCCCTTCGGACAGACCTACGACCTGAACGTGTGCGGCTCGCTCTTCAACATGGAGGGCTGCTTTATCACGGCTGACAGGAACCTCTACAACAAGTCGGACGGCGTCCTCATCCATCACCGGGACATCTGCTCGGACTTGTCCAATATGCCGCCGCTGCAGCGTCCGTCTTTTCAAAAGTGGATCTGGATGAATTTGGAGTCTCCGTCTCACTCTTCTCAGCTGTCCGGCATTGAGAATCTGTTCAACCTAACCCTCAACTACCGCCGGGATGCCGACATTGAAGTGCCTTACGGGTCCATCGTGGCTGCCGAGGGCGAGGAAGACTTCGTCCCGCCCAGCAAAAACAAGCTGATCTGCTGGATCGTGAGCAACTGGAACCAAGAGCATGTGCGGGTCAAGTATTACAACGAGCTATACAAACACATCGAGGTCCACGCCTACGGACAAGCCTTCGGGGAGTACATCTCGGACCAGGACTACTTCCCCACCATGGCCAGCTGTAAGTTCTACCTGGCTTTCGAGAACTCCATCCACAAGGACTACATCACAGAGAAACTCTACAACCCACTTTCCGTGGGGACGGTGCCCGTGGTGCTGGGCCCGTCGCGACAGAACTACGAGAACTTCGTCCAAGGGGACGCCTTCATCCACGTGGACGACTTCTCGTCGCCCAAGGAGCTGGCCGACTACCTGCTGCTCCTGGACAAAAACGAGGATATGTACCTCAGGTACTTTGAGTGGCGGCGGCACTTTAAAGTGAAAAAAGCGTTGTTCTGGGCCGAGCACACGTGCCTGGCTTGTGATTACCTGCGCAGGCACAGGGAGTACAAGACGGTCAACAACCTGGAAAAGTGGTTCTGGGGCTGAGACAGCTTTGCAGGACTGTTCAGTTTTTGTGTCGCTGACCTCATTTTAGGTTTTTATTCATTATAATTTTTTATCATGAGCCATTTTCGCCTCGCCTTAGTCTTTTTTTGGGCCTTTTTGTGTTGCTGTGGTCCCTGCCAAAGGTCCGTATGCGAGATTTGTTTCTCCAGCCACAAGATTCAGACTTTTCAGCATATATTGCAAGTGTCATTTCCAACTTCATAGGCTGTTGCCCCTGCGACCAAACCCTGGATAAACAAAAATAACGGATGGATGGCACTGTTCTACATTTTTGACAGGGGTATGTCAGACTTGGGTAGGAGATCCTTCTAGTCTAAGGCATACTTGCCAACCCTCCTGATTTTCCCGAGAGAATCCCCAATTTCAGTGCCCCTCCCGAAAATCTCCCGGGGCAACCATTCTCCCTGATTTCTCCCGATTTCCACCCGGACAACAATATTGGGGGCGTGTCTTAGCGTCCTTAGCGTCCTCTTCAACCTGTCGTCATGTCCGCTTTTCCTCCTTACAAACAGTCACATTATATATGAGTTTTAACACACACACATAAGTGAATGCAAGGCACATTTGGTCAACAGCCATACAGGTCACACTGAGGGTGCCCGTATAGAAAACTTTAACACTGATACAAATATGCGCCACACTGTGAACCCACACCAAACAAGAATGACAATTACATTTCGGGAGAACATCCGCACTGTAACACGACATAAACACAACAGGGGGCGGCACGGCGTAGTGGGTAGAGCGGCCGTGCCAGAAACCTGAGGGTGGCAGGTTCGCTTCCCACCTATCGACACCCAAATAAATCGCTGCCGTTGTGTCCTTGGGCAGGACACTTCACCCTTGCCCCCGGTGCCGCTCACACTGGTGAATGAATGATGAATGAATGAATGATTGGTGGTGGTTGGAGGGGCCGTAGGCGCAAACTGGCAGCCACGCTTCCGTCAGTCTACCCCAGGGCAGCTTTGGCTACAGATGTAGCTTACCACCACCAGGTGTGAATGAATGATGGGTTCCCACTTCTCTGTGAGCGCTTTGAGTATCTAACAATAGAAAAGCGCGATATAAATCTAATCCATTATTATTATTATTAACAGAACAAAAACCCAGAACCCCTTGCAGCACTAACTCTTCCGGGGCGCTATAATATACAACCCCCCCACACCCCATCTCCCAAATTCGGAGGTCTCAAGGTTGGCAAGCATGGTCTAAGGTTACTTTGTGGGTGGAGACAACAAGCTGTGACTATGTTTATATAATCATTTCCAAATTTCCAAATGCACGTTCTGTACATATTTTTTGGACCATTCTTCATTTTGCTACTACGACAACGGTGTGTTTAAGTCTGAATGCTTAAATGTAAGACAAAACAAGATGTTTTTTTTATTTTCCACCGATGACCATGTAGTGTCTCTTTTTGTGTCCGACTGACAAAACTAACAAAAAAAAAAAAGGGAAACTCGATACGGTATTTATCCGAGTGAGACTTCACAATGAACACCCGCGCTTGTGATTGACGTCACCTATGCAGTGTTGACTGAGCTCAAGTGTCATGCATCTGTACTGTAGCGCACTTTTTCACGTCACACCGTTTTCTCCGTGCACTTTATTTTATTTTATTTTATTTTTTACACGATCCGCAGCCTTAACATTAGGTACACATACAGTTGTGATCAAAATGATTCAACCCCCACACAATTTTGGTGTTTTAGCAAGTTGAACATCAATTCCGTATTTTGTTTATAGTCATATCAAATAAAGATGTGTCAAATTGACAAATGCAACTTAAATTGTAACACCGTATTTTACAAAATACCAAAAAAGGACATTTTTCTTAATATCTCATTGACAAAATGATCCAACCCCCTAGTTCCATGCATCTTTAGTACTTAGTAGAACACCCTTTGGCAGTAATGACATCCTTCAAAGGTGATACATAAGCGGACACAAGCTTCTTGCAAGCATCTACAGCAGGGGTGCCCACACTTTTTCTGCAGGCGAGCCACTTTTCAATCGACCAACTCGAGGGGATCTACCTCATTTATATATATCATTTATATTTATTTATTTATGAAAGAGACATTTTTGTAAACAAGTTAAATGTGTTTAATGATAATACAAGCATGTGTAACACACAAAGACAAGAATATAAGTTGGTGTATTACCTGATTCTGATGACTTGCATTGATTGGAATCAGACAGTAATGATGATAACGCCCACATTTTCAAATGGAGGAGAAAAAAAGTTGTCCTTTCTGTACAATACCACATGAAAGTGGTTGGTTTTTGGCATCTAATTCATCCAGCTTCCATACACTTTACAAGAAAAACTTTGGCGGCAAATTCCGTAGCTTGCTTGATTGACATTCACGGCACCCGAGGGTCTTGTGAGATGACGCTGGCTGCTGCCAGTTCATTATTATGAAAAAATGACAGAGAGGAAGGCGAGAAACACTTTTTATTTCAACAGACTCTCGCGCCGTACCTTCCGTCAAAACTCTAAAGGCCGACTGCACATTTCCTATCTTCACAATAAAAGCCCTGCTTCATGCTGCCTGCGCTAACAAAATAAGAGTCTCGGAACTTGTGCACGCCAGCTTTCTGAGGGATCGCTTGTGCACGCCAGTTTTCCGAGACTCTGTATTTAGTTAGCGCAGGCAGCATGAAGCAGGGCTTTTATTGTGAAGATAGGAAATGTGCAGTCGGCCTTTAGAGTTTTGACGGAAGGTACGGCGCGAGAGTCTGTTGAAATAAAAAGTGTTTCTCGCTTTCCTCTCGGTCATATTTTCATAATAATGATCTTGCAGCAGCCAGCGTCATCTCACAAGACCCTCCGGTACCGTGAATGTCATTTAAGTGACGTCTTGGTGAAGATTGATGATCACTAATTTTTAGGTCATTTTTTTTAAAAGCCTGGCTGGAGATCGACTGACACACCCCCCGCGGTCGACTGGTAGCTCGCGATCGACGTAATGGGCACCCCTGATCTACAGGTATTTTAGCCCATTCCTCTTGGGCAAAGGCCTCCAGTTCATTCATATTCTTGGGCTTGCGTGCTGCAACTGCCTTCTTCAAGTCCCACCACAGGTTTTCTATAGGATTTAGGTCTGGCGACTGTGAAGGCCACTCCAGAGTCTTCCAGCCCTTCTTCTGCAACCACTCTGAAGTTGATTTGGAGGTATGCTTGGGATCGTTGTCCTGTTAGAAGGTCCAACGTCTCCCAAGCCTCAGCTTCGTCACTGACTTCATGACATTTGCAGCTAATATATCCTGCTAGGAAATAGAATTCATAATGTCTTGAACGCGCTGGAGATTCCCGGTACCTGAGGCAGAGAAACAGCCCCAGAGCATGATTTACCCACCACCATGCTTAACAGTAGGCAAGGTGTTCTTCTCTTTGTAAGCTTCATTTTTTCTCCTCCAGACATAACGTTGATTCATAGGCCCAAAGAGTTCCAGTTTTGTCTCATCACTCCATAGAATAGTTTCCCAAAACCTTCGGGGTTTGTTTAGATGATTTTTGGCATACTGGAGTCTATTTTTCTTGTGCCTGGTAGTCAGAAGTGGGGTGCGCCTAGGAGTTCTGGCATGGAAGCCTTCATCTCGTAGTGCGCGCCTTATTGTCTGGGACGAAACCTGCGTTCCCCCCTCTGCAATGTCCTGTTGTAGTTCCTCAGCTGTTACCTGGGGGTTTTTCACCACTGTACGCTTCAAATATCGGACAGCAGTTGCACACAGCATCCTCTTTCTGCCACGCCCAGGTAGTGTCTCCACTGTGCCTTTAGCTTTAAATTTGCGAATTATGCTCCCAACTGTGTCTCTTAGAATGTGTAATGTCTTTGCTATTTTCTTATATCCATATCCTTTCTTATGAAGAGAAATTACCTCCTCTCTTGACTTCTTTGACCACTCCCTGGACTTCACCATGTTGCAAATACACCATTGACCATCTACAAGAAGCTGAGCGTCACAGTCTTTTTCAACCAGTTTAATTGTTGCTTGTTATGGTTCTAATCACATCTACAGGTGTTTTAAAAACCTGATTGAAAAGACCTTATTCGAATTCTGTTCTTAAGAGTTATGATCTTCAAGGGGTTGAACGATTTTGTCAATGAGATATTAAGAGAAACGACACTGTTTGGTATGTTACAAAATATAATGTTGTAATTCAAGTTGCATTTGTCTATTTAATGCGTCTTTATTTGATATGACTATAAACAAAATACGGAATAATTGTCCAACTTGGGGGTTGAATAATTTTGATCACAACTGGAGTTCAAATAAAATGGAACCATTGAATAAACAATGTGTATTGAGCTGCACTGCATCAAGAACCGAGTTTTCGTGTTTCCCAAACAGGAGGCTGCATGGTGAAGTACATCGTGGTGGTCTACAACCTGCTCTTGATTTAGATTAATCAGGTGTACCTAAAGTTACGGGGTGAATGTGTCTTCTCCTTTGTATGCTGTTTTGGATGCATGTTGCCCGGGGAAAATATTCTTAAAACTTTTTTTTCTTTTTTGCAAGCAGCTGTGCAGTAAAGAATGTGACCACCTGCTGTCTTTTACATTTTTTTATTACCTGTATATAGAATTATATAGAACATTTTTTGCAAAATCTACTGAACAATGCATCTGAAACAGCAATCTGCAGCTACAGACTCGGGATGGGCATTTGACGTTTCCATTCAATTGGTTGACGAACTGTTGTTTTGAATAGGGAGGTTTTAGTAGTTCGCCGAATGTTTTGAACTCCTATTTCCAGGCTTGAGCGGAATAATGCCCGTTGGTGTAGCTCAACATTCCTAAGTCTGCACTAGTAAGTTGGGACTGAATCTATAGTGCCTCTGCTGGTCGCAGCCCAGAAGCGCACACGTGTTTGGATCGATTAATTGAACCCGATCAAACGCCCATTCCTGCTGTCGGTTCCATTCTGCACCGTGCAAAATTGACCATCGAGTGTTTTTATGCAAGCGGACGTTTTCATTCATTTCCTCGGCTCCGGACTGGACTATGTTCTTATGGGCGTGTCATAGTGAATCTTGTAAATATCAGAAAAAAAATGTGTTCACGTATATGAAAGACTGGATTTAAATGTTCAAATCTCTTAATGAATTGTTGTATTGAGGCAATGTTACACATAAATTGTACTTTTTTTTTTTTTTTTTTAATAACCAGCACTTTGCTTTCCTGTGTGTTTAGATGGAACTGCTGTCATCCATTGTAGACAAGACTATGAAAGTGCCATTCAGGTTGGATCAAAGATTTAGTTTTTTTGGTCTTTTTTGCCTGCTTTTTCTCTTTTCTTGTGTGCCAAATCATGTGTTGGAGTGGCAGCCTTTATTCATTCCGTTGTCCTATATGAAGATGCAGCCCAGCACCGACATTGCTGACGTCCTTACAAAAAATAGCCACAAACGCTGATCTTGCTTTATTTAAAAAAAAACAACAACAACAACAAATGGGTGAGTGAGCGTTGTTTTTGATTTGGATTCGATTTGTTTTGCCAAAATCTCTGTATTTTGCCAAATGTTGTATGTATTTGAACTAGATGTCAAATAGTGTCAACGCAAATAAATAAGTGAAGCATACAGGATGCCTTACCTTCTTTGAGATCATTCATACCAGCTTCAGTGTGATATCTGCCAGTCACCTTAAAGGGGAACATTATCATAATTTCAGAAGGGTTAAAACCAATAAAAATCAGTTCCCAGTAGCTTATTTTATTTTTCGAATTTTTTTTCGAAGTTTTTTTCAAAATTTTTCCCATCATGGAAAATCCCCCAAAAAGGCTTTAAAGTGCCTGATTTTCACTATCTTTCCTGTGACGTCATTTAGTGATGCCAACATGGCGGATAGCACAGGAAGATATAGCGACATTAGCTGGGATTCACACTCGAATTTCAGTGGCTTAAGCGATTTAACAGATTATGCATGTATTGAAATGGATGGTTGGAGTATGGAGGCAGATAGCGAAAACGAAATTGAAGAAGAAACTGAAGCTATTCGGCGATCACCTTCCAACCAACGATTGAGTGTCGCAAGGTATCCGTACATCTCTGTGCCATGTCTATCGTAGCATCGCCGATAAAATGTGCAGGAGCAACTTAAATCCGTCGATTGGTAAGTGTTTGTTTGGCATTACATGTGGGTGAAGTGAAAAGCTGGATGCAAGTATAGCTACAAATGTACATACATCGATTAGCTGGCAGTCATGCCGCGACCAAATATGTCTGATTAGCACATAAGTCAATAACATTAACAAAACGCACCTTTGTGATTTCGTTGACTCTATCGTTGGAAATGCATCTGCTTTGAGTGTTGCAGGGTATCCATACATGTCTGTGCCATGTCTGTCGTAGCATCGCCAGTAAAATGTGCAGGAGCCACTTAAATCCGTTGATTGGTAAGTGTTTGTTTGGCATTAAATGTGGGTGGAGTGAAAGGCTGGATGCAAGTATAGCTACAAATGTACATACATCTAGCCTAAATAGCATGTTGGCATCGATTAGCTGGCAGTCATGCCGCGACCAAATATGTCTGATTAGCACATAAGTCAATAACATCAACAAAACTCACCTTTATGATTTCGTTGACTTTATCGTTGGAAATGCATCTGCTTTGAGTGTCGCAGGGTATCCATACATCTCTGTGCCATGTCTGTCGTAGCATCGCCGGTAAAATGTGCAGACGAGGGACTTTCGGATCTTATGACACTGGAGCAACTTCAATCTGTTGATTGGTAAGTGTTTGTTTGGCATTAAATGTGGGTGGAGGGAAAGGCTGGATGCAAATATAGCTACAAATGAGGCATAACGATGCAATATGTATATACAGCTAGCCTAAATAGCATGTTAGCATCGGTTAGCTGGCAGTCACGCCGTAACCAAATATGTCTGATTAGCACATAAGTCAATAACATCCACAAAACTCACCTTTGTGATTTCGTTGACTTTATCGTTGGAAATGCATCTGCTTTGAGTGTCGCAGGGTATCCATATATCTCTGTGCCATGTCTGTCGTAGCATCGCCGGTAAAATGTGCAGACGAGGGACTTTCGGATCTTTTGACACTGGAGCGACTTAAATCAGTTGATTGGTAAGTGTTTGTTTGGCATTAAATGTGGGTGGAGGGAAAGGCTGGATGCAAATATAGCTACAAATGAGGCATAACAATGCAATATGTATATACAGCTAGCCTAAATAGCATGTTAGAAATTAAAAACATTAAAAAATGTAATAAAAGAGTAAACAGTGACATGTAACAAGAAAAAGTTGCAATGTCGACACTAATAACACAAAGCTGCCATGCAGACTATTACTGACCTGCTGAAGGTTCCAATTACCTCACTGGAACAATTACACTTTCAAATATTTTGGGGGGGATAATATTGCATATTTTGTGCGAAACAAAGTTTTCTTTCACAAAAAGGGCATCAAAAAAACAAAAAAGTATGAAAAAAAGTATAAAATCTTACAGATTACAGACTTAAGCATTAAAAGTAAAAAAATATGTAAATATACATTTGGCTTATTTTCAACACTTATTCTTCTTTTATCGTTATGAATTATTGACCTATTTAGGGTTCCAATTTCTTTGAAAACTTTTAAATGTTTTGGGGGAAAACGTTGCATAGTTTGTGCGTTTGCCATACAAATAAGGGTTTTGACATAAAGGCCATTAACGTAAAAAATTTAATTTAAAAAAATGTTATAACGACAGACAGACCTGAAGTTGATCTCGAGATTCAAGCGTTAAATGAAAAAAATAAAAAAAATAAAAAGTATGACTTATTCTAACATTTTTATGACTGAGACCCTTCCAGAGACCGGGGACCAAACTTGAGGAAAGCCATTAAGGTAAAAAAAAAAACCAACAACTATTCTATTGCTTTTAAAAAGGAAAAATATCAAACTGTCGCCCGCATGCTTTGATTTTTCAGTCTGCGGCCCTCAGTGGAAAAAAGTTTGGACACCCCTGCTTTAGGCAAAGGGGAAGTCTTCTGCGGCGGGCAGATAATGAGAAAGCCATT
Organism: Nerophis ophidion; assembly: GCF_033978795.1. Taxonomy (NCBI): domain Eukaryota; kingdom Metazoa; phylum Chordata; class Actinopteri; order Syngnathiformes; family Syngnathidae; genus Nerophis; species Nerophis ophidion. The sequence goes on from NC_084613.1 coordinate 77,124,635, forward strand.
CATGCTTTCATCACCTCGGGACTAGACTACTGTAATGGCCTCTTTAATGGACTAAATCAGTCACTCCTCCACAAGCTGCAGTTAGTAGAAAATGCAGCTGCTCCAAAACATGCCCGTATTACCCAGGTTCTCTTTGCCCTCCTTTGTCTCCCAGTATGTTTTACGATACATTTTAAAACCCTCCTATTTTCTTTTTAAGGCCATCAATGGTCTGGCCCACATCTTTGGAAGTACTAAGGACTAGACCAAAATACGGCTCGGCAGCGTCCAAAATGCTGCCCGCGGGAAATCCCAAGTAAAAAAAATAAAAATAAAATAACATATATATATATATATATATTCTACCGTTTGTTACTCTCGCTGTCTCCTGGCCGCTCAGGCAAATCATATTGTCGAAAAATGCATTTTCCCATCGATAATGTGACATCATCGGGCTCGGAATATATATATATATATATATATATATATATATATATATATATATATATATATATATATATATATATATATATATATATATATATATATATATGTGTGTATATATATATATGTATATATATATACATATATACATATATATGTATATATATACTGTGTATATATATATATATATATATATACATATATATGTATGTATTCACACATATATATATATATATATATATATATATATATATATACACAAATATATTTATATATTTACATATAAAAAGGTGGGAAAAAGATGATATTGGGAAAGGGGGAAGAGTAAAAAAAATATCAGTCAAATGCTGGACCAAGTCCAAGGGAAAAAAACTAATTTGCCATAGCACACATAAACATGTTACATATAATCACAACAACTCGCAACAGAGGGGTGGTGAAGGCGTTGGGTGGGGGTGGGTAGTGTGTTTGTATATATGCCCACAGTCTTTGGGTGAAGTGAAGTAGTGTTCATGAGCCTAGGGTCGTTCTGCATGCAATGCAAGCAAAGTTCGACTTCCGGGTGTCGTTTAGGAGGGAGGGAGGTCAAAAGCGTACATCTTTGAGATTCCTCAGGGGATGGTTACAGAAACGCCTGTCATGCAAAAGCGCAGATTCCAACCATTGAAATACTTTGTATAGTTCAAGACTTACGGTCATTTGAAAACATCACTGCACATCATAATGGCAGCTACAATGTCCATCTTAATGATCTAAAACAAATCCAACACGCCGGATTGTAGTCAGCTGGAGGCGTGTCTTAATGAAATTAAACAATGGATGTCCGCTAACTTTTTGCAACTCAACGCCAAAAAAACGGAAATGCTGATTATCGGTCCTGCTAGACACCGAACTCTATTTAATAATACAACTCTAACATTTGACAACCAAACAATTAAACAAGGCGACACGGTAAAAAATCTGGGTATTATCTTCGACCCAACTCTCTCCTTTGAGGCACACATTAAAAGCGTTACTAAAACGGCCTTCTTTCATCTCCGTAATATCGCTAAAATTCGCTCCATTCTGTCCACTAAAGACGCTGAGATCATTATCCATGCGTTTGTTACGTCTCGCCTCAACTACTGTAATGTATTATTTTCGGGTCTCCCCATGTCTAGCATTAAAAGATTACAGTTGGTACAAAATGCGGCTGCTAGACTTTTGACAAGAACAAGAAAGTTTGATCACATTACGCCTGTACTGGCTCACCTGCACTGGCTTCCTGTGCACTTAAGATGTGACTTTAAGGTTTTACTACTTACGTATAAAATACTACACGGTCTAGCTCCATCCTATCTTGCCGATTATATTGTACCTTATGTCCCGGCAAGAAATCTGCGTTCAAAGGACTCCGGCTTATTAGTGATTCCCAAAGCCCAAAAAAGTCTCCGGGCTATAGAGCGTTTTCCCTTCGGGCTCCAGTACTCTGGAATGCCCTCCCGGTAACAGTTCGAGATGCCAACTCATTTAAGTCTCACCTTAAAACTCATTTGTATACTCTAGCCTTTAAATACACTCCCTTTTTAGACCAGTTGATCTGCCGTTTCTTTTCTTTTTCTTCTATGTCCCACTCTCCCTTGTGGAGGGGGTCCGGTCCGATCCGGTGGCCATGTACTGCTTGCCTGTGTATCGGCTGGGGACATCTCTGCGCTGCTGATCCGCCTCCGCTTGGGATGGTTTCCTGCTGGCTCCGCTGTGAACGGGACTCTCGCTGCTGTGTTGGATCCGCCTTGGACTGGACTCTCGCGACTGTGTTGGATCCATTGTGGATTGAACTTCCACAGTATCATGTTAGACCCGCTCGACATCCATTGCTTTCCTCCTCTCCAAGGTTCTCATAGTCATCATTGTCACCGATGTCCCACTGGGTGTGAGTTTTCCTTGCCCTTATGTGGGCCTACCGAGGATGTCGTGGTGGTTTGTGCAGCCCTTTGAGACACTAGTGATTTAGGGCTATATAAGTAAACATTGATTGATTGATTGAATTATTTGGGAATGTCCGGAGGGGCCAGATTGAAAAGCTTAAGGCCCAGGTCTGGGTTACAGTATTCCCACAGTATTTTAAATCATGCCACCTAAGATGCTGTTGTAGCATTTAGTGCATCTCAAATGGGTTTTCCACAACACACACACACACGGTGCAATGTAATGCGTGCGGCGGTAAAAATAGCTGGTCCAAAACCCCGGATAAGTAATTGATGATAGCGAGGAGAGTTTGTTGTGGTAGTTACGCCTCAATCCTCTAACCTGTTGTTAGTTACGGCCGACCTCTTGCAAGCGCGCCAGTATTTGCAATCCTTGGTCATCGTCTTTGCCTTGGTGGTAGCCAAAGTGTGTGTGTGTGTGTGTGTGTGTGTGTGTGTGTGTGTGTGTGTGTGTGTGTGTGTGTGTGTGTGTGTGTGTGTGTGTGTGTGTGTGTGTGTGTGTGTTTGTGGGATCAGTGATGTCATTAATCCACTGATGTTATTTGAGGATCAAGGGAAGGTTTCACTTGACTTGGGGAGGGATTGTCCCGGGACTTTAAAAGATTCAGCCAAGTGTCAATAAGGAGAAGGTTCTCAAACCTGGTCAACATTTCATGCAGATGCCAACCTGTGTTTATTGACAAACCCTTTGACCTACTATGTCAGGTCCCGAAATCTATCAGTGCCACCAACTGAGATAACTTTCCGTCTAAAGGCACCATTGAGAATGTGTTCACCGGCAGCATCTCTCTGAGGCATGAGAGCAGCAGTGCCTCAGACCGGAAGACACTCGGGAGAGTGGTGAGTTCAGCGGGAAACATGATTGGAGTCAAACTGCCACCTGTCGGGGACCCGGCGGAACAACGCTGCATGTCGAGGGCAATGAGAATCGCCAGGGACCCCACCCGCTTCCCGGCAACAAGAATCGCCAGGGACCCCGCCCACTTTTCCGCAACAAGAATTGCGAAGGGACCCTCACCCACCACTCGGCAACAAGAATCGCCAGGGACTGTCATGGACTGTTTGCTCTCAGATCTTCAGGAAGAAGATACCGCAGAACGGTCAGGCTTTTTCTACCCAACTGACTTTGGCAAATACCTCAGACTCAAACTGATTTTAACATTATCTACGTCTGGTTTATCCATTCCTTTTTAACTCTTAAGTGTCAGGCTTGCCCCTGACAGTTTGTTTGTGTTTTAGTTTTTCCTCTGTGTGTGTTTAGTATTCCCTGTCTTTAGTTCCTGTCAGCGCTCTTATTTTGTCTGCTTCCGTTTTTTTTGCGGCTGATTGGCACCTGGCCACACCTGGTGTCAATCAGCCCAATTTTCTATTTCTACCTGCTTTTATCTTCCAGTCAGGGCTGGATTATTGACGCTTTTGTCCTTGCTACCTGTCGTGTCGTGTCATATCGTGTCAATGCAGCGTCGCGGTAAGCTATCTTTGATAGTGGTTTGTAGCTTATTGTCTTTTGTTCCCTGCTTCCAAGTTTGTTTTCATATTATAAGTGCGACTTCTGTTTCTTGCTCGATACCTGCAAGCTTCCACGCTAGGCCTTTTTGTTTGTTATCCGCCTCGTGCGCGCTTACCCTTTGTTTGTTTTTGTCTTAGTGTTTTAAATTAAATCATTTTTTCCTGCAAAATGCCTCCCTCCTTCTCTGCATCTTAGGGTTCGTCTACAACAAACTCTGACATTAAAAACTGTTGCATATACCGTATTTGCACATACATACCCATCCCATCCATCCATTTTCGCGGGGGGCGCTGGCGCCTATCTCAGCTACAATCGGGCGGAAGGTGGGATACACCCTGGACAAGTCGCCACCTCAACATACATACATTTTTGCACATACATTCGCATATTTATACTGCATTCACGGACTTGTTTTTTGTCTGTTTTTTTTTTATGGCATTTTCCTTTTATTTTATTTCGTTTAACATTATTCTCCCTATTGTTTTTATTTTGTTGTTTATCCAACTGTTTTTGTTGAGGCCTGAATGCAATGCAATTTTGTTCTGCAAACATGATTGATGCTAGGCTAAAATGACAATAAAGAATCAAAATCGGAATGGTTTAGCCGACCTACGTAACTGACTGCCTACCTATCAATCAATCTCACCATATTTCTGTCGGGAGATCAACCTGCCAACTGGTCTGCCCATCTGCTCACCACAATTTACATCAATCAAAGGCTCTTGCGACTGTTCATCCATCTTTGTGTTTGTTAACTGACATACCTTCCCCTCTGTCCAACATACTTACCAACTATATCAGTCCATTCGTCTGTGGGGATGTCCATCCTATCTAACTGTTAGTCCAACACAACTACAGGCGGTCTAACAACCGGTCTACCTCCCCACCCGTCTGTCCATCCATTGGACTTTCTGTATTACCTACTACTGACCAACCAAACTCAAAACATACATGTGTTACTAATGCCCATCTTACCCATCTATCCGTTTGTTCGAGCGAACGTCCAACCTACCTGTCCGTCCGTTACTCTGTTAGACTAAACAACCTTTATCTACCTACAGTACTTACCCACTCATCCGTCTATTCAATGGACAAACCAAACTGGATACCTGTCTTTCAAGTTCTTGGCCTCGCTAGCCACTAACAGGCGTCTCTTACTGTTTCAGACTGCTCGTTCTGTCTGTACAAGGACTAACTTACCAATCGTCCATTTCTCACTTGGATCTGGCCAAACACATTTCTGTCAGCATATTGATCAGATCTAATCATGGTTGTACGGTACACAGGTATTAGTATAGTACGGCGATACTAATTGTACAGCCCTTACCTCTGGGCCGATTCTGAGGGCGACTGTGTTGACCAGTTTGACGCCTGCAAATGATTGAATGTCCAGTACTGTAGTTTTGGGTTTGGATATGACAACCCGTTTATTTTATGCTATCAAAATTACTGTTACTGGGAGGGCATTCCAGAGTATTAGAGCCCGAACGGAAAACGCTCTATAGCCCGCAGACTTTTTTGGGGCTTTAGGAATCACTAATAAGCCGGAGTCTTTTGAACGCAGATGGTACAATACAATCGGCAAGATAGGATGGAACTAGACCGTGTAGTATTTTATACGTAAGTAGTAAAACCTTAAAGTCACATCTTAAGTGCACAGGAAGCCAGTGCAGGTGAGCCAGTACAGGCGTAATGTGATCAAACTTTCTTGTTCTTGTCAAAAGTCTAGCAGCCGCATTTTGTACCAACTGTAATCTTTTAATGCTAGACATGGGGAGACCCGAAAATAATACGTTACATTAATCGAGACGAGGCGTAACAAACGTATGGATAATGATCTCAGCATCTTTAGTGGACAAAATGGAACGAATTTTAGCGATATTACAGAGATGAAAGAAGGCCGTTTTAGCGACGGGCTTTTAATGTGTGACTCAAAGGAGAGAGTTGGGTCGAAAATAATAGTGGATCCAACACAACCGTGAGAGTTTTTTTGTCTACGCATGGGAGAGTGTGAAACAAAATTCAGATTCCTTAGTATGTCTTTACATGTAAATAAATTGACAAATAAAGCTGACTTGACTTGACTTGACTTGACTTGACTTGACTTGACTTGACTTGAGAGTCCAGTCCAAAGTGGATCCAACACAGCAGAGAGAGTCTCGTCCACAGTGGAGCCAGCAGGAAACCATCCCAAGCGGAGGCGGATCAGCAGGGCAGAGATGTCCCCAGCCGATACACAGGCGAGCGGTCCATCCTGGGTCCCGACTCTGGACGAGCGCTCCATCCTGGGTCCTGACTCAGGACAGCCAGCACCTCATCCATGGCCACCGGACCAGACCCCCTCCAGTGGGACAGAGGAGAAAAATAAACATGTGTTTATTGTACCGTAAATCATTTTTGTTAAAATAAAGCCAATGCAATTTTTCGTGGTCCCCTTTATTTAGAAAAGTACCGAAAAGTACCAAAAAATATCTAAATAATTTTGGTACCAGTATCAAAATATTGGTATCGATTCAAAACGATTCTGTATTCATTCAATACATAGCAGGATCTACCCCAGTCTGCTGACATGCAGAGTAGTAGATTTTAAAAAAAAAACTTTCATAATTGTAAAAGACAATGTTTTATCAACTGATTGCAATAATGTACATTTTTTTTTACTATTAAACGAACCAAAAATATGACTTATTTTATCTTTGTGAAAACATTGGACACAGTGTGTTGTCAAACTTATGAGATGCGATGCAAGTGTAAGCCACTCTGACACTATTGTTCTTTTTTATAATTTTTTATAAATTTCTAATTATAATGTCTATTATGTGATTTTTAATCACTGTTATGCAGAAATTATAACTAATATTGATACTCTTGTTGATAATATTAATTTTTGTTTCACTACTTTTGGTTTGTTCTGTGTCGTGTTTGTGTCTACTCTCAATTGCTCTGTTTATTGCAGTTCTGAGTATTGCTGGGTTAGGTTTGGTTTTGGAATTGGATTCAATTGTTATGATATTGCTGTGTAGTGGTTTGTTGGATTGATTAAAAAAAAAATTGTTTCTTTTAAAAATGAGAATCGATTATGAATCGCACAACGTATTCTAGCTTCACGGTGGCAGAGGGGTTAGTGCGTCTGCCTCATAATACGAAGGTCCTGCAGTCCTGGGTTCAAATCCAGGCTCGGGATCTTTCTGTGTGGAGTTTGCATGTTCTCCCCGTGAATGCGTGGGTTCCCTCCGGGTACTCCGGCTTCCTCCCACTTCCAAAGACATGCACCTGGGGATAGGCCCCTCCCACTTCCAAAGACATGCACCTGGGGATAGGTGGATTGGCAACACTAAATTGGCCCTAGTGTGTGAATGTGAGTGTAAATGTTGTCTGTCTATCTGTGTTGGCCCTGTGATGAGGTGGCGACTTGTCCAGGGTGTACCCCTCTTTCCGCCCGATTGTAGCTGAGATAGGCGCCAGCGCCCCCCGCGACCCTGAAAGGGAATAAGCGGTAGAAAATGGATGGATGGACAACGTATTCTAATCGATTTTTTCCCACACGCCTAGTATCCGGACAACACTCGATCCAATTGTCCATCCATCTTTCAGGAGGTCCCATTTACCAATCTACTTATCGGTATGCCAGCTTTGCTTACTCACTAATACCATGACTCATGTTTGCGTATATTACAAGGAACACGGGGTCAGACCTGAGGATCCCCCCTAAATACGTCCAAAGTTCTGTGATCCAGCAACCTCTCTGCACCCCCTCCACCCTCAAATGCAACTGTCTTGTTTGTTGAGAATCAAGCTATACGTGTGCCGCGGGGCCGCATTTGTGCGAACCCTCTCATTAACCCCCAGAGTCAGCCATCAACTAATGGATGCCACTTAGACTGTCATCGCCATGCCAACCAGCTGTCAGCTCTGCTGCGCCGAGGCCTCTGTGCGCCCCCCCAGAAAGAGAGAGAGAGCCACGACTGTTTTGCGTTGACGTGTCGCTCTCCAACAAGTCGTCGCCTTTAAAGAGGCCGCCAGAGTCAATTCATGTGGATCTTGTGGATCTAAAACAACCTCGTGACACCGGATTTACAAAGCCTGAAAACATTAAAGGCCTACTGAAATGAGATTTTCTTATTCAAACGGGGATAGCAGGTCCATTCTATGTGTCATACTTGATCATTTCGCGATATTGCCATATTTTTGCTGAAAGGATTTAGTAGAGAACATCCACGATAAAGTTCGCAACTTTTGGTCGCTGATAGAAAAGCCCTGCCTTTAGTGGAAGTATGTGCGTGTGACGTCACGGGTTGTGGAGATCCTCACATTGTTTACAATCATGGCCACCAGCAGCGAGAGCGATTCGGACCGAGAAAGCGACAATTTCTCCATTAACTTAGGGACGGCGTGGCGCAGTGGGAGAGTGGCCGTGCGCAACCCGAGGGTCACTGGTTCAAATCCCACGTAGAACCAACCTCGTCACGTCCGTTGTGTCCTGAGCAAGACACTTCACCCTTGCTCCTGATGGGTGCTGGTTGGCGCCTTGCATGGCAGCTCCCTCCATCAGTGTGTGAATGTGTGTGTGAATGGGTAAATGTGGAAGTAGTGTCAAAGCGCTTTGAGTACCTTGAAGGTAGAAAAGTGCTATACAAGTACAACCCATTTATCATTTATCATTTAACTTGAGCAGGGATGAAAGATTCATGAATTAGGATATTGATAGCGAAGGACTGGAAAAAAAGAAAAAAAAAAGCGACGGCTCCGAGCGTTTCAGATATAATTAGACACATTTACTAGGATAATTCTGGAAGATCCCTTATCTGCTTATTGTTTTAATAGTGTTTTAGTGAGATTTTAAAGATTGGAAAGACATACCTCGAAGTGTCTCAGAGAGAAGCCGAGGAGCCAAAATCACTGCTGCCTTTTAAACAGCTGCTGCAGGACGACCAATAATCCAATGATTTCTCCGGTAAGATATATATCACAATTTTCCCATCCAAAAACATGCTGGTTGACGCAGAGCAGGGGTCACCAACCTTTTTGAAACCAAGAGCTACTTCTTGGATACTGATTAATGCAAAGGGCTACCAGTTTGATACACACTTAAATAAATTGCCCAAAATTGCCAATTTGCTCAATTTAACTTTAATAAATAAATCTGTATATATATATATATATATGTATATATATATATATATATATATATATATATATATATGTATATATATATATATATATATATATACATATATATATATATATATATATATATATATATATAAAAATGGGTATTTCTGTCTGTCATTCCGTCGTACATTTTTTTTCCTTTTACGGAAGGTTTTTTGTAAAGAATAAATGATGAAAAAACACTTAATTTAAGGGTTTAAAAGAGGAGAAAACACGAGAAAAAAAAAGAAAATTTAATTTTGAAACAGAGTTTATCTTCAATTTCGACTCTTTAAGATTCAAAATTCAACCGAAAAAAAGAGCTGACGGTTTAATACACACTTAAATAAATTGCCAGAAATAGCCAATTTGCTCAATTTAACTTTAATAAATATATCTATATACATATAAATATATATTAAAAAAATGAGTATTTCTGTCTGTCATTCCGTTATACATTTTTTTTCCTTTTATGGAAGGTTTTTTGTAGAGAATAAATGATGATAAAAACAATTAATTTAAGGGTTTAAAAGAGGAGAAAACACGAAAAAAAAAGAAAATTAAATTTTGAAACATAGTTTATCTTCAATTTCGACTCTTTAAAATTCAAAATTCAACCGAAAAAAATGAAGAGAAAAACTAGCTAATTTGAATCTTTCTGAAAAAATTAAAAAAATTATTTACGGAACATCATTAGTAATTTTTCCTGATTAAGATTAATCTTAGATTTTTGATGACATGTTTTAAATAGGTTAAAATCCAATCTGCACTTTGTTAGAATATATAACAAATTGGACCAAACTGTATTTCTAACAAAGACAAATCATTATTTCTTCTAGATTTACCAGAACAACATTTTTTTAAAGAAATTCTAAATACATTGAAATAAGATTTAAATTTGATTCTACAGATTTTCTAGATTTGCCAGAATATTTTTTTTGAGCTTTAATCATAATAAGTTTAAAGAAATATTTCACAAATATTCTCCATCTAAAAAACTGAAGCTAAAATGAAAAATTAAATTAAAAAATATTTATTATACTTTACAATCGAAAAAAAAATACTTGAACATTGACATAAATTGTCAGGAAAGAAGAGGAAGGAATTTAAAAGGTAAAAAGGTATATGTGTTTAAAAATCCTAAAATCATTTTTAGGGTTGTGTTTTTCTCTAAAATTGTCTTTCTGAAAGTTATAAGAAGCAAAGTAAAAAATAAATAAATGAATTTATTTAAACAAGTGAAGACCAAGTCTTTAAAATATTTTCTTGGATTTTCAAATTCTTTTTGAGTTTTGTCTCTCTTAGAATTAAAAATGTCGAGCAAAGCGAGACCAGCTTGCTGGTAAATTAACATTTTAAAAATAGAGGCAGCTCACTGGTAAGTGCTGCTATTTGAGCTATTTTTAGAACAGACCAGCGGGCGACTCATCTGGTCCTTACGGGCTACCTGGTGACCCCTGTTCGCTTGACTGCTCTGTGTTAAAAACAAAGAAACACCGGCTGTGTCTCGGTTGCTAAAGACAGCTGCAATCCACCGCTTTCCACCAACAGCATTCTTCTTTGACGTCTCCATTATTAAATGAATAAATTAAAAAAGATTCAGCAACACAGATGTCCAAAATACTGTGTAATTATGCCATGAACAGAGACGACTTTTAGTCGTGTTTGGTGCAGCGCTAATATTTCCTTACAGTCCGTGAGGTCACACGAACGCGTCATCATTCCGCGACGTTTTCAACAAGAAACTCGTGGGAAATTTAAAATTGCAATTTATTAAACTAAAAAGGCCGTATTGGCATGTGTTGCAATGTTAATATTTCATCATTGATATATAAACTCTCAGACTGCGTGGTGGGTAGTAGTGGGTTTCAGTAGGCCTTTAAGATAAGACCACACCCCCCGAGTCCAGGTCAAACAAAGGCCTATTTAGCGAGGCCAGACAGCTGCAATCAGCTGGCAGCAACTCGAAATGAGAGGATTAGGCCAGCGAAAATATGCAACATAGACTTTTTTTTTTCGTCCTGGGTATAATCTGACAGCACCTGTCATCTGTTGGATAAAATACACCAAAAAAAAATGATGTCGGATTAGAAAGTGCCAAACAACACAAAGTCATTTGCTGATTGTTGACAAGCAATTTGGCTGGTCTGAACACTTTAAGGTCTTTACTTGTCCCCCCCACCCCCCGATTGTCCTCCACTCATCTAGACGAGGCGCAGTACTCTTAATCCAGAGCAGCAGATAACGCGTGTAATCTTCTTATTACTACCAAATAGAGTCGAATCCTTTCCACCACCTGAACTCTCGCCATGATGTCACACCCTTTGATTGATTGATTGATTGATTGAAACTTTTATTAGTAGATTGCACAGTACAGTACATATTCCGTACAATTGACCACTAAATGGTAACACCCCAATAAGTTTTTCAACTTGTTTAAGTCGGGGTCCACGTTAATCAATTCATGGTACAAATATATACTATCAACATAATACAGTCATCACACAAGTTAATCATCATAGTATATACATTGAATTATTTACATTATTTACAATCCGGGGGGTGGGATGAGGAGCTTTGGTTGATATCAGTACTTCAGTCATCAACAATTGCATCAACAGAGAAATGTGGACATTGAAACAGTGTAGGTCTTACTTAGTAGGATATGTACAGCCAGCAGAGAACATAGTGAGTTCACATAGCATAAGAACAAGTATATACATTAGAAATACATTCGATTATTTACATTAGGTTATTTACAATCCGGGGAGATGGGATGTGAATGGAGGAGGGTATTAGTAAAGTGTTGAAGTTGCCTGGAGGTGTTGTTTTAGAGCGGTTTTGAAGGAATATAGAGATGCACTTACTTTTACACCTGTTGGGAGTGCATTACACATTGATGTGGCATAGAAAGAGAATGAGTTAAGACCTTTGTTAGATCGGAATCTGGGTTTAACGTGATTTGTGGAGCTCCCCCTGGTGTTGTGGTTATGGCGGTTGAGGAAGTAGTTTGACATGTACTTCGGTATCAGGGAGGTGTAGCAGATTTTATAGACCAGGCTCAGTGCAAGTTGTTTTACTCTGTCCTCCACCCTGAGCCAGCCCACTTTGGAGAAGTGGGTTGGAGTGAGGTGTGATCTAGGGTGGAGGTCTAAAAGTAACCGGACTAGCTTGTTTTGGGATGTTGGAGTCTAGATTTGAGGGTTCAACTGAGCTGTGTATTCAGAGGAAAACATATGTTGGATTGGTTTGCCGGGTATCTGTTGGCACCACAATCCTGTTTTTTGGGGGGCCTTTAGAATTTTTGCAACTTTTCCCCCATACATGGCACCCCTGTGCATAGGCCCCAATCTACATTTCTGCCTATGGGTGCTCTGGGTGTGTATTAAGGTTATTACGATTAAAAAAAAATTTTTTTAGATACTTTTTGGTACTTTTCGGTACTTATCTAAATAAAGGAGACCACAAAAAGTTGCATTTTTGGATTTATTTTAACAAAAAAAAATTGTTTTTCAACCTTTTTTGAGCCGAGGCACATTTTTGGCATTGAAAAATGCAGAAATCACAAAAAATAACTAAACTCAGTTGACAGTAAAAAGTCGCAACTTTTGGATATGACTTTTAGTCATAACCAAGCATGCATGACTATAGCTCTTGTCTCAAAGTAGGTGTACTGTCACCCCCTGTCATACCACACCGTGATTTATTTTGACTTTTTTTTGCTGTTTTTCTGTGTGTAGTGTTTCAGTTGTGAAGTGAAGTGAATTATATTTATATAGCGCTTTTCTCTAGTGACTCAAAGCGCTTTACATAGTGAAACCCAATATCTAAGTTACATTTAAACCAGTGTGGGTGGCACTGGGAGCAGGTGGGTAAAGTGCCTTGCCCAAGGACACAACGGCAGTGACTAGGATGGCGAAAGCGGGAATCGAACCTGCAACCCTCAAGTTGCTGCCACGGCCACTCTACCAAACGAGCTATACCGCCCCACGGATAGTTCCTGTCTTGTGCTCCTATTTTGGTGTTTTTTTCTCTCTTTTTGGTATTTTCCTGTAGCAGTTTCATGTCTTCCTTTGAGTGATATTTCCCACATATACTTTGTTTTAGCAATCAAGAATATTTCAATAGTTTTTAATCCTTCTTTGTGGGGACGTTGTTGATTGTCATGTCTCGACCTCTATTTAATAATGCAACTTTAACATTTGACAACCAAATAATAAAACAAGGTGAGTCAGTAAAAAATCTGGGTATATTTTTCGACCCAACGCTCTCCTTTGAGTCACACATTAAAAGCGTTACTAAAATGGCCTTCTTTCATCTCCGTAATATCGCTAAAATTCGCTCCATTCTGTCCACTAAAGACACTGAGATCATTATCCATGCGTTTGTTACGTCTCGCCTCGACTACTGTAACGTATTATTTTCGGGTCTCCCCATGTCTAGCATTAAAAGATTACAGTTGGTACAAAATGCGGCTGCTAGACTTTTGACAAGAACAAGAAAGTTTGATCACATTACGCCTGTACTGGCTCACCTGCACTGGCTTCCTGTGCACTTAAGATGTGACTTTAAGGTTTTACTAATTACGTATAAAATACTACAAGGTCTAGCTCCATCCTATCTTGCCGATTGTATTGTACCATATGTCCCGGCAAGAAATCTGCGTTCAAAAGACTCCGGCTTATTAGTGATTCCTAAAGCCCAAAAAAAGTCTGCGGGCTATAGAGCGTTTTCCGTTCGGGCTCCAGTACTCTGGAATGCCCTCCCGGTAACAGTTCGAGATGCTACCTCAGTAGAAGCATTTAAGTCTCACCTTAAAACTCATTTGTATACTCTAGCCTTTAAATAGACCTCCTTTTTAGACCAGTTGATCTGCCGCTTCTTTTCTTTTTCTCCTCTGTCCCACCCTCCCTTGTGGAGGGGGTCCGGTCCGATGACCATGGATGAAGTACTGGCTGTTCAGAGTCGAGACCCAGGATGGACCGGTCGTCGGGACCCAGGATGGACCGCTCGCCTGTGTATCGGTTGGGGACATCTCTACGCTGCTGATCCGCCTCCGCTTGGGATGGTTTCCTGTGGACGGGACTCTCGCTGCTGTCTTGGACCCGCTTTGAACTGAACTCTCGCGGCTGTGTTGGAGCCACTATGGATTGAACCTTAGACCCGCTCAAAATCCATTGCTTTCGGTCCCCTAGAGGGGGGGGGTTGCCCACATTTAAGGTCCTCTCCAAGGTTTCTCATAGTCAGCATTGTCACTGGCGTCCCACTGGGTGTGAATTCTCCCTGCCCACTGGGTGTGAGTTTTCCTTGCCCTTATGTGGGTTCTTCCGAGGATGTCGTAGTCGTAATGGTTTGTGCAGCCCTTTGAGACATTTGTGATTTAGGGCTATATAAATAAACATTGATTGATTGATTGATTGATGTTCGGATGTACTTTGTGAACGCCGTCTCTGCTCCGCAGTAAGTCTTTGCTGTCGTCCAGCATTCTGCTTTTGTTCACTTTATAGCCAGTTCAGTTTTAGTTCCGTTCTGCATAGCTTCAATGCCTATTATTAGGGGTCACTCACCTCTTGTTTATTTTTGGTTTAAGCATCAGACTCCTTTTTACCTGCACCCTGCCTCCCGCTGTTTCCCACATCTACAAAACAATTAGCTACCTGCTGCCACCTACTGGTATGGAAGAGTATTACACGGTTACTCTGCCGATCTTTAGACAGCACCGACACTCAGCAACAACACATCATTTGCAAACTTCCATTACCCAAATAGGTGAAATTAGATAATCTCCCATGGCACAGTGTGCCGCGGCACAGTGGTTGAAAAACATTGTAATGTGTCACTTATCATTCTTTTATTTTGCCAACATTATGAAAGACAAGTGGTAGAGAATTAATTATTAATCTACTTGTTCATCCATCCATTTTCTACTGCTTATTCCCAATATGTTCTATTTACACTTTTGTTAAAATGTAATAATCACTCATTCTTTTTATTTTGCCCCAAGTGGAGGAGTTCAATTACCTCGGAGTCTTGTTCACGAGTGAGGGAAGAGTGGATGGTGAGCTCGACAGGACATGTGTTAAATGGACCAAACTCGCCACGAAATTAACAACAACTAGATTTGATCAGGGCTTCACGGTGGCAGAGGGGTTAGTGCGTCTGCCTCACAATACGAAGGTCCTGCAGTCCTGGATTCAAATCCAGGCTCTGGATCTTTCTGTGTGGAGTTTGCATGTTCTCCCCGTGAATGCGTGGGTTCCCTCCGGGTACTCCGGCTTCCTCCCACTTCCAAAGACATGCACCTGGGGATAGGTTGATTGGCAACACTAAATTGGCCCTAATGTGTGAATGTGAGTGTGAATGCTGTCTGTCTATCTGTGTTGGCCCTGCGATGAGGTGGCGACTTGTCCAGGGTGTACCCCGCCTTCCGCCCGATTGTAGCTGAGATAGGCGCCAGCGCCCCCCGCGACCCCGAAAGGGAATAAGCGGTAGAAAATGGATGGCTGGATGGATAGATTTGATCATTCAAAAATTATGTGTAAGATTGAAAGTTGCCATCAATCCGACGCGGGTGCTCGGCGTTGTTCCTGTGTGCCACGGGATCGGGATCGGCGCCTGTGCCCCTGTGTCACCCTCAGAGATGTCTAATTTAGATTGAAAGCAAAGTGTAGACAGAAGATAGTTCATCTTGGCAGAGTTGGAGCCGCATCCCTGTCACTGACCTATCTGTGTGTGTTTTCTGTGTGTGTGTGTTTGTTTGTGTGTGTGTGCAAGGGATTAGCCCGCAGGCCAGCAGAATGGTGGTCTTCCCGGGGGGGCTATTTTTATGAAGATGTTTGCCCCCTGAACCTTTGGGAAAAGCGATACGAGCACATAGTCCGAGATTCAAAACGAATTTGGGCGACTGTCAATCGGCGATCAAGCTACAAAAACAGCATTAGCATTGTTTAAAAGTGCAAGGTTGTTGAGTCACCACAGCGGCTGTGGACCGGCGGCGAAAGGTGCAAAGTTTGGTTTTCGATTGCCAGTTGAAGCCAGGTACTTTATTGTCATGGCAGCACATGCCGCACATGAGACGGCACATTTTAGTACCTTAAGGTCCCAGATTTAGCCCGGTGGATATGCACATCATTTATAGAGGATACAAATAGAGCAGAGTATACATAGCATAGTTAAATAGAAATAAAAATAGAAACATGTTTTTCAGAATACGAGCCGCTGCTTTCCTCCTACGCTTTGAACCCTGCGGCTTATAAAATGGTGCGGCTGATTCATGGATATTTCTTCGCTCGCGGCCGTAATATTTTGTAATCAATCAATGTTTATTCACAAGCACAAGCCGCGACGACATCCTCGGGGCAAGGAAAAACTCCCAACCCAGCGGGATGTTAATGTGAATGACTATGAGAAACCTTGGAGAGGACCGCAGATGTCGGTGACCCCCCCACCACCACCCTCAGCTCTAGGAGAGACCGGATGCAATGGATGTCGAGTGGGTCTAGCATAATATTGTGAGAGTCCAGTCCATAGTGGATCTAACATAATAGTGAGAGTTCAGTCCATAGTGGATCTAACATAATAGTGGGAGTCCAGTCCATAGTGGATCTAACATAATAGTGAGAGTCCAGTCCATAGTGGATCTAGTTAATAGTGTGAGAGTCCATAGTCCATAGTCCATAGTGGATCTAATATAATGAGTCCAGTCCATAGTGGATCTAGCATAATATTGTGGAAGTCCAGTCCATAGTGGATCTAACATAATAGTGAGAGTCCAGTCCATAGTGGATCTAACATAATAGTGAGAGTCCAGTCCATAGTGGATCTAACATAATAGTGAGAGTCCAGTCCATAGTGGATCTAACATAATAGTGAGAGTCCAGTCCATAGTGGATCCAACATAATAGTATGAGAGTCCAGTCCATAGTGGATCTAGTTAATAGTGTGAGAGTCCAGTCCATAGTGGATCTAATATAATGACTCCAGTCCATAGTGGATCTAGCATAATATTGTGAAAGTCCAGTCCATAGTGGATCTAACATAATAGTGAGAGTCCAGTCCATAGTGGATCTAACATAATATTGTGGGAGTCCAGCACATAGTGGATCAAACATAATAGTGAGAGTCCAGTCCATAGTGGATCTAACATAATAGTGAGTCCAGTCCATAGTGGATCTAACATAATAGTATGAGAGTCCAGTCCATCGTGGATCTAGTTAATAGTGTGAGAGTCCAGTCCATAGTGGATCTAATATCATGAGTCCAGTCCATAGTGGATCTAGCATAATACTGTGGAAGTCCAGTCCATAGTGGATCTAACATAATAGTGAGAGTCCAGTCCGTAGTGGATCTAACATAATAGTGAGAGTCCAGTCCATAGTGGATCTAACATAATATTGGGAGTGTCCTGTCCATATTGGATCTAATATAATAGTGAGTCCAGTCCATTGTGGATCCAGCATAATATTGTGAAAGTCCAGTCCATAGTGGATCTAACATAATAGTGAGAGTCCAGTCCATAGTGGATCTAACATAATAGTATGAGAGTCCAGTCCATAGTGGATCCAACATAATAGTATGAGAGTCCAGTCCATAGTGGATCTAACATAATATTCTGAGAGTCCAGTCCATAGTGGATCAAACATAATAGTGAGAGTCCAGTCCATAGTGGATCTAACATGATATTGTGAGAGTCCAGTCCATAGGGGATCTAACATAATAGTGAGTCCAGTCCATAGTGGATCTAACATAATAGTATGAGAGTCCAGTCCATAGTGGATCTAGTTAATAGTGTGAGAGTCCAGACCATAGTGGATCTAACATAATAGTGAGTCTAGTCCATAGTGGATCCAACATAATAGTGTGAGTCCAGTCCATAGTGGATCTAACATAATATTGTGATAGTCCAGTCCATAGTGGATTTAACATAATAGTGAGTCCAGTCCATAGTGGATCTAACATAATAGTATGAGAGTCCAGTCCATAGTGGATCTAGTTAATAGTGTGAGAGTCCAGTCCATAGTGGATCTAATATAATGAGTCCAGTCCATAGTGGATCTAGCATAATATTGTGAAAGTCCAGTCCATAGTGGATCTAACATAATTGTGAGAGTCCAGTCCATAGTGGATCTAACATAATATTGTGAGAGTCCAGTCCATAGTGGATCTAACATAATAGTGAGTCCAGTCCATAGTGGATCTAACATAATAGTATGAGAGTCCAGTCCATAGTGAAACTAGTTAATAGTGTGAGAGTCCAGTCCATAGTGGATCTAATATAATGAGTCCAGTCCATAGTGGATCTAGCATAATATTGTGGAAGTCCAGTCCATAGTGGATCTAACATAATAGTGAGAGTCCAGTCCATAGTGGATCTAACATAATAGTGGGAGTCCAGTCCATAGTGGATCTAACATAATAGTGAGAGTCCAGTCCATAGTGGATCTAACATAATAGTGGGAGTCCAGTCCATAGTGGATCTAACATAATAGTGAGAGTCCAGTCCATAGTGGATCTAACATAATAGTGGAAGTCCAGTCCATAGTGGATCTAACATAATAGTGAGAGTCCAGTCCATAGTGGATCTAACATAATAGTGGGAGTCCAGTCCATAGTGGATCTAACATAATAGTGAGAGTCCAGTCCATAGTGGATCTAACATAATAGTGGGAGTCCAGTCCATAGTGGATCTACACTATGGACTGAATATGCTAACACGTATACAAGTGTCTGTGTTAGTATTATTACCTTGCAATGGTAATCTTTTTGTATTGTTTCAGTTTCATAAATTCCTCAGTAAATTCACCAAAGGGTCACCGTGGAGTTATTGAGTCTGTTTAGGTAATTGGAGAGCTGGCATAAGCAGCGGTTGGGTCCTTGACCCTGACTTCTGTTTTGTTTGATCAGCCGTTTTACTGGCCTGTTACGGACACTAATTGGAAATAATTAATTTAAAGCTGGACAAAGTGGCTGGAGATGGAGAGAGGAAAGTCTGGATTTCCCTACTTAGGCTGCTGCCCCCGCGACCCAACCTCGGATAAGCGGAAGAAGATGGATGGATGGATGGAAATAAACATTTACAAAACCTTATACATACTGCGATGAGGTGGCCACTTGTCCAGGGTGTACACCGCCTTCCGTCCGATTGTAGCTGAGATAGGCACCAGCGGTAGAAATGGATGGATGGATGGAAAGCCTTATACAGTCGCGATCAAAAGTTTACATACACTTGTAAAGAACATAATGTCACGGCAGTCTTGAGTTGTGGGGTGGTATAGCTCGGTTGGTAGAGCGGCCGTGCCAGCAACTTGAGGGTTGCAGGTTCGATTCCCGCTTCTGCCATCCTAGTCACTGCCGTTGTGTCCTTGGGCAAGACACTTTACCCACCTGCTCCCGGTGTCACCCACACTGGTTTAAATGTAACTTAGGTATTGGGTTTCACTATGTAAATTGCTTTGAGTCACTCGAGAAAAGCGCTATATAATTCACTTCACTTGAGTTTCCAATCATTTCTACAACTCTTATTTTTTTTTGTGATAGAGTGATTGCAGCACATATAAAATGAAACAAAAATGGAGCTGTTTGGCCACAATTCCCAGCAATATGTTTGGAGGAGAAAAGGTGAGGCCTTTCATCCCAGGAACACCAGACCTACCGTCGAGCATGGTGGTGGTAGTATTATGCTCTGGACCTGTTTTGCTGCCAATGGAACTGGTGCTTTACAGAGAGTAAATGAGACAATGAAAAAGGAGGATTACCTCCTAATTTTGGGTGTGGCTAAAATACCGGTGTGTTGTACAGCCTGGAAAATATTGTCACCTTGTCGTCCAAACAGAATGTAAAAACAATGACAGCATGGCAAACTAAACTGACATTGGTGTCCATTGCTACAGAGCTCTATTGGAAAGAAGCAGTTCCTCAGACGGGTGTTGGTGCACCAAATGATCGCTGTTAAGCCCCGACTGCTTCCTTACTGCGGTGTGCAACCTTGTTAGATTCCTGGCTTGCTTTCGAGATTTGAAACCCTGACTTGACGGCGACACGAATCAAAAGTCCAAACAAAGGAGTTCCCCAGGAATAAACATACAGGTATGAGTCCGTTACGCAAAATAATAAACCATAAAGCTACATAGAGCTTAGTTTTTTTAGTTCTTCCAAGTGGTGTCGGATGTTGGTTCCTTGGTTTTAATGCCAAGGTTGTTTTAAGAATCAGGATTAAAGGGATTAAATTTGGCTTTTTGTCATTTGGGATTTCAGTTTCCCTGCCATCCTAATATATAAATGGTATAATCCTGTTTTATCTGGTCATGTTTCAGACTTAGACTTAGACAAACTTTATTGATCCACAAGGGAAATTGTTCCACACAGTAGCTCAGTTAAAAAGGAAATGATAATGCAGGTATAAAGTAGACTAAAGGTGTACCATAGAAGCAATATAAAATATAACGAAGATGGAATATTTACATATTATATGTACAGTAGAATAGAATAGAAAGTACTCCATTGATCCCTGGGGGAAATTCAGCATCATATATAATATATATGGTGCATATATAATATATATTCAGCACCCGTATATAATATATACTGATATATATTATATTATATTTTTGTCACACCTATGGTTCATGTTTTGTTTTGGTCATGCTATGTTTAGTTTTTTGGACATTTTAGTTCTGTTTTGCATTTCCTTGTTTGTCTTACCATGCCAACTGATTTAGTTTTCTGTCATGTCTGATCATGAGTTTTATATGGCCATACTACCCTGAGCCTCCCTTAGCGTATCTGTTCTTAAAGCTAAGCAGTGTCTGGCCTGGTTAGTACTTGGATGGGAGACTGCCTAGGAATACCAGGTGCTTTGGACTCTAAGTTCCTTTTTTTTTACTCCCTGTTTTGTTACCATGACAACCAATCAGTTCACCTGTCTTGTCTCACACCTGTTTTCACTTATCATGTTCATTATTTAAGCCACAGTTACCAGGTAGTCAGTCTAGCAACATCACCTCATTCACGCCCTCGATTATCTGCTTCATGTCCATTTTGTCCACGTAAGTTTTTGTTATTCATGCCACTGTGCAAGTGTTTTTGTTTCATGTTTGTAGTCTATAGCCTTTGTGCTAGTCTTTTGTTTCATAGCCCAGGGTTTTGTACCGCCATTGTGCGCACTTTTTGTTGGTTCCTGTTTTTAGTTTTGGTGTTAAAATAAAGATGTCTTTACCTTCACACCGTTTCCACTCCATTCGCTTTGCACCTCGGGAAAACAAACCAAGACCAAGTCCTAGCCTGACAATTTTTTATATAAAATATACAATATATAACAAATTCCAACCAGTTCAGTTTTAGTTTCATTTTGCATATCCATCCCTCAGCCTTTTCTTAGCGGCACCCGCCTTTTGTTTATTTTTGGTTTAAGCATCCATCCATCCATCCATCCATTTTCCACCGCTTATTCCCTTTGGAGTCGCGGAGGGCGCTGGTGCCTATGTCAGCTACAATCGGGCGGAAGGCGGCGTACACCCTGGACAGGTCGCCACCTCATCGCAGGGGTTTAAGCATTAGATGCCTTTTTACCTGCACACTGCCTCCCGCTGTCGTCGGCGTATTGTGATCACGACATACAATTGTTGTCGTTACCCACATCTACAAAGCAATTAGCTACCTAAAACCAGTGGTTGAAAAACACTGGTATATGAAACAGCTGCACCAACAACAACAAAATGAAACAAGGACAGCATAAAATAGAGCATGGGTATCAAACTCTGGCCCTTGAGGCAATATCAAATTA
Organism: Nerophis ophidion; assembly: GCF_033978795.1. NCBI lineage: Eukaryota > Metazoa > Chordata > Actinopteri > Syngnathiformes > Syngnathidae > Nerophis > Nerophis ophidion. The sequence continues at coordinate 77,146,467 of NC_084613.1, forward strand.
ACATTAGAGTTGGCCCGCCGCTGTAACACCGCATTCACCACTAATACTCATACTCGTCAACCCTCCCGATTTTCCCAGGAGACTCCCGAAGTTCAGTGCCCCTCCCGAATTTCTCCCGATTTCAACCTGGACAATAATATTGGGGGCGGGCCGTAAAAGCACTGCCTTTGGCGTTGTCTACATGTCGCCACGTCCGCTTTTCCTCCATACAAACAGCGTGCCGGCCCACTCACATAATATATGCGGCTCATACACACACACAAGTGTATGCAAGGCATACTTGGTCAAAACCCATACAGGTCACACTGAGGGTGGCCGTATAAATAACTTTAACACTGTTACAAATATACGCCACACAGTGAAACCACGGCAAACAAGAATGACAAACACTTTTCGGGAGAACATCCGCACCGTAACACAACATAAACACAAATACCCAGAACCCCTTGCATCACTAACTCTTTCGGGACGTTACACTATACACCCCCGCTACCACCAAACCCCGCCCCAACTCAAACCCGCAGCCGAAAAGAGGCATTCAATTTGTATTTTTATTTTATTTGATATGCCATTGATATATTTTAATTATTATTATTTGAAACTCGATTTTGCATGTCACTATAAAGTTATATAAGCCTTGCTTGCTCAATATTCAATGCAAAACTTGTTTGGGTCCCTATTAAAGGATTAATTTGTTCAACCTCGGCCCGCGGCTTCGTTCAGTTTTAAATTTTGGCCCACTCTGTATTTGAGTTTGACACCCCTGAAATAGAGAGTAGTCATTCTAGAAGATTCTGTGGTCAGTCTTGATCATTCTATCCCATAATTGGGCCAGGCAATTTTTGGAGAATACCAAAACAAAACAAAGGCAGGAAGGCAATCAGCGCTTTTTAGATGACAAAAAATACCCCCAAAAAAACCCAGAGATGGCCACAATGCAAAATGTCAGTGTTCAGAAACATGAAAAAAAATATATAAAAAAATTTGAGGTATTTTATTTGAATTAAGCAAAATTATCTGCCGGTAGAACAAGAAAATTCGGCTTGTCAAGACTTTCCAAAACAAGTAAAATTAGCTAACCTCAATGAACCCAAAAATACCTTAAAATAAGTATATTCTCACTAATAAGTGCACTTTTCTTGGTAGAAAAAAAGAGACCTTTTTGCTCAATATGTTGAAAAATATTCTTAAATTAAGTAAATGCTAGCTAGTGCCATTATCTTGACATAACGATATGCGCTTGGCATCACGATTTTTTTTTTTTCATGCTTGAAGTAAGAAATTATTACTTTAAAAAAGTACTTCTATACTTGTGAGTGTTGATGACACAGCTTTGCAACACTTGATATTCTAGTTTCAAGCATGTTTTACTTAAAATAGGTCATCAAATCTCAGCTACAAGCAGTAATATCTTACTGAGATCATTTAGGACTAAAACCCTTAAAGGCCTACTGAAACCCACTACTACCGACCACGCAGTCTGATAGTTTATATATCAATGATGAAATATTAACATTGCAACACATGCCAATACGGCCGCTTTAGTTTACTAAATTGCAATTTTTAATTTCCCGCGGAGTTTATTGTTAAAAACGTCACGGAATGATGACGCACTGTAAGGAAATATTAGCGCTGCACCACTCGCGGCTAAAAGTCGTCTATTTTAACCGCATAATTACGCAATATTTTGGAGATCTGTGTTGCTGAATCTTTTGCAATTTTTTCAATTAATAATGGAGAAGTCAAAGTAGAAAGATGGAGTTGGGAAGCTTTAGCCTTTAGCCACACAAACACACGGTGATTCCTTTTTTAAAATTCCCGTAGGTGAAACTTTACTATGGATCAGAGCGGTCAATCGAACATGGATCCCGACCAAATGTCAACCAGCAGACACTGGCCTCAAGACACCCGTGGACACACACTTCCGACTATCAGGTACTATTAAACTCACTAAAACACTAGCAACACAATAGAAAGATAAGGGATTTCCCAGAATTATCCTAGCAAATGTGTCTAAAAACATCTGAATCCGTCCCAATGCAATCGCCTTTTTTTTTTAACTTTATTTTTTTTTATTTGATTTTTTTTCTAGTCCTTCGCTATCAATATCCTCAAACACGAATCTTTCATCCTCGCACAAATTAATGGGGAAATTGTCGTTTTCTCGGTCCGAATAGCACTTTTTGTTGGAGGCTCCCATTAAAAACAATGTGAGTACGTGAGGAGCCCTCACACGGGTGACGTCATCGTCTGCTACTTCCGGTACAGGCAAGGCTTTTTTATTAGCAACCAAACGTTGCGAACTTTATCGTGGATGTTCTCTACTAAATCCTTTCAGCAAAAATATGGCAATATGGCGAAATGATCAAGTATGACACATAGAATGGACCTGCTATCCCCGTTTAAATAAGAAAATCTCATTTCAGTTGGCCTTTAAAACAAGTGAAACACATTCTAAAATAAAATCTGTTTAGTGAGGAGAATTATCTTATCAGACAGAAAATAAGCAAATATCACCCTTATTTAATATTTAATCTGACTTAGATTTAAATTTAAATTTAAATTTAAAATTTAGATTTAAAGTGCAGCTCGGCCCGCACTCAGACCCAATATCCTCCGACCTAACTAATGTCCAATAATTAGAGCATTGTTTTTCAACCACTGTGCCGCGGCACACCAGTGTGCCATGAGATACAGTCTGGTGTGCCGTGGGAGATTATGTTATTTCACCTAATTGGGTTAAAAATATTAATACGGTTCCATATCAGTTGGTGTCAGCAGGTAGATAATTGCTTTGTAGATGTCAACATGGTTTGTCATGATCACAATATGCAGACGACAGGGGAGACAACAGTGTGAAGGAAAGGTATATAACGCTTGAAACAAAAATAAACAAAAGGCGAGTGCCGCTAAGAAAAGCCATTGAAGCTTCGGGATGGCTATGCAAAATGAAACTAAAACTAAACTGGCTGCAAGGTAAACAAAAACAGGATGTGAAGTGAATTATATTTATATAGCGCTTTCATAGTGAAACCCAATATCTAAGTTACATTTAAACCAGTGTTGGTGGCACTGGGAGATGGTGGGTAAAGTGCCTTGCCCAAGGACACAACGGCAGTGACTAGGATGGCGGAAGCAAGAATCGAACCTGCAACCCTCAAGTTGCTGGCACGGCCACTCTACCAACCGAGCTATGCCGCCGAATGCTGGACGACAGCAAAGACTTACAGCGTGTGGAGCAGACGGCGTCCACAAAGTGCATCCGTACATGACATGACAATCAACAATGTCCCCACAAAGAAGGATAGTAAGAACTTGCTTGATTGCGAAAACAAAGCAGGTGTGAGGAATAGCGCTCAAGGAAGACAGGAAAATACCAACAAAACAGGAAAAGCCACCAAAAATAGGACAAGAACTAAAACACTACACACAGGAAAACACCAAAAACTTCCAAATAAGTTACAGTGTGAATTGCAAGTGTTGCATGGTTATTTATCATTTCAATTCATATCCAACAATTGTGAGAACTACTTTTTATTGCCAATATCGGCTGCTGAGTTTAACTTTTTTTATATTTTCCGCCGGTGGTGTGCCTCGGGATTTTTTCAATTGAAAAAAAAATGACAGAAAAGGTTGAAAAACACTGAATTAGAGTAAGGGAACTCCTTACTGTCCCAGTACTTTTGTCCGAGTGCATTTCTAATTGTGTCTGGGCACGCCTGGGATGGAGCGATTAAGGCGGCTGAAAAGGCTTAGCGATGTGTGCACCGTCAGCTCCCTTAAAAGGTGCAGAATGATGCGGTGGAGCATGTCCGCTCCTCCCTGGAGATTACAGCTAATAAGAGCGGCAGTATTTATAGAAGAAACCCCACTTGCCTAGTGGATACCCCCTAATCCAAGCCTCACCCGTTTCCACCCCCACTCGCCTGGATCCGGAGGGTCTCCTAGCTCATCCTCATTCTTGCTGCATATCAACTCAGTGTTGAAGGCTTCTTTTTGTTTTGTTCCTCCCTCGTTCATCCTTTCTTGCTTTTTAGAGTAACTACAGCAAAAAGACACTAAGAGCAAAAATGTCCACAAGAGAGCGCTTCGACTGCCATTATTGCAAAGACTCCCTGCTGGGGAAGAAGTACATCATGAAGGAGGACACCCAGTACTGCACAAAGTGCTACGAGAATCTTTTTGCAAACTGCTGCCAGAGCTGCACCCTTCCCATTGGCTGCAACAGTAAGGTAAGCAAAGCCCACAGCACCGTGTTCACAATGCAAGGTAAACCGCCTTATTTTGTTAAAACAAAGCAAACAAATAGTAGGAACGGAAAGAGCGCGTAATAAAAACTTGTCCAAAGTGCGGCCCGCAGCAAATTTTTTTAATGTCCCCCCTCCCCGGCACATTCTCGAAATACTAAAACAAAACTAACATAAAAAAGATGAAATGTAACAAGAAATAGTTGCATTTTTTTTTTCTTTTTTTAAAACGGTCATGGCTCAAAAAATAATAATGAATCAAAATCAATGTTGCTATTAACTATTGACCTATTAGAGGCTGCAATTACGTGACATCAAATATTCGCTGTTGAAATATGTTTTGGGGAATATGTCGCATGTGTTTGATACTGACAAATGTTATTAAGTACACTCATTGACTGATAATGAATTCGCACACTTTTAGCCCACAAACCAAACATTCATGCAACAATCAGAGTCGATTTTATTTTTAATAAATTAAAATGAAGACGTCAGGATTAACGGCCACAATGATCATGTTTTCTAGTGCATGAATATATATATATATATATATATATATATATATATACATATATATATCCATCCATCTTCTTCCGCTTATCCGAGGTCAGGTCGCGGGGGCAGCAGCCTAAGAAGGGAAGCAAAGACTTCCCTCTCTCCAGCCACTTCGTCCAGCTCTTCCCGGAGGATCCCGAGGCGTTCCCAAGCCAGCCGGGAGACATAGTTGATATATATATATATATATATATATATATATATATATATGACTGTGTATATATATATACTATATATATATAAACATACATACATACATACAGATATATACATATACTGTATATATACAAACATATATATGTATATGTACATATATGTACATATATAAAAATACAGTATATATGTATATATGTGTGTGTGTATATATATATATATATATATATATGTATACGTATATATACATACATACATACAAATATATGTATGTATACACATACACGTATATATATATATATATATATATATATACACACATACATACATATGTATGTATAGATATACTTATATGCATTTATATATAAAATACAGTATATATGTGTGTGTGTGTATATATATTTATATATATATATATATATATGTATGCGTATATATACATACATACATACAAATACATGTATGTATACACTTACACGTATATATACATACATATATATGTATATATATATATGTATTTATATATATATATATAATATTGATATAATGGATATCAAATTATTAATACGATACTGTAATTGGATATTAAGAGTATGTGGTAATTTGACTCACCTTGTTTACTTTCATGACAACCTCCTTAGAGTTTTGTAATCAATCAGAAATATCAAGCAGCTAAAAATGTGAAGAGAGTGTTTTGCATTTTTCCCCATCATGCATTGCTGGGGATTTAAATGGGTGTCATTTTGAATTCATAACATCCACAAAGTTCAGTGAGCGGGTTGCGTGATTTGTGACCGTGTGTGCTGACTCTCTGCGTTAGTTTATGTTACCCTGTTCACACTTCAAAGTGCAATTCATGGCCATTAGCCTAAATGACTTACAATGTCCACAGCGTGGCGTATGGTATGTAACATTACGAGCCGGATTCTCTATTAAACTTATGGCCAACTGAACATGCCGGCGGTTTGCGCTCGACACGCGATCCGTGGCTTGAACACCCCTGGTCCACGTCCAATGTGACTTGTGTCCAGGACCTGTCCTATAAGGATCGCCACTGGCATGAGGAGTGCTTCAAATGTGCCAAGTGCAGCCGCTCCCTGGTGGAAAAAGCCTTCGCCGCCAAGGACGAGTTGATGCTATGCACCGAGTGCTACTCCAACGACTACTCTTCCAAGTGCACCACCTGCAAGAAGACCATCATGCCAGGTACACCACCCACGTCCTGCACTATTTCATGACCGATCAAAAATGTTCCCTACTCCCCCTTAGTAGTTGTTTTTTTTTTCCAGAGGTTTAAAGGCCTACTGAAACCCACTACTACCCACCACGCAGTCTGATAGTTTATACATCAATGATGAAATATTAACATTGCAACACATGCCAATACGGCCGCTTTAGTTTACTAAATTGCAATTTTTAATTTCCCGCAGAGTTTATTGTTGAAAACGTCGCGGACTGAAGAGGACATATTAGCGTAGCACCATTAGCGGCTAAAAGTCATCTCTTTTCATCGCGCAATTAAACAGTATTCTGGACATCTGTGTTGCTGAATCTTTTGCAATTTGTTCAATTAATAATGGAGAAGTCAAAGTAGAAAGATGGAGGTGGGAAGATTTTGCCATTAGCCACACAAACACACGGTGATTCCTTGTTTAAAATTCCCGGAGGTGAAGCTTTTACTATGGATCAGAGCGGTCAAGCGAACATGGATCCCGACCAAATGTCAACCAGCAGTTTTCGGTGAGAAAATTGTGGTAAAAAGTCGCCTCTTACAGCTGAGCTTGCGCCGTCCATGCAGCTGCCGTTAACTTCCCTCAGAGACTGGCCTCAAGACTCCCGTGGACACACCCGACAATCAGGTACTATTTAATCTCACTAAAATATTAGCCACACAATAGAAAGATAAGGGATTTCCCAGAATTATATCTAGTGTGTGAATGTGAGTGGGAATGTTGTCTGTCTATCTGTGTTGGCCCTGCGATGGGGTGGCGACTTGTCCAGGGTGTACGCCGCATTCCGCTTGATTGTACCTGAGCTAGGCGCCAGCGCCCCCCGCAACCCCAAAAGGGAATAAGCGGTAGAAAATGGATGGATGGATGGTGTGAATGTGAGTGGGAATGTTGTCTATCTGTGTTGGCCCTGCGATGAGGTGGCGACTTGTCCAGGGTGTACACCGCCTTCCACCTGATTGTACCTGAGATAGGCGCCAGCGCCCCCCGCGACCCCAAAAGGGAATAAGCGGTAGAAAAATGGATGGATGGATGGTGTGAATGTGAGTGGGAATGTTGTCTGTCTATCTGTGTTGGCCCTGCGATGAGGTTGCGACTTGTCCAGGGTGTACGCCGCCTTCCGCCTGATTGTACCTGAGATAAGCGCCAGCGCCCCCCCGCGACCCCAAAAGGGAATAAGCGGTAGGAAATGGATGGATGGATGGTGTGAATGTGAGTGGGAATGTTGTCTGTCTATCTGTGTTGGCCCTGCGATAAGGTGGCGACTTGTCCAGGGTGTACGCCGCCTTCCGCCTGATTGTACCTGAGATAGGCGCCAGCGCCCCCCGCGACCCCAAAAGGGAATAAGCGGTACAAAAATGGATGGATGGATGGTGTGAATGTGAGTGGGAATGTTGTCTGTCTATCTGTGTTGGCCCTGCGATGAGGTGGCGACTTGTCCAGGGTGTACGCCGCCTTCCGCCTGATTGTACCTGAGATAGGCGACAGCGACCCCAAAAGGGAATAAGCGGTAGAAGATGGATGGATGGATGGATGGTGAGAATGTGAGTGGGAATGTTGTCTGTCTATCTGTGTTGGCCCTGCGATGAGGTGGCGACTTGTCCAGGGTGTACGCCGCCTTCCGCCTGATTGTACCTGAGATATGTGACAGCGCCCCCCACGACCCCAAAGGGGAATAAGCGGTAGAAAACTGATGGATGTTGTGAATGTGAGTGGGAATGTTGTCTGTCTATCTGTGTTGGCCCTGCGATGAGGTGGCGACTTGTCCAGGGTGTACGCCGCCTTCCGCCTGATTGTACCTGAGATAGGCGACAGCGCCCCCCGTGACCCCACAAGGGAATAAGCGGTAGAAAAAAAGATGGATGGATGGTGTGAATGTGAGTGGGAATGTTGTCTGTCTATCTGTGTTGGCCCTGCGATGAGGTTGCGACTTGTCCAGGGTGTACGCCGCCTTCCGCTTGAATGTACCTGAGATAGGCAACAGCGACCCCAAAAGGGAATAAGTGGTAGAAGATGGATGGATGGATGGATGGTGAGAATGTGAGTGGGAATGTTGTCTGTCTATCTGTGTTGGCCCTGCGATGAGGTGGCGACTTGTCCAGGGTGTACAACGCCTTCCGCCTGATTGTACCTGAGATAAGCGCCAGTGCCCCCCGCCACCCCAAAAGGGAATACGCGGTAGAAAATGGATGGATGGATGGTGTGAATGTGAGTGGGAATATTGTCTGTCTATCTATGTTGGCCCTGCGATGAGGTGGCGACTTGTCCAGGGTGTACGCCGCCTTCCGCCTGATTGTACCTGACATAAGCGCCAGCGCCCCCCGCCACCCCAAAAGGGAATAAGTGGTAGAAATGGATGGATGGATGGATAACCTAGTAAATGTGTCTAAAAACATCCGCATCTGTCCCAATGCAATTGCCTTTATTTTCTATATATATATATATATATATTTTTTTTTTTCTAGTCCTTCGCTATCAATATTGTTATCCACAAATCTTTCATCCCCGCTCAAATTAATGTGTAAATTGTCGTTTTCTCGGTCCGAATAGCTCTTGCTGCTGGAGGCTCCCATTATAAACAATGTGAGGACGTGAGGAGCCCTCACCCTTGTGATGTCATCATCTGCTACTTCCGGAACAGGCAGGGCTTTTTTATCAGCACCAAAAGTTGCGAACTTTATCATGGATGTTCTCTACTAAATCCTTTCAGCAAAAATATGGCAATATGGCGTAATGATCGACTATGACACATAGAATGGACCTGCTATCCCCGTTTAAATAAGAAAATCTCATTTCAGTAGGCCTTTAAAGTTGATATTATGCTGTCACATGACCGGTATGAAAAAGCAATATAATACTCCAACGCTATGCACTTAATCTCCCCCCTTCTCCCCTTCCAAGATAAACACTAATGTTAGTGCGTCCTGGCGTAAGAGATAACTGGGGGACTATTTTGAGCCGCCATAAAGGTACGGTGGCGCATACTGGCTGAGTGAGCTGCTCCCCTGTGCTTGTGCCAGGTTCTCGTAAAATGGAATACAAGGGCAAAAGCTGGCATGAGACGTGCTTCCTGTGCAATCGCTGCCAGCAGCCTATCGGAACCAAGTCCTTCATCCCTAAAGACGACGGCTATTTCTGCGTGGGATGCTTCGAGAAACAGTTCGCCTACCAGTGCTGCGCTTGTAAGAAGGTAAGCCCGCCGCTCAGAGCTTCGCTTTAGGTGAGCGGGAAATCACATTTGGTAAGGAAATTCCATTTTTTTAATCCTAGTGGAATAATATCAACGTCAAGAACGGTCATTTGGAGCAGGGCCGGCCCCTGGCAAAAAAAAAATGTAGTGGTTGTTTCGAAAGGACCATGGGGGGGTCACATGATCATGGCGACTGGTCACTTCAGTAGCAGATCATCATTTTGGTCTCCCTGGTTTTCTTAGTCTACATCGGGGGTCTCTAGTAACGCCTTAGTGGCTCTCTGGAGCTTTTTCCAAAATGTATGAAAAACGGTAAAAGATGAGGGGGAAAAAATATAAAAAATATATTTTTTGTTTTAGTATAGTTTCTGTCGGAGGAAAAACATGACACAAACCTCCCTAATTGATAAAAAGCCTACTGTTTTTGTTAAACATGCCTCACTGGTTCGAGTATTTGGCGAGCGCCATTTTGTCCCACTAATTTTGGCGGTCCTTGAACTCACTCTGGTTTGTTTAGAGCAGGGGTCACCAACCTTTTTGAAACCAAGAGCTACTTCTTGGGTACTGATTAATGCGAAGGGCTACCAGTTTGATACACACTTAAATAAATTGCCAGAAATAGCCAATTTGCTCAATTTACCTTTTAATAAATAAATCTAAATATATAAAAAAAATGGGTATTTCTGTCTGTCATTCTGTCATACATTTTTTTTCCTTTTACGGAAGGTTTTTTGTAGAGAATAAATGATGAAAAAAAACACTTAATTGAACGGTTTAAAAGAGGACAAAACAGGAAAAAAAATTTAAATTTAATTTTGAAACATAGTTTATCTTCAATTTCGACTCTTTAAAATTCAAAATTTAACCGAAAAAAAGAAGATAAAAACTAGCTGATTTGAATCTTTTTGAAAAAAAATATATATATATATATTTATGGAACATCATTAGTAATTTTTCCTGATTAAGATTAATTTTAGAATTTTGATGAAATGTTTTAAATAGGTCAAAATCCAATCTGCACTTTGTCAGAATATATTAAAATTTGGACCAAGCTATATTTCTAACAAAGACAAATCATTATTTCTTCTAGATTTTCCAGAACAAAAATTTGAAAATAAATTTTAAATACTTTGAAATAAGATTTAAATCTGATTCTACAGATTTTCTATATTTGCCAGAATAATTATTTTGAATTTTAATCATAATAATATTCTTTGTTGAAAAAACAGAAGCTAAAATGAAGAATTAAATTAAAATGTATTTATTATTCTTTACAATAAAAAAAATAAATTTACTTGAACATTGATTTAAATTGTCAGGAAAGAAGAGGAAGGAATTTAAAAGGTAAAAAGGTATATGTGTTTAAAAATCCTAAAATCATTTTTAAGGTTGTATTTTTTCTCTAAAATTGTCTTTCTGAAAGTTTTAAGAAGCAAAGTAAAAAAATTAATGAATTTATTTAATCAAGTGAAGACCAAGTCTTTAAAGTATTTTCAAATTCTATAGAGATAATCGCACATTTAGGATTGCTTTGAATGCTGTCATCATGACAGATTTACAACTGTATTTCTAAAACCACTCTAATATATAAGTTGATATTGTAGCCACACCTTTTCCTACCATGAACTGATTAACGTGGACCCCGACTTAAACAAGTTGAAAAACTTATTCGGGTGTTACCATTTAGTGGTCAATTGTACGGAATATGTACTGAACTGTGCAATCTACTAATAAAAGTTTCAATCAATCAATCAATTCCCTCAAGATAAAACGGGGGTGTGGGGGTAAATGAGTGGATCTGAGGGAGCATTAAAGTCCGACCATGTTATGGCTCGTATTACTTTCTTTGGAAGGATTTTTAATTTATCGAGATAATCAACACTAAATTGGCCTTAGTGTGTGAATGTGAGTGTGAATGTTGTCTGTCTATCTGTGTTGGCCCTGCGATGAGGTGGCGACTTGTCCAGGGTGCACCCCGGCTTCCGCCAAAATGCAGCTGAGATAGGCTCCAGAAACCCCCGCGACTCCAAAGAAGAACAGGCAGTAAAAAATGGATGGATGGATGGAAGTATACTATTGCAGTAATTTAGATGTGGTTCAAACAAGGATCTATACATGATTGGAAGTGCTTCCAGAGGCAGAGAGCCAACATATTTTGATAGGTTTGCTGTCAGATCGTCAATGTGATTTTTAAAATGTATGAATTCATTAATATAAATGCCTAAGAATTTTGTATGTAGCATTATTTCTATAATCCTGTTGATCTTAATACAGTATTGTCCTCATTTTTACGATCCCTACAAAACCCAAAACCAGTGAAGTCTGCACGTTGTGTAAAAGGTAAATAAAAACGGAATGCAATGATTTGCAAATCCTTTTCAACTTATATTCAGTTGAATAGACTGCAAACACAAGATTTTTAATGTTCGAACTGAGAAACAAATATTTTTTTTGCAAATAATCATGAACTTATAATTTAATGGCAGCAACACATTGCAAAAGTGGGCACAGGGGCATTTTTACCACTGTGTTAGATGGCCTTTCCTTTTAACAACACTCAGTAAACGCTTAGACACTGAGGAGACCAAATTTTGAAACGTTTCAGGTGGAATCATTTCACATTCTTGCTTGATGTACAGATTAAGTTGTTCAAGAGTCTGGGGTCTCCGTAGTCGTATTTTATGCTTCATAATGAGCCACACATATTCATCAGTCCATCTTAGATGAGCTCAGGCCCAGCGAAGCCGGCGGCGTTTCTGGGTGTTGTTGATAAATGGCTTTCGCTTTGCATAGTAGAGTTTTAACTTGTACTTACAGATGTAGCTATGAACTTTAGTTACTGACAGGGGTTTTCTGAAGTGTTCCTGAGCCCATTTGGTGATATCCTTTACACACCGATGTCGGTTTTTGATGCAGTACTGCAATAGTCAATACAAGATAAAATTATCCTATTTTGACGACAAATTTCTCACTTTAGAAGTATTTTCTGGGATGATAAAAACATTCAAGTCAAGTTAAGGAAGACACCCACGCCACATTTGCCTTTGTCAATAGCATCGTAAACCTTTTCAATGAGATTTAAAATTGTTGTGTTGTGCTGTTTTCTAAAACCATACTGACATGGAGTTACAATACGCATTTTATTCATGAAACCACTTAACCTATCTTATACGACCCGCTCAAATACTTTTGAAAAAGTGGGTAGTACTGGCATGAGTCGATAATTTTGCATAGTATTTTTATCCACGGCTTTAAACATTGGAAGGATTTTTGCAGCCTTTATTATTTTAGGTATTATTCCATAAAACCTAGTCGAGGTGATGTACTTTTGTATAGAAAATATTTTTTTTCTTAACACATTAAGGCAGTGGTCCCCAAACTTATTGACTCGCGGCCCGCATTGGTTTAAAATAATTTGGCAGGGGGCCGGGCTATATATACAAACCCCGTTTCCATATGAGTTGGGAAATTGTGTTAGATGTAAATATAAACGGAATACAATGATTTGCAAATAATTTTCAACCCATTTTCAATTGAATGCACTACAAAGACAAGATATTTGATGTTCAAACTCGTAAATTTTTTTATTTTTTTTTTAGCAAATAATAATTAACTTAGAATTTCATGGCTGCAACACGTGCCAAAGTAGTTGGGAAAGGGCATGTTCACCACTGTGTTACATCACCTTTTCTTTTAACAATACTCAATAAACGTTTGGGAACTGAGGAAACACATTTTTTAAGCTTTTCAGGTGGAATTATTTCCCATTCTTGTTTTATGTACAGCTTAAGTTGTTCAACAGTCCGGGGTCTCCGTTGTGGTATTTTAGGCTTCATAATGCGCCACACATTTTCGATGGGAGACAGGTCTGGACTGCAGGCAAGTCAGTCTAGTACACACACTCTTTTACTATGAAGCCACGCTGTTGTAACAAGTGACTTGGCATTGTCTTGGTGAAATAAGCAGGGGCGTCCATGATAACGTTGCTTGGATGACAACATATGTTGCTCCAAAACCTGTATGGACCTTTCAGCATTAATGGTGCCTTCACAGATGTGTAAGTTACCCATGCCTTGGGCACTAATACACCCCCATACCATCATAGATGCTGGCTTTTCAACTTCGCACCGAGAACAGTCCTGAGGGTTCTTTTTCTCTTTGGTCCGGAGGACACAATGTTCACCGTTTCTAAAAAACAATTTGAAATGTGGACTTTGCATCAGTTCATCTTAGATGAGCTCAGCCCAGCGAAGCCGGCGGCGTTTCTGGGTGTCGTTGATAAATGGGTTTGGCTTTGCATAGTAGTTTTAACTTGCACCTACAGATGTAGCGACAAACTGTAGTTACTGACAGTGGTTTTCCTAAGTGTTCCTGAGCCCATGTGGGGATATCCTTTACACACTGATGTCATGCCGTGCGCAAATATGTCTGATTAGCACATAAGTCAATAACATAAAAAAAACTCACCTTTGTGATTTTGTTGACTTTATCGTTGGAAATGCATCTGCTTTGAGTGTCGTAGGATATCCACACATCTCTGTCGTATCATCGCTATCGTCGGTAGCGATGCTATGACAGAACAGAACAAACGAGGGACTTTCGCATCTTTTGACCACTGGTGCAACTTGAATCCGTCGATTGGTATGTGTTTGTTTGGCATTAAATGTGGGTGGAGGGAAAGGCTGGATGCAAATATAGCTACAAATGAGGCATAATGATGCAATATGTATATACAGCTAGCCTAAATAGCATGTTACCATCAATTAGCTTGCAGTCATGCTGTGCGCAAAATGTCTGATTAGCACATAAGTCAATAACATAAAAAAAACTCACCTTTGTGATTTCGTTGATTTTATCGTTGGAAATGCATCTGCTTTGAGTGTCGCAGGATATCCACACATCTCTGTGCCATCTCTGTCATAGCATCGCTATCGTCGGTAGTGATGCTACGACAGAACAGAACAAACGAGGGACTTTCGCATCTTTTGACCACTGGTGCAACTTGAATCCGTCGATTGGTATGTGTTTGTTTGGCATTAAATGTGGGTGGAGGGAAAGGCTGGATGTAAATATAGCTACAAATGAGGCATAATGATGCAATATGTACATACAGCTCGCCTAAATAGCATGTTAGCATCAATTAGCTTGCAGTCATGCCGTGCGCAAATATGTCTGATTAGCACATAAGTCAATAACATCAAAAAAACTCACCTTTGTGATTTCGCTGACTTTATCGTTGGAAATGCATCTGCTTTGAGTGTCGCAGGATATCCACACATCTCTGTGCCATCTCTGTCATAGCATCGCTATCGTCGGTAGCGATGCTACGACAGAACAGAACAAACGAGGGACTTTCGCATCTTTTGACCACTGGTGCAACTTGAATCCGTCAATTGGTATGTGTTTGTTTGGCATTAAATGTGGGTGGAGGGAAAGGCTGGATGTAAATATAGCTACAAATGAGGCATAATGATGCAATATGTATATACAGCTCGCCTAAATAGCATGTTAGCATCAATTAGCTTGCAGTCATGCCGTGCGCAAATATGTCTGATTAGCACATAAGTCAATAACATAAAAAAAACTCACCTTTGTGATTTCGTTGATTTTATCGTTGGAAATGCATCTGCTTTGAGTGTCGCAGGATATCCACACATCTCTGTCGTATCATCGCTATCGTCGGTAGCGATGCTACGACAGAACAGAAGAAACGAGGGACTTTTGCATCTTTTGACAACTGGTGCAACTTGAATCTGTTAATTGGTATGTGTTTGTTTGGCATTCAATGCGGGTGGAGGGAAAGGCTGTGTGCAAATATAGCTACAAATGAGGCATAATGATGCAATATGTACATACAGCAAGCCTAAATAGCATGTTAGCATCAATTAGCTTGCAGTCATGCCGTGCGCAAATATGTCTGATTAGCACATAAGTCAATAACATAAAAAAAAAACTCACCTTTGTGATTTTGTTGATTTTATCGTTGGAAATGCATCTGCTTTGAGTGTCGCAGGATATCCACACATCTCTGTGCCATCTCTGTCATAGCATCGCTATCATCGGTAGCGATGCTACGACAGAACAGAACAAACAAGGGACTTTCGCATCTTTTGACCACTGGTGCAACTTGAATCCGTCGATTGGTATGTGTTTGTTCGGCATTAAATGTGGGTGGAGGGAAAGGCTGGATGTAAATATAGCTACAAATGAGGCATAATGATGCAATATGTACATACAGCTCGCCTAAATAGCATGTTAGCATCAATTAGCTTGCAGTCATGCCGTGCGCAAATATGTCTGATTAGCACATAAGTCAATAACATCAACAAAACTCACCTTTGTGATTTCGTTGACTTTATCGTTGGAAATGCATCTGCTCTGAGTGTCGCAGGATATCCACACATCTCTGTGCCATCTCTGTCGTAGCATCGCTATGGTCGGTAGCGATGCTACGACAGAACAGAACAAACGAGGGACTTTCGCATCTTTTGACCACTGGTGCAACTTGAATCCGTCGATTGGTATGTGTTTGTTTGGCATTAAATGCGGGTGGAGGGAAAGGCTGGGTGCAAATATAGCTACAAATGAGGCATAATGATGCAATATGTACATACAGATAGCCTAAATAGCATATTAGCGTCGGTTAACATGCCGTGACATTGATATGTCTGATTAGCACACTCCACGTAAGTCAACTTGAATCCGTCCCTGTTCGAGGTTGTTAGACCCTCCGACAACACACCCACGAGGCATTATGTCTCCAAGGTACGGAAAACAGTCGAAAAAACGGAAAATAACAGAACTGATTTGACTTGTGAGTAATGTGTTTGAGAAAATGGCAGATTGCTTCCGACAGCGAACAATTGAAAGGCGTTTCAATCGCCAAATTCACGCTTTTAGAGTTCGTAAATCGGTTAAAAAGAACATATGGTATTTTTTCTGCAACATCAAGGTATATATTGACGCTTACATAGGTCTGGTGATAATGTTCCCCTTTAAGTATTTGTGTATGTGGTCCACTAGGCCATTACCACCGGCGGAGTGACCTACCAAGAAAAGCCGTGGCACCGCGAGTGCTTCCTGTGTATTAGCTGCAAGAAGCAACTCTCGGGCCAGCGCTTCACCTCCAAGGACAACTACGCTTACTGCCTTGAGTGCTTCAGCGATCTCTACGCAAAGAAGTGTGTTGGCTGCACTAAGCCCATCACCAGTGAGTGGCGCTACCCTATATCATTACACGTCCTTCATGCAAAATACGCAGGAAGTGCATGTTTTGTATTCCTTCTGTTTTGTTTTACTCAGGTCTGGCCGGAGCAAAGTACATCTCCTTCGAGGAGCGCCAGTGGCACAGCGAGTGTTTCAACTGCGTGCAGTGCTCCGTCTCGCTAGTGGGACGAGGATTCCTCACCCAACGCGACAACATGCTGTGCACCGACTGTGGCAGGGAGAAGTGACCTTTCACCCACCTTTGATAAGGCAGCGCGCCAAGAAGCCAACCTTTCTCAACTCCGATGCCAAACAACGCCTGAAGATTTGGTCTTTGCATGGCTAATGTGTCATCTGTCTTAAACATTGGGACGGTCCTTGACTAGTTCCTTTCGATTTGTTTGACACATTGGTTTAAGTTGCTCGCCTTTGTGTAGTACCAAAGTACTGTTTCACAAAGCAGTTTCAATAAAGCAAAAAGCATATGTTGTGCTATGATGGTGTGACAGTTGCTTGCTGTCGTCGCTCGGGTTCAGTGGACCACCCAGGAAGGACATGCTTTTGAGCAGGTTTGACACTTGTCTTTTGTGTAGGTCGGATCGCTTTGCAGCTGCTCCTTTCCACTGATTGCTCACGGTCCGCTCTTTCAGCCGAAGCCGTCGTCGTCGTCGTCCTCTCTGGCTTGCTCTCTGTCGCTCTTTGATCGCTCTTCATCTGCTCCTGCGGGCTCTCCAACTCCTTCCTCGAACTCTCCTCCTTCTCCCCTTTTATACAGCAGAAGGAGATGAATTAATCGTGTACCGGTGTGTGTGCCACGCACCCGATTTAGATTGTGGCGGCGTCGCTCCCAGCAAGCCCCGCCTCTCTGCTCTGCCGCATCCTCCGCCTCCTTGCCACCATCTTGCCATGGACCGTTGGCTCCGCCTCTCCACAAATTTGTTTTCTTGTGGGCGCAATAACAGCAGTCTCAGGCTGTGTCTACAATAGTAAGTAAGTAAAACTTGTTCATAAACCCTTTTTTGCAGATAATATCACAAAGCCCTGTACAAAACATAGGTATAGTAAAACAACAATTCAAGTAAAATTAAAGCTACAAGCTTTGGCCGCGACCCAAACCCGGATAAGCATTAGAAGATGGATGGATAGTAGCTACTATTAATGTCTGGATTGAACTGCAAGCCAATGAAGACTGGATAAAACGGGGGTGATATGGGCTGTTCTGGGTGCACCGGTCAAAAGTCTGGCAGACGCATTTTGTACAGTCTGAAGTCTCTTTGGCGTTGACTTGTTGAAAAGGGTGAAACGAGAATTGCAATAGTCAATGCGAGACAGTGCGAGTGGAGCCCTGGAAGGCCCGGAGGGGAAAAACAAGCGGTGGTGAAGGCGTGGGGTGGGGGAGGGGAAGTGTGTGCGTGTGTGCCCAATTGTCTTGGGTGTGATGGTGTAATGTTTTTGTAGACTGAGGTCGATCTGAAAAAGTTCGACTCCAGGTGTTGTTGAGAAGGGAGGGAGGTCAAAAGCGTCCATCATTGAGGTGTCCTCGGGGGTGCATGAAGGATCATTTCCAGATCCAGTTTTGACAACAAATTTCTCACTTTAAAAATATTTCTGAGACGATAAAAACAGTTTTTGGTCAGTTGACGACAGTGAAACTAAGCTGGATAACACCCTCAACGGATAATTATTTAGCCCAGGGGTCTCAGACACGCGGCCCGTTATTTTGCGTCCCCCACCTTAATATGAAAGTCTAATGTTAGTGCGGCCCGGGAGTTTTATATGAATGCCGCTTGACAGCGTTGTGTGATTTGGCTCAAAAATGGCATTTTCAACATTCTGGGTTGCCTACCCCTGCGTTAGTGGAAAAGCGGCAAATGAGTGGAAGCGACAGAGATGTTGCCATGGAGACGAGGGTTTTCTTACATGCCTGGCTGCAGTCACACCGCGACACCTGTCCGTCAGTAATAACAGTCCCGGATAACCTGGACCAATTCAGACCGTTGTAGAAATGTCCGATAAAATCGGACTGCCGATATTATCAGCCGATAAATGCTTTTAAATGTAATATCGGAAATTATCGGTATCAGTTTCAAAAAGTAAAATGTATGACTTTTCAAAACGCCGCTGTACGGAGTGGTACACGGACATAGGGAGAAGTAGAGAGCGCCAATAAACCTTAAAGGCACTGCCTTTGCATGCCGGCCCAGTCACATAATATCTACGGCTTTTCACACACACAAGTGAATGCAAGGCATACTTGGTCAACAGCCATACAGGTCACACTGAGGGTGGCTGTATAAACAACTTTAACATTGTTACAAATATGCGCAACACTGTGAACCCACACCAAACAAGAATGACAAAATCATTTCGGGAGAACATCCGCACCGTAACACAACATAAACACAACAAAACAAATACCCATAATCCCTTGCAGCACTAAATCTTCCGGGACGCTGCAATATTTTGCCTCACCTTGACTCTGCATCCAGTGGCCCCCAGGTGAATTGAGTTTTTGACCCCTGATTTAGCCTAAGCCCCCATTTCAGCCACACTAAACTAGCATTTAAGGTTCCCCTCTTCGGACAGATTTTTACACGGGTAAGTGCGCCATCTCCAGCTCTTAGCTTTGTATGGACTCATTGATCGTTTATAAACTGAGTTCGGAGAGGAAGTGACGCCAGAAAGACCGCGCCCTACACAGTGGGGGACACCAGAAAGAATGCGCCACAGCCAGCTTTAGAACAATCTGTTCGGTAACTTGGCGGCAACCACTAAAAAGACAGAGGCGAGTCATCCAGACATGCCCGTGGTTCTCCTTCTTGTACATGTACAGACGCTTTTGGAAATCACACATCAATACCTTAAGAGAAGGAAACAGGAGATTGCTATGATGTGTTGCCTATCAGCTGTTCTTGTAGGCCTGGCCAACCAGGCAGACTACCCCACCGTGAGAGCCATATAATATTTTTTTTAAAGGCCTACTGAAATGAGATTTTCTTATTTAAACAGGGATAGCAGGTCCATTCTATGTGTCGAACTTGATCATTTCGCGATATTGCCATTTTTTTGCTGAAAGGATTTAGTAGAGAACGTCGACGATAAAGTTTGGTCGCTAATAAAAAAGCCTTGCCTGTACCGGAAGTAGCAGACAATGTGCGCGTGACGTCACGGGTTGTAGGGCTTTTCACATCCTCACATCGATTACAATCGTAGACACCAGCAGCGCGAGTGATTCTGACCGAGAAAGCGACAATTTCCCTATTAATTGGAGCGAGGATGAAAGATTCGTGGATGAGGAAAGTGAGAGTGAAGGACTAGAAGAAAAAAAAAAGGCGAGGGCAGTGGGAGCGATTCAGATGTTATTAGACACATTTACTAGGATAATTCTGGAAAATCCTTTATCAGATGATTGTCTTACTAGTGTTTTATTGAGATTATAAAGTCATACCTGAAAGTCGGAGGGGTGTGGTGACCGCCAGTGTCTCTGACTGAAGCCATAAAGGAGCCAAGAAAGTCGCAGTTGCCTCTTTGACAGCTCATGTCTACGGTAAGAGCCAACTTATTACCACAATTTTCTCACCGAAACCTGCCGGTTGACATGTAGTAGAGAAACATGTTCGCTTGACCGCTCTGTTCCATATTAAAGCTTCACAACAAACAAAGAAACAACGGCTGTGTTTGTGTTGCTACAGCCGGCCGAAATACACCGCTATCCACCAAATACATTCTTCTTTGTAGGATCCATTGTTAATTGAACAACTTGCAAAAGATTCAACAACACAGATGTCCAGAATACTGCTTAATTATGCGATTAAATCGGACGACTTTTAGCCGTGAGTGGTGCTGGGATGGTAGTGGGTTTCAGTAGGCCTTTAACACTCAATACAACTAAATGCGTGCATTTTTAAGTAAGACCAACATTTTTAGAGTTTAAGTCTCTCATTCTTTTTAAAAAACATTGTTATTCTAAAGCTAACCAATAATAAATAAAATACATCTTAGCATTAATGCGACTTCTTGAACAGGTGCGGTAAAACGGATGGATGGACTGAAATGTATGAGAATGTTTTATAATTTGAACGTTATTTTTAACACTCTGATTAACAGTGGAATTATTATTACTTATCCTGTTTAGTAATGTCAGCAAGGATTTATCTGAGAGCCAGATGCAGTCATCAAAAGAGCCACATCTGGCTCCAGAGCCATAGGTTCCCTACCCCTGCACTAATTGAAAGTGTATCTTGTATATTTTTATGTTGATTTAATAAAAATGAAAAAATAAATAAAAAATCATTCTTTTCATTTTTGCGGCTGCAGACAGATTTGATTTCTGTATTTTTGGTCCAATATGATTCAACATTTTGGGGTCCCTTAGGCCCCCAAACATACTCTTGTGAGTCTCGGTTGAGCAAGTAACTTGCATGTAACTCAAGGTGAAATAGTTTATCGACGCACTATCAGTTGGACATTCCTTTGTTTCCACACTCAAGAACGGAAACATTGTGGAACGAAAGAAATTAACACATTCTCCGAGGACATATTTCATTCATGAATCATTTACTCGGGGTCAAACTTTCCTAGTGTTATTGCATTTGCCAAAAAGTGAGCCAGTGTTTTCTGTGATTTAAAAGTACTTAAAGTTAGTCCTAAACGACACGACTTTAGTTTTTTTATTTGTTCAGGACAGAACACACAGACGCTAATACTGATAATAACAGAAGAAATTAATCCATTAGAGAGATGGTTTGAGGAAAAAAGTGACTATAGAAATGAACAGCAGAAATTGATGGAGCAAAAGAGACCACATTTGTGTGTGTAACAGTAGATGATAAAAATAACTGGATATTTCATTTAAAACAATAGATAACATAAGGTATCAAAAAATATGTTAATGTTCAATTAGCAAAACATGTTCTGGACCAAAAATCACCCCATACTCCCTAATGCTCGTTAGTGATACAATATCTGACTTAAAGTGTAGCAATAAGGAGAAATAACTACAAATGCACATTTCATTCACTAACTACTGCAAATAAAAGGTCAGTTTGAATCGAGGCCTGTGTTCTGTCGTAACGGCTACACTGTAAAAAAAAAAAATCTGTAAAAAAAAACGGTCATCTCCTGGCAGCCACGGCTGCCAAACGAAAACCATAGAATTAAAGTAAAACATTGGTAAACCAAATAATGATCAAAAACATTATATTAACAGAAATTTTTGCGGGAATATATCGTAATTTTACAGATTTTCACTAAATTATTAAGATCAACCAACTTTAATAAAGTGACGATGGAAATAATTCTGCAGAAAAATACCTTTATTCTACAGAGTTTTTCCCACATCACCGCCCCCCCTCCGGTAGAAGTGGGCGGGGTTTGGTGGTTGCGGGAGTGTAGCCAGAAAGAGTAAAGCTGCATGGGATTAAGAGAATTTTTTATTTTGTGTTTATGTTGTGTTACGGTGGAAATGTTCTCCCAAAATGTGTTTGTCATTCTTGTTCTATGTGGGTTCACAGTGTTGCGCATATTTGTAACAGTGTTAAAGTTGTTTATACGGCCACCCTCAGTGTGACCTGTATGGTTGTTGGCTGTTGATCAAGTATGTCTTGCAGTCACCAATGTGTGTCATATTACAGAGAAAAATGTTAAATTGTTAGTATGAGCATGAACCTTTATAGAAGAGGCTACATATATTTTTCGACTTGAATATAAAAATACACAAAAAATATATATATTTTTTCCTTAAAATTACATATAAAACTGTTAGATTGTTAGTATGGACATAGACTTTTAGATAACAAGCTACATATTAAATGAAAGTTAATTACTATAATTTTACATGATTTTTTAAAGTAATTTGAGAAAACTGAAAATGATATGTATAATTAATTTGGTATTTTTCTGTAAAAAAAAATAGAAATATACATAGTTTGTCATTGCTGGCATATTACTTAAAATAACAGGCGATTTGTTTATTTACAGATAATGTCTTTAATTCTACAGTTTTATAACCTATTTTAAAAAATAGAAAAATTACAGTAGAAATTTAGAGTAAATCAACCATAAAAATAGGATTTTTTTTACAGTGTACCCATCGGTGTTTGCTACCCAATGCTCCTGAGCGTGTGCGTACATGCGCACAAAATATTTGTCGAGAACAAAATATTCGTGGAGAGCGCAGGCTCGTATGCTTCGTGTAAAAGTTAATGAATTTTAAACTAAGTTTCTTTCATACTTGTAGACAATTACAGCGTGAGAAAGTTCACACTGTGTGTTAACAACAGACAATAAGCATGTAGACCAAGGGTCCCCAAACTACGGCCCGCCGGCGTCCAAAATCCGGCCCACGGGAAGTCCCAAGTTAAAACAAATTAAAATGAAAAATAAAAGTATTTTTTTATTTTTTATTAATATTTTTTTAAATCTGTCCTTTCTAATCCACTGCTTGTTACAGGCAAATCATATTGTCTAAAAATGCATTTTCCCATCATTGACGTGACATCACACTCATATATATATATATATATATATATATGGCTTTTTTATAGTGCAAATCGTACCGAACGCCACAAAACTAACAACATCAGGATTGATTTTTCAAAAATTTACTTTTATAGTGCCCGATAGTGAACTAATAACAAAATCATCTTGACTGTAAAGTCACATCAACAAATGAACAGCCATACATGTCACACTAAGGGTGGCAGTATGAACAATGCCAACACTGTCATAAACATGTGCCATATAGTGAAATCACACTAAACAACAACGACAAACATATTTTGGAGGAATAATTGCACCGCAACACAACAAACAATACAGAACAAATTCCCAGAATTCCCTGCAGCACCAACTCTTCGGGACGTTACAATATAAACCAGGGGTCACCAACGCGGTGCCCGCGGGCACCAGGTAGCCCGTAAGGACCAGATGAGTAGTCCGCTGGCCTGTTCTAAAAATAGCTCAAATAGCAGCACTTACCAGTGAGCTGCCTCTATTTTTAACATTTTATTTATTTACTAGCAAGCTGGTCTCGCTTTGCTCAACATTTTTAATTCTAAGAGAGACAAAACTCAAATAGGATTTGAAAATCCAAGAAAATATTTTAAATATTTTTCTGTTTTTTCGACGAAGAATGTTTGTGAAATATTTCTTCAAACTTTTTATGATTGACATTAAAAAAATATATATATATATTCTGGCAAATCTAGAAAATCTTTAGATCCATCCATCCATCCATCCATTTTCTACCGCTTATTCCCTTTCGGGGTCGCGGGGGGCGCTGGCGCCTATCTCAGCTACAATCGGGCGGAAGGCAGGGTACACCCTGGACAAGTCGCCACCTCATCGCAGGGCCAACACAGATAGATAGACAACATTCACACTCACATTCACACACTAGGGCCAATTTAGTGTTGCCAATCAACCTATCCCCAGGTGCATGTCTTTGGAGGTGGGAGGAAGCCGGAGTACCCGGAGGGAACCCACGCATTCACGGGGAGAACATGCAAACTCCACACAGAAAGATCCCGAGCCTGGATTTGAACCCAGGACTGCAGGAACTTCGTATTGTGAGGCAGATGCACTAACCCCTCTGCCACCCTGAATTTAAATCTTATTTCAAAGTATTTTGAATTTATTTTTAAATTTTTGTTCTAGAAAATCTAGAAGAAATAATGATTTGTCTTTATTAGAAATATAGCTTGGTCCAATTTGTTATATAGTCTAACAAAATGCAGATTGGATTTTAACCTATTAAAAACATGTCATCAACATTCTAAAATTAATCTTAATCAGGAAAAATTACTAATGATGTTCCATAAATTCTTCTTTTAATTTTTTCAAAAAGATTTGATTTAGCTAGTTTTTCTCATCTTTTTTTCGGTTGAATTTTTAATTTTAAAGAGTCGAAATTGAAGATAAACTATGTTTCAAAATTAAACTTTCATTTTTTTCCTGTTTTCTCCTCTTTTAAACCGTTCAATTAAGTGTTTTTTCATTCATTAATTCTCTACAAAAACCTTCCATAAAAGGAAAAAAAATGTATGACGGAATGACAGACAGAAATACCAATTTATATATATATATATATATATATATATATATATGTAGGTGTGGGAAAAAATCACAAGACTACTTCATCTCTGTTTCATGAGGGGTTCCCTCAATCTCCTGATGATTGAGGGAACCCCTCATGAAACAGTTCTGTAGAGATGAAGTAGTCTTGTGATTTTTTCCCACACCTACATATTGCGCTCTACCACGGTATCGAGCACTATTCTATATATATATATATATATATATATATATATATATATATATATATATATATATATATATATATATATATATATATATATCAAAGGTAAATTGAGCAAATTGGCTATTTCTGGCAATTTTTTTAAATGTGTATCAAACTGGTAGCCCTTCGCATTAATCAGTACCCAAGAAGCAGCTCTTGGTTTCACAAAGGTTGGTGACCCCCGATATAAACAAACGCCATTGGTGGATCTACACCTAACATCCACTGTAAATGATACCACGTACAATAGCGTATCTAGTTGATACTACTATGATTACATCGATGTTTTTCAACACTGGACTTTGAATATGACCAATGTATGATCCTGTAACTACTTGGTATCTGATCGATACCCAAATTTGTGGTATCATCCAAAACGAATGTAAAGTATCAAACAACAGAAGTATAAATGATTATTGGATTCTAACAGAAGTGTAGATAGAACATGTTAAAATATAATTTAAGCAGATATTAACAGTAAATAAACAAGTAGATTAATAATTCATTTTGTACCACTTTGTCCTTAATAATTTTGACAAAATAATAGAATGGAAAATGACACAATTTGTTTCTGCAATCGTCAGCAGACTAATTATGAGCCTTTGTTTGTTTACTTACTACTAAAAGACAAGTTGTCCAGTATTCACTATTTTATTTAAGGACAAAATTGCAATACGAAACATATGTTTAATTTACCCTAAAAATATTTTGTCAAAATAAAGCCTATATTGACATTTTTTGTGGTCCCCTTTATTTAGAAAAAGTACCGAAATACTTTTGGTATCGGGACAACACTAATACACACACACCGAGCACCCACTGGCAGAAATGTAGATTGGCACCTCTGCCACTGACTGTGTACTATTTTTTAATTGATTTATTTTATCTACCTTTTTTTTGTTTGTTATATTTTGTAGATCTGATGTGCTTCAGATTTTAATAACGGATAAAACAACTCAATATTTTGCCATTTCTGAGGAGTCACTGGACATACCAAACAACCAAAATATTAGAAACACCAACTGTCTCTTTATGATTAAGTGTTGTTTCCACGCTACGTTAAAATAAAAAAAAATATCTCATTGTGGAGCAGATTGCTCGACAGGTGTGGGCCCGCCAACACCTTCCACTTGGTTGGTCACAGCAGACGGCTCGACATAGCAGATGACTGTCAAACTAACATTTTCAGCTATTATATCTTCCAGCTGATGAATAGTGCATATAAATGTTTAAGTAGCGTGTTTGTTTTTGCTGCACAGCCTGCAAAAAAGGCTGTCACTTGCTGGACTGGATTTGTTGGACTTGGTTCTGTTTGTGTGAGACCAGAGCAGTGCTTCTCGATTATATTCTGTTATGCCCCCCTAGGAAGAAAAAAAAATATTTTGCAACTATAAATAGTATCATTTTTCTATAAAATTGTAAAAAGTACACCGCTGCATACCATTATTTCCTTTATTAACGTTTTGAAAAACAAGAGAAATAAGAAAAATCTATTTTGATCCATCCATCCATCCAACTATCCATTTTTTAACCACTTGTCCCTCCAACAAAAAAAAAATTACTCTGTAACAGAAAATATTTAAAGTGCATACATTTTTATTTTATTTTATACTATTAACATTTTTTGACCGACTTGAAGCATTTAAAACTGAAAAATAAAATTCAATAAATGCAATAAATGCAATAAATAATATCACATTTAAATTGATCAACAACATTAACTCAATATTCAATAAATGACATTATTTCCTTTATTAACGTTAAAAAAAACAAAAGAGAAATAAGTAAAATCTATTTGATCCAGCCACCCATCCATTTTTTACCACTTGTCCCTCCAACAAAAAAAACTTTAACTCCATAACAGAAAATATTTAAAGTGCATAAATGTTTTTATTTTAATTTTAAACTACAAACATTTTTTGACCGACTTGAACCATTTAAAACTGAAAAATAAAATTCAATAAATGCAATGAATAATATTACATTTAAATTGATCAACAGCATTAACTCAATATTCAATATATGACATTATTTCCTTTATTAATGTTAAAAAAAAAGAGAAATAAGAAAAATCTATTTTGATCCATCCATCCATCCATCCAACTATCCATTTTTTACCACTTGTCCCTCCAACAAAAAAAAAATTACTCTGTAACAGAACATATTTAAAGTGCATAAATTTTTATTGTTTTATTTTATACTATTAACATTTTTTGACCGACTTGAACCATTTAAAACTGAAAAATACAATTCAATAAATGCAATGAATATAATTACATTTAAATTGATCAACAACATTAACTCAATATTCAATAAATGACATTATTTCCTTTACTAACGTTAAAAAAAACCAAAGAGAAATAAGAAAAATCTATCTGATCCAGCCATCCATCCATTGTTTACCACTTGTCCCTCCAACAAAAAAACCTTTTACTCTGTAACAGAAAATATTTAAAGTGCATACATTTGAATTTTTATATTTTATACTATTAACATTTTTTAACCGACTTGAAGCATTTAAAACTGAAAAATAAAATTCAATAAATGCAATAAATAATATCACATTTAAATTGATCAACAACATTAACTCAATATTCAATAAATGACATTATTTCCTTTATTAACGTTAAAAAAAAACAAAAGAGAAATAAGAAAAATCTATTTGATCCAGCCATCCATCCATTTTTTACCACTTGTCCCTCCAACAAAAAAAACGTTTACTCCGTAACAGAAAATATTTAAAGTGCATAAATGTTTTTATTTTAATTTTAAACTACAAACATTTTTTGACCGACTTGAACCATTTAAAACTGAAAAATAAAATTCAATAAATGCAATAAATAATATTACATTTAAATTGATCAACATTAACTCAATATATAAAATGCTTGGTGTTTTACTGCATGATACACACACACACACACACACACGTTTTCTTGTATTTGTTACCTTCTTGACACCCCTGAAAAATGCCTAGTTCTTTAGGAGTTCCCTTTGTAGATATATAGGGATTTACGACATTAATAATGTATACATGTTATGCAAATATAAAAAGGTAAGCTTTTAGTAAAAAAAATATTTTTATTTTTTGTTTGTAATTGTTTTTTCAATGTTCATTATTTACTTTGAGTAATTACAGTATGTCTCTATATACATATCTATTTTATTTTTTTAATAAATTTTGGCCACCGGGGGCGCATTTCAATTTCTTACACTTGTTATTTCATATGTTGACCAGAGGGGGAGCCCTTTAAATGTTTACGCACACTTGTTATTTCATATGTTGACCAGAGGGGGATCCCTTCAAATGTTTATACACACTTGTTATTTCATATGTTGACCAGAGGGGGGGGGGGGTTTAAAACCGACACCCAGGCAATTTGAAAAATCCCCTTTTTTGGGACCACCCTAATTTTGATAGATTAAACCACCAGGGGGTGCAAATGAGACATTCTCTATTAGATGCAATAATTTTCCGTATTGGAACCACAATTTAGGTCATAACTTGTTCACCAGTCCTCATATGGACAGTACTTTTCCTTGTTGATGTCTCAAAAAGGGAAGAAACACACACACACACACACACACACACACCTACACACATTCACCTATTTGAGAAGGGCTGGACTGAAGTAAAATCCTCCTCTGATAATGTTGACTACCTCAGTGCAGTAAGAGGGTCAGAGCATGGCCTGGCATGCAGAAAAGAGGTGGATTGCGCCCTCTTGAGGTTGTATGTTGAACAGGGACACACTGACAGCCTGCAGCAGCTAATTGCATCCCACCAAGCATGCAGCCTGGGTTCCTTTGTTCCACTTCTAGAGCAACACTGCAGGTAGAAAAGAATGAATGAGTACACAAAGTGTTGTGTTTCCATTAATAACTTTCCCGTTTTAGATATTTTTTTGCTTTAGGATCACTCTGAGTAACGGACTATAAAAATGGGTAAAGTAGGGACACATGGTATTTTTTTTTGCCAAGCCGATACCAATAAATTCCTGCTTCCCAAGGCAGATACTGATAACTTATTTATAGCTGTTATTTTTCAGACATAGATTTGACCGTATTTCATGCAGTCAAACCCATGTACGTAGTTTATGCACAAAACAATACAAAAATTGCAAATTGCACACTTCGAGCAACACAAAACAAATCTCGATGAGCAAGCAGAGGTGTCTCTGACCATGTCCTGGGGAACTCAAAATATATCATTTTAACATAAATTTTACATCTGAAATTGATAAAGACGCCCTATTATGCAAAAACAACTTTTTTTTTTAACCTATTTGTACCTGCTATTGTGTATTTGGGATCTGCATAAGTCCTGAAAAAACGTAGAGGCATTGCGGAGATATTTATAAAACAATCTTGCCATATTTGGCCAGAAACAATGTCAAATCTGGGTCGCATGTTTAGGCCTGGGTCCTTCTCCTAGGATGCAGACTGAAACTGCAGAGGCAAGGTGCGGGTAAGACAGGGATTTATTCTCACAAATCAGGCAGGAACAAACAAACAAACAAAGCAAGCGTGCCGCTAGCACGGGGAGCCAAGGCAAAACTTAGCACAGGAATCAAGAATCAAAAGCATGGATCACAAACGTAAATGTTGCATGAAGCGCATATATATATATATATATATATATATATATATATATATATATCCATCCATTTCCTACAGCTTATTCATTTGGGGTCGCGGGGGGCGCTGGTGCCTATCTCAGCTGCATTCAGGCGGAAGGCGGTGTACACCCTGGACAAGTCGCCAACTCATCGCAGGGCCAACACAGATAGACAGACAACATTCACACTCACATTCACACACTAGGGCCAATTTTAGTGTTGCCAATCAACCTATCCCCAGGTGCATGTCTTTGGAGATGGGAGGAAGCCAAAGTACCCGGAGGGAACCCACGCAGTCACGTGGAGAACATGCAAAATCCACACAGAAAAAGATCCAGAGCACAGGATCGAACCCAGGACCTTCGTATTGTGAGGCAGATGCACAAACCCCTCTTTCAACCTGTTTTTAGCATTCAATTTACACATTATTGTGAGGTTTTGTATTAGTGTTCCTAAAAATAGGACCCAAGCACACATACTGTACAGCAGATGTTCACAGTTTACACACACACACACATACATATATATATATATATATATATATATATATATATATATATATATATATATATATACACATACATATATATATATATATATATATATATATATACAGTGGGGTAAAAAAGTATTTAGTCAGCCAGCGATTGTGCAAGTTCTCCCACTTAAAATGATGACAGAGGTCTGTAATTTTCATCATAGGTACACTTCAACTGTGAGAGACAGAATGTGAAAAAAAATCCAGGAATTCACATTGGAGGAATTTCAAATAATATATTTGTAAATTATGGTGGAAAATAAGTATTTGGTCAACCATTCAAAGTTCTCACTGATGGAAGGAGATTTTGGCTCAAAGTCTCACGATACATGGCCCCTTTCATTCTTTCCTTAACACGGATCAATCGTCCTGTCCCTTTAGCAGAAAAACAGCCCCAAAGCATGATGTTTCCACCCCCATGCTTCACAGTAGGTATGGTGTTCTTGGGATGCAACTCAGTATTCTTCCTTCTCCAAACACGACGAGTTGAGTTTATACCAAAAAGTTCTATTTTGGTTTCATCTGACCACATGACATTCTCCCAATCCTCTGCTGTATCATCCATGTATTCATTTTGGTATAAACTCAACTCATCGTGTTTGGAGGAAGAAGAATACTGAGTTGCATCCCAAGAACACCACACCTACTGTGAAGCATGAGGGTGGAAACATCATGCTTTGGGGATGTTTTTCTGCTAAGGGGACAGGACGATTGATCCGTGTTAAGGAAAGAAAGAATGAATGGGGCCATGTATCGTGAAATTTTGAGCCAAAACCTCCTTCCATCAGTGAGAGCTTTGAATGGTTGACCAAATACTTATTTTCCACCATAATTTACAAATAAATTCTTTAAAATTCCTACAATGTGAATTCCTGGATTTTTTTTTCACTTTCTGTCTCTCACAGTTGAAGTGTACCTATGATGAAAATTACAGACCTCTGTCATCATTTTAAGTGGGAGAACTTGCACAATCGGTGGCTGACTAAATACTTTTTTCCGCCACTGTATGTATGTGTAAATATATATATATTTACACATAGGTAGATAGATAAAAATAAATGGTTGTACTTGTATAGCGCTTTTCTACCCCTTTTTAAGGCGCCCAAAGCGCTTTGACACTATTTCCACATTCACACACACATTCACACACTGATGGCGGGAGCTGCCATGCAAGGCGCTCACCAGGACCCATCAAGAGCAAGGGTGAAGTGTCTTGCTCAAGGACACAACGGACGTGACTAGGATGGTAGAAGGTGGGGATTGAACCAGTAACCCTCAGATTGCTGGCACGGCCACTCTCCCAACTTCGCCATGCCGTCCCCATAGATAGATAGAAATACTGGTACCCGCTTATATTTTTCTCGAAATTTTTCCCTCCCAGTCAAAATAATCTCTAGGCCTACTATTGTTCAGAATTACCAATAAGAAAAATTATTAACGAACTTAGTCATATGGTTGAAACTTGAGTCTGGAGGGAATTTGAAGTAAAATGTCGAGCGGCCTCCCCTCACCTCGGCCCTCAGTGAAATTTAGTTTGAGACCCCTGGTTTGGAGATAAAGTGTTTTCTAGGTCTCTTGAGGACGTACACACTGGCAAATGTCTTGTATCTGGAGCTCCTAATTGAGCGCTTGAACGCTGAGGTGGTTGAGTCTAATCTAATCACACGCCTACGTTATTAAACGCTTGGTTGCTGTAATGGTCCCCCTAGGAGCGGCGCCATCACACCTCCATGGCCGTGGCCTACGTGAGACCAATACTGCAGCAGGGAGACGAAATGGAGCGATTCAGTAAGGACGCCAGGGTTTTTTTCCATTATGTGTTCAATAACCTTTTACACTTATTTTACCAACATAGAATGTGTGTTTTTTGTGTCAAAAATAGGATTTTATAAAATCAATCAAAACGTATAAACCCCGTTTCCATATGAGTTGGGAAATTGTGTTAGATGTAAATATAAACGGAATACAATGATTTGCAAAACATTTTCAACCCATATTCAGTTGAATATGTGACAAAGACAACATATTTGATGTTAAAACTGATAAACTTTTTTTTTTTTGCAAATAATCATTAACTTTAGAATTTGATGCCAGCAACACGTGACAAACAAGTTGGGAAAGGTGGCAATAAATACTAATTAGGTTGAGGAATGCTCATCAAACACTTGTTTGGAACATCCCACAGGTATGCAGGCTAATTGGGAACAGGTGGGTGCCATGATTGGTTATAAAAGCAGCTTCCATGAAATGCTAAGTAATTCACAAACAAGGATGAGGCGAGGGTCACCAATTTGTAAGCAAATTGTCGAAAAGTTTTAGAACAACATTTCTCAACGAGCTATTGCAAAGAATTTAGGGATTTTACCATCTACGGTCCGTAAAATCATCAAAAGGTTCAGAAAATCTGGAGAAATTACTGCACGTAAGCGATAATATTACGGACCTTTGATCTCTCAGGCGGTACTGCATCAATGACTGACATCAGTGTGTAAAGAATATCACCACATGGGCTCAGGGACACTTCATGAAACCACTGTCAGTAACTACAGTTGGTCGCTACATCTGTAAGTGCAAGTTAAAACTCTACTATGCAAAGCGAAAGCCATTTATCAACAACATCAAGGAGGAAATGGAGCTATTCAGTAAGGACGCCAGGGTTTTTTTCATTATGTGTTCAATAACCTTTTACACTTATTTTACCAACATAGAATGTGTGTTTTTTGTGTCAAAAATAGGATTTTATAAAATCAATCAAAACGTATAAACCCCGTTTCCATATGAGTTGGGAAATTGTGTTAGATGTAAATATAAACGGAATACAATGATTTGCAAAACATTTTCAACCCATATTCAGTTGAATATGCTACAAAGACAACATATTTGATGTTCAAACTGATAAACTTTTTTTTTTGTAAATCATTAACTTTAGAATTGGATGCCAGCAACACGTGACAAAGAATTTGGGAAAGGTGGCAATAAATACTGATAAATGTGAGGAATGCTCATCTTCTTCCGCTTATCCGAGGTCGGGTCGCGGGGCATCAGCCTAAGCAGGGAAACCCAGACTTCCCTCTCCCCAGCCAATTAGTCCAGCTCTTCCCGAGGGATCCCTAGGCGTTCCCAGGCCAGCCGGGAGACATAGTCTTCCTAACGTGTCCTGGGTCTTCACCGTGGCCTCCTACCGGTTGGACGTGCCCTAAACACCTCCCTAGGGAGGCGCTCAGGTGGCATCCTGACCAGATGCCCGAACCACCTCATCTGGCTCCTCTCGATGTGAAGGAGCAGCGGCTTTACTTTGAGTTCCTCTCGGATGACAGACCTTCTCACCCTATCTCTAAGGGAGAGCCCCGCCACACGGCGGAGGAAACTCATTTCGGCCGCTTCATCAAACACTTATTTGGAACATCCCACAGGTGTGCAGGCTAATTGGGAACAGGTGGGTGCCATGATTGGATATAAAAACAGCTTCCCAAAAAATGCTCAGTCTTTCACAAGAAAGAATGGGGCGAGGTACACCCCTTTGTCCAAAACTGCGCGAGCAAATAATAAAACAACGTTTCTCAAAGTGCAATTGCAAGAAATTTAGGGATTTAATAAACATCTACGGTCCATGATATCATCAAAAGGTTCAGGGAATCTGGAAAAATCACTCCACGCAAGCGGCATGGGCGGAAACCAACATTGAATGACCGTGACCTTCGATCCCTCAGACAGCACTGTATCAAAAACCGACATCAATCTCTAAAGGATATCACCACATGGGCTCATGAACACTTCAGAAAACCACTGTCACTAACTACGGTTAGTAACCACATCTGTAAGTGCAAGTTAAAGCTCTACTATGCAAAGCAAAAGCCATTTATCAACCACATCCAGAAACGCTGCCGGCTTCTCTGGGCCCGAGAGCATCTAAGATGGACTGATGCAAAGTGGAAAAGTGTTCTGTGGTCTGACGAGTCTACATTTCAAATTGTTTTTGGAAATAAAAACCATAGGACAAAAAATGTTTGCAGCACAGCCGGGGAGATATTGGCAAAGTGTTGTACTGTCACGTCATTCAAGTGAGAATCTTACTTTTCAATGATGTATTTGATGCTTGTGTACATGTTGACTTCATCTCTTCCTTTGTAAGGCTCAATATGAAAAGACACCTGCAGAATAATAAATGACATTTTTAAAAAAGCGACATTCATATTGGAATTTTTCTACAATTTAAAACAAGAATGAGGTTCAGTAAGGAAAAGTGAAAAATCCCTAGACGGCACTGTATCAAAAACGAACATCGATCTCAAATGGATATCACCACAGGGCCTCGGGAACACTTCAGAAAACCACTGTCACTACATCTGTTTGTCGCTACATCTGTAAGTGCAAGTTAAAGCTCTACTATGCAAAGCAAAAGCCATTTATCAACAACATCCAGAAACGCCGCCGGCTTCTCTGGGCCCGAGATCATCTAAGATGGACTGATGCAAAGTGTAAAAGTGTTCTGTGGTCTGACGAGTCCACATTTCAAATTGCTTTTGGAAATATTCGACATTGTGTCATCCGGACCAAAGGGGAAGCGAACCATCCAGACTGTTATCGACGGAAAGTTCAAAAGTCAGCATCTGTGATGGTATGGGGGTGCATTAGTGCCCAAGGCATGGGTAACTTACACATCTGTGAAGGCACCATTAATGGTACATACTGCTTTTGGAACAACATGCTGCTATCTAAGCGCCGTCTTTTTAATGGACGCCCCTGCTTATATCAGCAAGACAATGCCAAGCCACATTCAGCACATGTTAAAACAGCGTGGCTTCGGGTACTTTCCTGGCCCGCCTGCAGTCCAGACCTGTCTACCGTCGAAAATGTGTGGCGCATTATGAGGCGTAAAATACGACAGCGGAGACCCTGGACTGTTGAACGACTGAAGCTCTACATAAAACAAGAATGGGAAAGAATTCCACTTTCAAAGCTTCAACAGTGAGTTTCCTCAGTTCCCAAACGTTTATTGAGTGTTGTTAAAAGAAAAGGTGATGTAACACAGTGGTGAACATGAAATTCTAAGTTATTATTGCAAAAAAAAAAATGTAATAATAATATCTTGTCTTTGTAGTGCATTCAATTGAATATGGATTGAAAATGATTTGCAAATCATTGTATTCCGTTTATATTTACATCCAACACAATTTCCCAACTCATATGAAAACAGGGTATGTACATCTAAAAAAGCCTGGCGCTCGTATGCTACTTTGGAGTGACTACGCTGGAAGTTAACTTTGAAATTTACAGATTTTACCGATTTATTTGCCAAAAAATAGTTCTACGACAACAACGAGCCTCTGCCATATATACTTCTGTGTATATACGTCTCACTCAAGCTCAGGAATTTGCAAGCACGTTGCGCTGGCCATTATTCATTTTTATCAATCATAATATTTTTATATTAACATGAGGAGCCAAAATCGAAACCGAGATCGACATTTGATTAATTGTGCAGCCCTATTCCAGAGTGGATTGAAGCCTTTTGGAGTGTTTCCTGGGGACGTCGCTTTTTAAAGGGGAACATTATCACAATTTCAAAAGGGTTAAAAACAATAAAAATTTGTTCCCAGTGGCTTGTTGTATTTTTTGAAGTTTTTTTCAAAATTTTACCGGTCTCGGAATATCCCTAAATAAACCTTTAGAGTGCCTTTTTTTCGCTCTCTTCGAAGACACTATCCATTTCCCTGTGACGTCACACAGTGCTGCCACTGTAAACAAACAATGGGAATAGCACAGCAAGATATAGCGACATTAGCTTGGATTCAGACTCGGATTTCAGCGACTTAAGCGATTCAACAGATTACGCATGTATTGAAACGGATGGTTGGAGTATGAAAGTATTGAAGAAGAAACTGAAGCTATTGAGCGAATAGCTATTGACGCTATTCATAGACACAGCATGGCCGAATAGCTGCGTTAGCATCGCCGGTAAAATGTGCGGACCAAACGATCAGGACTTTTGCATCTCTTGACACTGGAGCAACTTAAATCCGTCGATTGGTAAGTGTTTTTTTCGCATTAAATGTGGGTGGAAGGAAACGTAATATAGTTGCAAATGCATCTACAGGTTATCCATACATCTTTGTGCCATGTCTGCTTTAACACCGCCGGTAAATAGCATGTTAGCATTGATTAGCGTAGCATGTTAGCATCGATTAGCTGGCAGTCAACATCAACAAAACTCACCTTTGTGATTTCGTTGACTATCGTTGCAAATGCATCTGCAGGTTATCCATACATCTCTGTGCCATGTCTGCTTTAGCACCGCCAGTAAATAGCATGTTAGCGTCGATTAGCATAGCATGTTAGCATCGATTAGCTGGCAGTCACGCCGCGACCAAATATGTCTGATTAGCACATAAGTCAACAACATCAACAAAACTCACCTTTGTGATTTTGTTGACTTTATCATTGCAAATGCATCTGCAGGTTATCCATACATCTCTGTGCCATGTCTGCCTTAGCATCGCCGGTGAAATGTGGAGACACTCTGGCCCATTCAATGGGGGTCTGGCGGCAGACACTTTCGCATCTTCGGGCCAGTGGTGCAACTTGAATCCCTCCCTGTTAGTGTTGTTACACCCTGCGACAACACACCGTCGATGCATGATGTCTCCAAGGTTCCAAAAAATAGTCGAAAAAACGGAAAATAACAGAGCTAAGACCCAATGTATACAATGTGTTGAAGATGAAAATGGCGGCTGTGTTACCTCGGCAACGTCACATTCTGACGCCATCGCCTCCAGCGCGATAAACAGAAGGGCGTTTAATTCGCCAAAATTCACCCATTTAGGGCTCGGAAATCGGTTTAAAAAAATATATGGTCTTTTTTCTGCACCATCAAGGTATATATTGACGCTTACATAGGTCTGGTGATAATGTTCCCCTTTAAACAGCATTGGTGCGCCAGCTCAAATGCTCTTTCATAGCCCATACCACAGTTTTAAAACATGAAAAGTCATTCACCAAGCTCAGGCACATGCATGGTGTGAATATCGGGTTTGAAAATGCAACAAAGAAGCAAACTTTGCACATTTTCTTGAAGGGCGTCACGTTTATGCGCATCCTCGTGACCCCTTTTTTAGCCGTTAAGTGCAACGTAAAGGATGCTAGATGGTGTGCAGTCATCAATTAGAGAGTGGCATTCAACCACCGGCGGTCAGCCGGAAGACCAAAGCGCCATCACTGTGGCACATAGTTTTGTTTACTCACTGTGTGCATTAATCTGCATTTACGGCTAAAAGGGACTTCACAATTACAGGTTTTAGAAAAAGGAGAGTAATGTAAACAGGCTGCGGAGCTAATTTTACAAGCTAGGAAATTGTACGTCTTGTACGCGCAGGAAATGAAGTCAGTCAGCTTTTGAACAGCGGCTCTCCCTGTTTCTCTGAATTTTTAGTGGATTCAAGTAAAACACATATCATTAAGTCAGACAACACTAGACGCCGGGTATATTTGTCTATTTCTGTCATCGCCATGTCCCCCCCTGCCCCCGCTCCATCCTGGAGCCACGCTGAAAGCAGTCCCGCCTTAAAGTATTGGGACCTTTTCACTGTATTTGCCAGGCCCTGCAGTTCGGTGTGAATTATGACAGAGCCCGAGGACATTTGCTCTGGCTCTGCTTTACTCTTCCTTGCCCAATGAGGCCATGTGGCAGCGCTCCATTGGCATAGCTGAGTCAAACGGAGGGTTGCTTAAAAAGGCCTTTGGGCTGCAAGAAAGACAACAATTTGCCTGCGAGCGTTCTCCTGCGGGCACGCGTCATGTAAATAATGTCCTTGCGAATAAGACAAACTACGGAGACCCTAAAGCAGGGGTCGGGAACCTTTTTGGCTGAGAGAGCCAAGAAGCCAAATATTTTAAAATGTATTTCTGTAAGAGCCATATAATATTTTTTTTAACACTAAACACAACAAAACGCGTGCATTTTTAAGAAAGACAAACATTTCTAGAGAGGTCTTTTATTCTTTGTAATAACATTGGTATTCTGAAGCTAACTGTGGAGGGGGCGTGGCCTGCGGGCCTGTAGCGAAGCGGAGTGTTGCCAGTACCGGCCTCGAAATCAGCGACAGGTGTGTAGACGGCCCACCTGGGCTTTTTTTTTCGATCACCTGTCGCTATGTTATAAGCAACCGCCAGGAGGAGAGACAGGCTTGGGGTTAGAAACCAGAGCGCGAGCGAGAACGAAAGAGAAAAAGACAATTGCTGGAAAGCAATTGAAAAAGAGACTTATTGAAAAATAAAACAATATTGTAACCCTGAAACAGGCTCTCATGTCAGTGCTTGGTGGTCTGAAGAATTCCCTGGAGTGCAAGCCCCACCCTAACCAATAATAAATAAATTACTTCTTACCAACTTCCTGAACATAAAAATGCATGACAATGTTCTATATTTTGAATGTTATTTTTAACACTGTGATTACAAGTGGAATTATTAATTATTTATCGTGTTAAGCAATGTCAGCTCAGATTTATCCAAGAGCCAGATGCAGTCATCAAAAGAGCCACATCTGGCTCACGAGCCATAGGTTCCCTACCCCTGCCCTAAAGGAACATGGATGTTTTGCGAGATCTGGCAATACTCTTTTCCAGATCTGGCAATACTCTTTGCCAGATCTGGCAATACTCTTTGCCAGATCTGGCAATACTCTTTGCCAGATCTAGCAATACTTTTTGTGAGATCTCGCAAAACTTTTTTTCCTATGTCAGTGAACCGGAAGTGAAACAGACACAGCAATGGTGAACCGGAAGTGAAACAGACACAGAGATGGAGGAGCGGAAGCCTACCCATCATCTGTGTTCTGTTGTGGGACCATAATACGATTTAATTGTCTTTATATGTTAGGCCAATACTAAAATAGAAATCAATAAACTTCTCCCGAGGATGATGGGTAGGCTCCTTCGTCGCTATGTCTGTTTGACTTCCAGTTCACCATCGCTGTGTCTGTTTTACTACCGGTTCACTGACATAGGAAAAAAAAAACATTTGCGAAATCTGGCAAGAGATCTGGTATGTCCCTTTAGGAGCTCTGTAACGAACATATCTAGACTCAGGCTCCGTAATCTATTGATGCATTTTTTGCATCTGGCCAAAAATTCATATTTTTTTTTGTAATGACCCGAGGTGGGAAGAATACCCAAAACTGTATTCAAGTACAAAGCCCATTATTTTAAAATAATATGAGTCAAGTAACAGTAAAAATGATTATCAAAGTAATTACTTGAGTAAGACCTACTCTAGAGTGTCCGCCCTGAGATCGGTAGGTTGTGAATTCAAACCCTGGCCGAGTCATACCAAAGACTATAAAAATGGGACCCATTGCCTCCCTGCTTGGCACTCAGCATCAAGGGTTGGAATTGGGGGTTAAATCACCAAAAATGATTCCCGGGCGCGGCCACCGCTGCTGCTCACTGCTCCCCTCACCTCCCAGGGATTGATCAAGGGTGATGGGTCAAATGCAGAGTATAATTTCGCCACACCTAGTGCGTGTGTGACAATCATTGGCACTTTAACTTAAGTAAGTACCGTATTTTTCGGACTATAAGGCGCACTTAAAATCCTGTCATTTTCTCAAAAATTGACAGTACGCCTAATGTACCGAATTATTCCAGTTGTGGTTACCGACAAAGCTATTTTATTTTGTACATGGTGTAATGATAAGTGTGACCAGTAGATGGCAGTCACACATAAGAGATATGTGTAGACTGCAAGATGAGGCCAGTAAACGACACCAAAATTTTATATGTTCCATTTAGATTCCCCGCGACCCCGAAAGGGAATAAGCGGTAGAAAATGGATGGATGGGCATTTAGATTCCATTACACACGGCGCTCAAAACTCTGTCAAAATGTTTTGGTACGACTTTGGTAAGCTATGAAGCCGCACCGCTTGATGGATTGTGGGAGCATTACGGCTACCGTAGTCAGAGGAACTGTGCTTCAACATACGAGTATTACTATGATATGTGTATATAAGGACTGGAAAATGACACCCCGGTACCGGGCCGTGGCCCGATTGGTACCCGGCCGCAGAAGAATTTTTTACAAAAAATGTTTTTATATATATATATATTTTTTTTTTAAAATTAAATCAACATAAAAAACACAATATACACTTACACTTAGTGCAAAAACCACAAAAACCTCCCTTTTTCATGACAAAAACGTCCCTTTTTTATGACAAAGAATAAAAAAAAAGTAAAAAAAAAAAAAGGACAACCCCTTGCAGCACTAAATCTTCCGGGACGCTACAATATACCCCCCCCCCGCTACCCTCTATGCCCCCACCGCAATCCCTCCATCCCTCCCCAACCCTGCCCACCATCAACCTACTCATGTTCTCTCAGGGAGCGCATGTCCCAAATTCCAAGCTGCTGTTTTTAGGCATGTTAAAAAGAATAATGCACTTTGTGACTTCAATAATAAATATGGCAGTGCCATGTTGGCATTTTTTTCCATAACTTGAGTTGATTTATTTTGGAAAACCTTGTTACATTGTTTAATGCATCCAGTGGGGCATCACAACAAAATTAGGTATAATAATGTGTTAATTCCACGACTTTATATATCGGGATCGGTTGATATCGGTATCGGTAATTAAGAGTTGGTCGATATAGGAATATCGGATATCGGCAAAAAAGCCATTATCGGACATCTCTAAGAATAATTCACGCACCGGTTACAAGGCGTACTGTCGAGTTTAACCTACTACACACTACTACCACTCTGTTCAATTATGAAATATAAATAGAATAGATATTCCAGCGTATATATAGTACTACCATTAATAACAATTTTAGGTGAATACGGCCTCAGTATTTGGCAAGCAATTTAAGTTTTTAAGAAATTTTTTTAAAGTGTGAACAAGCTCATA
The DNA here is from genome assembly GCF_033978795.1 of Nerophis ophidion. Taxonomy (NCBI): domain Eukaryota; kingdom Metazoa; phylum Chordata; class Actinopteri; order Syngnathiformes; family Syngnathidae; genus Nerophis; species Nerophis ophidion. The sequence goes on from NC_084613.1 coordinate 77,187,405, forward strand.
ACCAGCCTGAACAATTGGTGTCTCACTACTTTTCCCCCAACTAACCATCATTTTTAAACTTCAAATTACCTTTTTTTTATTGCTCTTTTCTTCATGTGAAAGGTGCCCAATGTTCATTGAGTGAGATGACTTGTAGCACCCCGGCTGGGGATTGAACGCAAACATCAACAGTTCTGGCCACCACACGTATAAATATCCCACAAAAATAAGAACGTTTCCTTCGTGTGCTTTTCTAAATTTAAAAGAAACAGGTCTGGACTGTGGCCTATAGCTGTTTACATGCTGTCGGAAACTTATTTTTATTTCAAATGCTGGAAACTTCAAAGCTTTTTTAAAAGGTTAGACGGTGTTTATTATCTTTAATGTCTAATGCTTTTTATCTAATGATACTTTCCTGTAGTTAGTTTTCTTAATCTACTTAATTACAACGAAGCCAGGTGGGCATTTTTCATATCGCCTAAATAGAATTTGCTCATTTGATTTGAAGGGAACAGTTTTGTTATTTTGCCCAACAATATGGGCCATTTTGAAGAAGAACACTTGGACTTCTAAATGTTTTTTCCTTGTTCTTCTACAGTAGGTTATAATGGGAATATCAGTAATAAGTTTCAAGGTCAAGCTGGACCTGTCAGAAAACGTTATTCACTGTAAAGGCCATTGTAAAAGTAATGTAATTAACTGTTCTATGCAAGGTGCAGGCTCCTGGCCAATGCTAAAGTTTAGCCGCTAACTACTAATTCTGAGATATCACTCTGTTACTATAAACCCCAAAACCAGTGAAGTGGGTACGTTGTGTAAATCCTAAATAAAAACAGAATACAATGATTTTGCAAATCCTTTCCAACCTATATTCAATTAAATAGACCGCTAAGACAAGATATTTAAAGTTCCAACTGGAAAACTTTGTTATTTTTTGCAAATGTTAGCTCATTTGGAATTTGAGGCCTGCAACATGTTGGCAAAAAAGACTGAGAAAGTTGAGGAATGCTCACCAAACACTTATTTGGATCATCCCACAGGTGAACAGGTGGATGCTATGCTTGGGTATAAAGGCAGTTTCCATGAAATGCTCAGTCAATCACAAACGAGGATGGGGCGAGGGTCACCACTTTGTGAACAAATGCGTGGGCAAACTGTCGAACAGTTTAAGAACAACATTTCTCAAACTAAAACTGAACTGGATGCAAAGTAAACAAAAACAGAATGCTGGATGACAGCAAAGACTTACGGCGTGTGGAGCAGACAGCGTCCACAAAGTACATTCATACAATCATGGCAATCAACAATGTCCCCGCAAAGAAGGATAGCGACAACTTAAACCGCCATGATTGCTAAAACAAAGCAGGTGCGGGGAATAGCGCTCATGGAAGACATGAAACTTCTACAGCAGACATGCTGCCCGTTGAGCTTTTCAATCTGGCCCGCCGGACATTCAAAAATCATTTTTTTAGATCTTTAGGATGGAAAGTGTAGCTGCCATTATGATGTGCAGTCATGTTTTCTAATGACCGTTAGTCTTGAACTATACAAAGTATTTCAATGCTTGGAATTTGCGCTTATGGATGATGTACTAGTTACTATGGTAATCTAATTAGTTGATATGGTTATTTAATTAGTTACTATGGTCATCTAATTAGTTACTATGGTAATCTAATTAGTTACTATGGTCATCTAATTAGTTACTATGGTCATCTACGTCACAGCAGCTCAGACGAGGCCCCAAGCAGTCTGGGTGGGGAGCATTTCCACAGACACAGAAGGAGATTTTCACAACAACGTTCTAAAGCTTAGTGATGTATAGAATATAATACAATAGAAAGTACTCTATTGATCGCTAGGGCGAATTCAGCAAATATCAGACATATCAGATTTTAGGTGGGTTTATTTTGTACCCTTTGCTTTTGTATTTCACTGTTTGTTGCATTTTTGTTGCGTTTCACTTGATTGTAAAATATGTCGATCAAAAGAGGGTGTGACAATCATATGTTGTCAATATTCAGTGTTTTATCGTTCATAGAAAGAAAAATCCATTATGTTTTTTTAAGGCGGACGTTTTTAGCATTCAATCAAACATTATTGTGAGGTTTTGTATTAGTGTTCCTAAAAATCGATATACCGGCCCCCAGACACATTTTTTTCTCTAAGTTTGGCCCCCCGAGTCAAAATAATTGCCCAGGCCTGTTCTACAGGAAAATACCAACAAAACAGGGAAAGCCACCAAAATAGGACTAAAACAATACACACAGGAAGACATCACAAAATTCCAAATAAGTCACGACGTTATGTGACAGTACTTTGAGACAAGAGTTATGGACATGCATGCTTGGTTAAGGTTGGAATTCTTATCCAACATTTGCCAGAACAACTTTTTATTGTCAATATCAGCCATACTTGCCAACCTTGAGACTTCCGATTTCGGGAGGTGGGAGGTGGGGCGTGGTTAAGAGTCAAGTATTTCATATATATATATTGATATATATATATATATATATATATATATATATATATATATATATATATATGTGTATGTATATATATATATATATATATATATATATATATATATATATATATATATATATAATAAAAACACATAACACTCATCTACTCATTGTTAAGGGTTGAATTGTCCATCTTTGTTCTATTCTCTGTCACTAGTTTTGTAACCATATGCATGTACAGTAGATGGCAGTATTGTCCTGTTTAAGAGTGTCACAACATTGCTGTTTACGGCAGACGAACTGCTTTACGGTAGACGAAAACGTGACTGCTGTTGTTGTGTGTTGTTACCGCGCTGGGAGGACGTTAATAAAACTGCCTAACAATAAACACACATAAGAAACCAAGAACTCGCCCTCGATCATTCTACAGTTATAACGTAATTGGGCAGAAACGCTGTTTATATTGTGGGAAAGCGGACGTGAAAACAGGCTGTCCTCAAGGAGCTGGAGGGGCGTGGCCTCCAGCTAAGCCTGAATTTCGGGAGATTTTGGGGAGAAATTTTGGGGAGAAAATTTGTCCCCGGAGGTTTTCGGGAGAGGCGCTGAATTTCGGGAGTATTCCGGAAAATCCGGGAAGGTTGGCAAGTATGATATCAGCGGCTGAGTTTCATTTTTTAAATGTTTTCTGCTGATGGCGTGGCTCCACATTTTCAATGAAACAAATGTGCCTTGGTTCAAAAAAGGTTGAAAAACACTGATCTTGTGGCGCTTACGTCCCAACAATGGGCCCCAGCCCTAAGGCTAAGAAACGCCGTTTTAGCTATTTAATCGCTCCGTACAGCCCTGGGGACCTCTGTTGCAGGTACCTCCATGGAAGACGCCTGCTGGTGATGGGCACAGGGGGGGCGGGGGGGGGGGGGGGGGGGGGGGGGGGTAAGGACTTCACAATGTCTCTCTGTACACCACAGTTCCAGCTAAAGCCACAAATTACCGTACGATGTTCCCTCGTGACGCATTTTCTCGTCGCTTAGCGGTTGCAGAGAGACACGGAGAATCTGAATTCGCAGCCCTTTGGTCAGCAATAATGGTAAGGTAGCAGAAACCCTTGGATGATTTCCACGTCGCCCGCACACACATATTCTATAGATATAGTGGCGTCAGTATGGGAAGAAGTCGCCAGAGAGGATGATCAAAAGCATCTTTTTATAACGTGGGCTACTTCCTATAAGGGGTTTGGCAGCGCGCCCGTCGGGTGTCCCACTAGAGGCGCCCAGAGACTGAGCCCGAGACCACATGACCACATACCCTGGTCTTGTACATGTACTGTAAGCAGGCAGACATGGGCGCCAATACATGACGCCATACATTAGTTTGATATTGTTACAGTACAGGTGTAATGCACAGCACTGCCACCTTACACACAGAAGTACTGTCAATTATATTTTTGGGCTTGAAGTTCTTACGATGCCATAAATACTTTCCAAAACAAATTAAGTACTATTAGTTTAACCCTTGTGTGGTGTTCGGGTCTGTGGGACCAGTTTTCATTTTTTATTAAAAGAAAAATGACACAAAGAATGAATTTTTCAAACTGAGACTCACTGACTTTGGCTCATTTTCTGTGATGAATATATATCAGAATACATTTTTTATGACCACACACCATACACTCCCCCTACACATTTCTATTGCATATAAGATGTCCGGGTCCAGTGGACCCGGGACTAATAGAAGTGTGGAAATTGATGTTCTGTGAAACACACACACACACACACACACACACACACACACACACACACACACACACACACACACACAAACACACAGCAGGCCAGAGTGTAGGTACACAGAACATCAGAGGGTCAAATGTGCGAGAAAATGAGAGCAGACAGAGTTGACAAACAATATTGACAAACAATGTTGCAACCTTTTGTGGAGACACTAATGATTTAGGGCTATATAAATGAACATTGATTGATTGATTGAACATATATCAGAATACATAGTTAATGTCCACACACCATTCACTCCCCCTACACATTTCTATTACATATAGGATGTCCGGTTCCACTGGACCCGGGACTAATAGAAGTGTGGAAATTGATGTTCTGTGTACCACCCACACACACACACACACACACACACACACACCAGAGTGTAGGTAAACAGAAAATCAGAGGGTCAAATGTGCGAGAAAATGAGAGCAGAGTTGACAAACAATGTTGACAAACAATGTTGCAACCTTTTGTGAAGAACATATATCAGAATACATATTTAATGACCACACACCATACCTACACATTTCTATTACATATAAGATGTCCACTGGACCACACACACACACACATACACACACACACACACACAGCAGGCCGAGACAGGAGGAGGACAGAGTGTAGGTACACAGAACATCAGGGGGAAAAATGTGCGAGAAAATGAGAGCAGACAGTGTTGACAAACAATGGAGCAACCTTGTGTGGGAACCACAGGTGCAGAAACAGAGAAGAAGAATCCCTGTGGGATGCAGAAACTAACAGAATTTTTTTTTAAAATACTAAACAGATGTTTATTGGGATACGGTAAACATCTGTTCAGTATTTTAACATAAGAGTGTTTGATTGTGAGGTATTAAAAGCCACAAAATGCAACGGGTCCATCAGACCCACAAACGCTGGCTGAGTAACAACAATATGAACATTACACAAGGGTTAATGAACTGTGCAGAACTAATAAGCACAATTGTATATGATACCTTTTACTTTGAGGTCTTTCTGGCAGACGTGAATGTGCTTGGACCACTTTTTTTTCTCCCGCTAACAGCCTGCCCAAAAAATGTCCAGTTGAGGTCAATCACCTGCTTTTTAACAACACAGGCCTCTCATGGTCCAGTCCATCACCTGGAACCTGTGACGTTCTGGGAAAAGAACCAAGTAAAACTGCTGAGTAATGCAAAGGTTGGGGAAGGGAGGCAAATTTAGAAGCAACTCCGCATTAGTGATTACATTTTGTTTATTCAGCATTTTATGTTTTTTCTTCGTAATTTTTATTAAGATTTTTCTTACAAAAGCCTTTTTTTTTTCACTAAATTTACAAAACTTTTTGCATTTCAATTTTGTGAATCAGACTTTTTTTTTACATCAAATTATGCTGACAATTCAGTTCAGTTCAATTTCAGTTTATTTCCAACATGCTCATGATACAATGTAATTCATCACATATTTCCAGTTGTTTCATTACAGCACGTCCAAAAATGAGTTGGAAGAAGCAGAGCTTATTTAATCCCATACCCCTTTTCATACCATAGCAATCGTATTTTATTTCCTCCTTCTCTGTAACATAACCGTGAACAAACACATAATAAACAAACAATATATGAACTTTAAGTGCCATCCCATTCCTAACCCATCCATCCATTTTCTACCGCTTATTCCTCTCTGGTTCACGGGGGGTGCTGGTGCCTATCTCAGCTACAATCGGGTGGAAGGCGGCGTACACTCTGGACAAGTCGCCACCTCATCACAGGACCAACACAGATAGATAACAATCACACTCCAATTTACACACTAGGGCCAATTTAGTGTTGCCAATCAACCTACATTCCTAACCCACAGGGTTCAATATGATATCGGTCCACCTTTTGCAGCTATTACAGCTTCAACTCTTCTGGGAAGGCTGTCCACAAGGTTGCGGAGTGTGTTTATAGGAATTTTCCACCATTATTCCAAAAGCGCGTTGGTAAGGTCACACACTGAGGCCTGGCTCTCAAGTCTCCATTCTAATTCATCGCAAAAGTGTTCTATCGCAGTGGACCCCAACCACCGGACCGATTGGTACCGGGCCGCGCAAGAAATTTAAAATTCAAAATTAAAATATTATTCAATCAATCAATCAATCAATGTTTATTCATATAGCCCCAAATCACAAATGTCTCAAAGGACTGCACAAATCATTACGACTACAACATCCTCGGAAGAACCCACAAAAGGGCAAGGAAAACTCACACCCAGTGGGCAGGGAGAATTCACATCCAGTGGGACGCCAGTGACAATGCTGACTATGAGAAACCTTGGAGAGGACCTCAGATGTGGGCAACCCCCCCCCTCTAGGGGACCGAAAGCAATGGATGTCGAGCGGGTCTAACATGATACTGTGAAAGTTCAATTCATAGTGGCTCCAACACAGCCGCGAGAGTTCAGTTCAAGCGGATCCAAGACAGCAGCGAGAGTCCCGTCCACAGGAGACCATCTCAAGCGGAGGCGGATCAGCAGCGTAGAGATGTCCCCAACCGATACAGGCGAGCGGTCCATCCTGGGTCTCGACTCTGGACAGCCAGTACTTCATCCATGGTCATCGGACCGGGCCCCCTCCACAAGGGAGGGGGGGACATAGGAGAAAGAAAAGAAGCGGCAGATCAACTGGTCTAAAAAGGAGGTCTATTTAAAGGCTAGAGTATACAGATGAGTTTTAAGGTGAGACTTAAATGCTTCTACTGAGGTAGCATCTTGAACTGTTACCGGGAGGGCATTCCAGAGTAAATCAAAATAAAAAACACAATATATACATTATATCTCAATATAGATCAATACAGTCTGCAGGGATACAGTCCGTAAGCACACATGATTGTATTTCTTTATGAAAAAAAAAATACAAACAAATGTTCAAGCCTTGACCGGTCCACAGCTACAACAAGTTTGGGCACCACTGTTCTATCGTGTTCAGGTCAGGACTCTGTGCAGGCCAGTCAAGTTGTGAAGTGAAGTGAATTGTATTTATATAGTGCTTTTCTCTAGTGACTCAAAGCGCTTTACATAGTGAAACCCAATATCTAAGTTACATTTAAACCAGTGTGGGTGGCACTGGGAGCAGGTGGGTAAAGTGTCTTGCCCAAGGACACAACGGCAGAATCGAGCCTGCAACCCTCAAGTTGCTGGCATGGCCACTCTACCAACTGAGCTATACCGCCACAAGTTCATCCACACCAGACTCTGTCGTCCATGTCTTTATGGACCATGTTTTGTGCATTGGCGCACAGTCATGTTGGAAGAAGAAGGGGCCCGCACCAAACTTTTCCCACAAGATTGGGTGCATGGAATTGTCCAAAATGTTTTGGTATCCTGGAACATTCAAAGTTCCTTTCTCTGGAACCAAGGGGCCAAGTGATTAGGACACCTGACTCTGATCATTTGGATGGGTGGCCAATTAATTTTGGCAATATAGTGCAAATGTGCCCAATTCTTCTGACTATAACAACAGTGGTGACAAGCAATTGTGTCTTCTACAATAGCGCGTCTTTTTTGGGAACTTTTGGATCTGCCTTGGAGGGAGTTGTGGGTATTTTGGCACTCTCTGACACACTGGAGTCTGCGTGGAGGACCCGGAAGAGCAAGTAGCTTTGGGCATCGAGAAGGACCAGCTTCGCGGAGCCCTGGCTGAGTGAGCATGTGTCACACACTTCGGTCTCCTTGGACGAATTCTTGCTCATCCGTGCAGATTGGACATTGGCCGAGAGCTAGTGGGCAGCCAAGGGCGGAGTCGGCTCTCTTTGTTGCTTTGTTGGGTCTGTTCCCGTCTCTGGCCGGGGCTGCGCCTCCCCTCGGGCAGACGGTGGCCTGGAGCACCGCAGAGGCCACCGCAGTGTATGTGGGTGTTGAAATGGTGTTTTTGTTTTATTGTTTGTCTATGCATGGTGCTGCATTTTATGGGTATTGCTATTTTTTTTTCTTTTGTCTTCTCTTTGTTGCTGTACTGTGTGTAGAAATAGTGTCTCTGAAGTGGCAGCTCATTGCATCACCTCTGTTCTCCTTCATTGTCTTTTATGTCTCCCTCTTGTGACATAACAAGACGGGATGGCCGCCATGTTACTGCGCTCTTGTGGTCGTTCCGTTTTTTCCTTGTTTCTTGCATTGAACAAAGAGAGCACAGTAGCAAGTCAATTCCCTTGTGTGTTACTGTACATACTTGGCCAATAAAGATGATTCCGATGATGTCAATAAAGTTGGTAAATAATGTTCCAGGAATATAAAGCTGTATATTTATGACAGCTATGTCATCCATCCATCCATCTATCTTCTTCCGCTTATCTGAGGTCGGGTCGCGGGGGCAGCAGCCTAAGCAGGGAATCCCAGACTTTCCTCCCCTCAGCCACTTCGCCCAGCCCTTCCCGGGGGATCCCGAGGCGTTCCCAGGCCAGCCGGGAGACACAGTTCTTAGAAAAATTGTGTGTAAATTATCAAAAAAACTTTGCGTTTTCTGACTTTCCATTGAAATGATGAGAGGTGTCCTTGTTCGACCAAGCAAGGTCTTGAAAGATTCCGCTGTGTAGGTTGGAATGCGACGAGAGGGGTTTTCTATTGTCCTCAAACACCTGCCGAAGCTGAATCCAGGACAAGCCCAAGCCCGAGGCATGTCTTTCTTTCACGAAGACAAGAATATAAGTTGGTGTATTACCTGATTCTGATGACTTGCATTGATTGGAATCGAACAGTAATGATGATAACGCCCACATTTTCAAATGGAGGAGAAAAAAAGTTGTCCTTTCTGTACAATACCACATGAAAGTGGTAGGTTTTTGGCATCTAATTCATCCAGCTTCCATACACTTTACAAGAAAAACATTGGCGGCAAATTCCGTAGCTTGCTGGATTGACATTCATGGCACCCGAGGGTCTTGTGAGATGACGCTGGCTGCTGCCAGTTCATTATTATGAACAAATGACAGAGAGGAAGGCGAGAAACACTTTTTATTTCAACAGACTTTCGCGCCGTCCCTTCCGTCAAAACTCTAAAGGCCGACTGCACATTTCCTATCTTCACAATAAAAGCCCTGCTTCATGCTGCCTGCGGTAACAAAATAAGAGTCTCGGAAAGCTGGCGTGCACAAGTGATGTGCACGCCAGCTTTCTGAGGGATCGCTTGTGCACGCCAGTTTTCCGAGACTCTGTATTTAGTTAGCGGTACGGCGCGAGAGTCTGTTGAAATAAAAAGTGTTTCTCGCCTTCCTCTCGGTCATATTTTCATAATGATCTTGCAGCAGCCAGCATCATCTCACAAGACCCTCCGGTACCGTGAATGTCATTTAAGTGACGTCTTGGTGAAGATTGATGATCACTAATTTTTAGGTCTATTTTTTTTAAAAGCCTGGCTGGAGATCGACTGACACACCCCCCGCGGTCGACTGGTAGCTCGCGATCGACGTAATGGGCACCCCTGCTGTAGATACATATCTTATTTTCTGTCTTTTTTTTTTACTATTTATATTACCGAAGTTTGCCCAACCAGTCTACATGTGCTTCGTGGACTTGGAGAAGGCATTTGACCGTGTCCCTCGGGAAGTTCTGTGGGGAGTGCTCAGAGAGTATGGGGTATCGGACTGTCTTATTGTGGCGGTCCGCTCCCTGTATGATCAGTGTCAGAGCTTGGTCCGCATTGCTGGCAGTAAGTCGAACACATTTCCAGTGAGGGTTGGACTCCGCCAAGGCTGTCCTTTGTCACCGATTCTGTTCATAACTTTTATGGACAGAATTTCTAGGCGCAGTCAAGGCGTTGAGGGGTTCCGGTTTGGTAACCGCAGGATTAGGTCTCTGCTTTTTGCAGATGATGTGGTCCTGATGGCTTCATCTGACCGGGATCTTCAGCTCTCACTGGATCGGTTCGCAGCAGAGTGTGAATCGACCGGAATGAGAATCAGCACCTCCAAGTGCGAGTCCATGGTTCTCGCCCGGAAAAGGGTGGAGTGCCATCTCCGGGTTGGGGAGGAGACACTGCCCCAAGTGGAGGAATTCAAGTACCTAGGAGTCTTGTTCACGAGTGGGGAAGAGTGGATCGTGAGATCGACAGGCGGATCGGTGCGGCGTCTTCAGTAATGCGGACGTTGTATCGATCCGTTGTGGTGAAGAAGGAGTGAGCCGGAAGGCAAAGCTCTCAATTTACCGGTCGATCTACGTTCCCATCCTCACCTATGGTCATGAGCTTTGGGTCATGACCGAAAGGATAAGATCACGGGTACAAGCGGCCGAAATGAGTTTCCTCTGCCGGGTGGCGGGATTCTCCCTTAGAGATAGGGTGAGAAGCTCTGCCATCCGGGAGGAGCTCAAAGTAAAGCCGCTGCTCCTCCACATCGAGAGGAGCCAGATGAGGTGGTTCGGGCATCTGGTCAGGATGCCACCCGAACGCCTCCCTTGGGAGGTGTTTAGGGCACGTCCAACCGGTAGGAGGCCACGGGGAAGACCCAGGACACGTTGGGAAGACTATGTCTCCCGGCTGGCCTGGGAACGCCTTGAGATCCCCCGGGAAGAGCTAGACAAAGTGGCTGGGGAGAGGGAAGTCTGGGCTTCCCTGCTTAGGCTGCTGCCCCCGCGACCCGACCTCGGATAAGCGGAAGATGATGGATGGTTGGATGGATATCACCAAATTGTATATGCACTTATCTGCTCCAATTTCCTTGTTCTTTGAACCTGTTCACTGCAATAATGACAATAAAAACTATTCTTTTCTATTCTATTCTAAGCCTGCAACACGCCTGCAGCACTTAAAGCAGGCTTAAAGACGAGTAAATTATTCTAAATTAAATTGAGTTCATCGCATAAATCAAAGCAGGCCTCTTCTAATTCTAAGGAGGGCTGCTATGTAATGTGCAGGTGATGAAAATAAGTCCATAAAAATGTCTTCTTGTTCTGTCCCTGTTGAAAGGGCCCTAATTAAAGGTCTGACAACAGCGGGGACTTGTGTTCTCTTGGCGTCATATCGGCGACGCGGCGTCTCATGTGGCGTTGGACACGACTGATTACAGAGCGCGTGCCACATTAAGTTAGCCATGGGAACGGGGAGAACACTGGAAATCTGGCATAATTAGACATTTAGCGCTGCCGGTCTACCCAGTGTAAGAAACTCACCCCCTTGTGTCAACCACTGGAGTCCTAACGTTACTCTCACTGTGAAAAACACCAAGAATACTGCGCGAACCCTCAAGTCAGTGTATTTTTCAACTCACTTAAAGTTATGACAAAACTATTTAAAGCAATCAGAACACCAGCATAGAATTACCATTCTATTTCCAAGTACCTAAAAGTCCTGGGCGCAACAAGGCTTCCATCAAAAGTTCACCAGAGCGCAAAAAGAATAGATGATTGTGTGCGGACGTGCACTTTGTGGTTGCACGCACCATCACAAAAGCCATGCTTCAGGCTATTTCAGGAGCGGATGCAAGAGCACAGAATGTGTCCCGGGTAAAAATGCACTTATTTTTTGGATTAATCTATATGTCCCGTCCTGCTCATTACACTCGGTCGCCTTGTAGCTTCGTATTCATATCCGTGTGGCTTAGAATGTTGCCATATATTTTTGGGAAAAAGGCAGCAGTGACAGATTCTTCGCTGCAGTCTAAAAACAGGCTTTTCATTGTCGAAACACTGAGAACCGAACCCGGGGTTCTCATACTGTATACGCTCGACATGTCGCCTCAATGAAGCGACAAAACCATAACGACCAGTAAAAGATGACCGAGCTTGAAGTTGCTGAAGCCCACACAAGTCAAATATCCTACGACTGAAAATATAAAGCGATTTGTTTGTCTAAAACAGGGGTGTCAAACTCATTTTGGATCGGGGGCCACATGGAGAAAAATCTGGTAAAATCACGACGCGATAATTTAAAAATAAGAGAACTTCAGATTTTTTCTACACATTTTTACAACATTAGAAACCATTAGTAAATCAGAGGCTACTTAGAAGGTGAGATAACTCCTGGAGATGACTGTCTTTTAATGGCCAAAGGTATAGATGTATGTGTCCAAGTTAAAGGAAACGGAAGTAGGCCTTCTTTCAATGGATTTACAACAATCTTTCGCAAGCTAGGTAACGTTTGCTGTGGTCTGGAACACACAAACAACTATCAGAAATGCAGCCAATATCACATACATAGTGTGTATCATGAGACATGCAAAACTAAATCATATGCAAAGAGGATAAAAGTAAAGGAAATTAAATGAGCGTAAATATATCTACAAATGAGGCATAATGATACAATATTATAACCTATAACTCCTGGAGATGACTGTCTTTTAATGGCCAAAGTATAGATGTATGTGTCCAAGTTAAAGGAAACGGCAGGCTGCCTTCTTTCAATGGATTAACAATTTTTCGCAAGCTAGGTAACGTTTGCTGTGGTCTGGAACACACAAACAACTGTCAGAAATGCAGCCAATATTACATAGAGTGTGTATCATGAGACATGCAAAACTAAATCATATGCAAAGAGGATAAAAGTAAAGGAAATTAAATGAGCATAACTATATCTACAAATGAGGCATTATGATACAATATTATAACCTATAACTCCTGGAGATGACTGTCTTTTAATGGCCAAAGTATAGATGTATGTGTCCAAGTTAAAGGAAACGGCAGGCTGCCTTCTTTCAATGGATTAACAACAATTTTTCGCAAGCTAGGTAACGTTTGCTGTGGTCTGGAACACACAAACAACTGTCAGAAATGCAGCCAATATTACATAGAGTGTGTATCATGAGACATGCAAAACTAAATTATTTGCAAAGAGGATACAAGTAAAGGAAATAATATATCTACAAATGAGGCAAAATGATACAATATTATAACCTATAATAATTTCACCTACTCAGTGGCCCTCATTTGGTAGTGGTTGGAGTGTCCGCTCTGAGATCAGTAAGTTGTGAGTTCAAACCCAGTCATACCAAACACTATAAAAATGGGACCCATTACCTCCCTGCTTGCAACTCAGAAGCAAGGGTTGAACTTGGGGGTCAAATCACCAAAAATTATTCCCGGGCACAGCACTGTTGCTGCCCACTGCTCCCCTCACCTCCCAAATGCTGAGGACAAATTTCACCACACCTAGTGTGTGTGTGACAATCATTGGTACTTTAACTTATATGTACATACAGCTAGCCCTCAAACAAGTCAATAACATCAACAAAACGCACATTTGTGCATTCACGCACAGCATTAAACTTTTGGTGGACAAAATGAGACAAAGAAGGTAGTGGAAGATTTTATATGTAAACAATTTTTTGCATCACAGTCCACACTATGGTGATTTTCAAAACCGGCAAAATTAGTAGGACAAAACAATGTTCACCAAACGCTCTCATCAGTGAAGCATACACACAAACATATCAAACGGTGGGCTTTCTAACAATCGGGAAGTGTCAGGCTTGCCACTGACAGTTTGTTTGTGTTTTAGTTCTTCCTCTGTGTTTAGTATTTCCTGTTTTTAGTTCCTGTCAGCGCTCTTATTTTGTCTGTTTCCCTGTGCGCTGTTTTCCCTCAGATGCGGCTGATTGGCACCTGGCCACACCTGGTGTCATTTAGCCCGCTTCTATTTGAGCCTGTTTTTGTCCTCCAGTCAGTTGCTGGATTATTGATTTGTCCATGTCACTTCTTGTCGCTCTTGTCATGTATTATCGCTCCTGTTGTGTCGTACCTTGTCGTGTCTTTGCAGCGTAGCGGTAAGCTATATCCATCCATTTTCTACCGCTTATTCCCTTTTGGGGTCACGGGGGGCGCTGGCGCCTATCTCAGCTACAATCGGGCGGAAGGCGGGGCCAACACAGATAGACAGACAACATTCACACTCACATTCAAACACTAGGGCCAATTTAGTGTTGCCAATCAACCTATCCCCAGGTGCATATTTTTGGAAGTAGGAGGAAGCCGGAGTACCCGGAGGGAACCCACGCATTCACGGGGAGAACATGCAAATTCCACACAGAAAGATCCCGAGCCTGGATTTGAACCCAGGACTGCAGGAACTTCGTATTGTGAGGCAGAAGCACTAACCCCTCTTCCACCGTGAAGCCCGCAGTAAGCTATATTCATTTGATATTTGTAGCTTACTGTTTTTTGTTCCCTGCTTCCAGTTTGTTCTTTCATTTTACAAATACGACTTCTGTTTTGCTGCTCGCTACCCGCTAGCTTCCACGCTAGGCCCCTTTTTGTTTTTGCTAACTTCCATGGTAAGTCTCCTTTTTGTTTTTTTAGCTCCCATGCTAGCTCCCTTAGTTTGTTATCCGCCCACGTGCGCGCTTTTGGTTGTACCCCTTTTGTTTGTTCTTGTTTAGTTTTAATTAAATCGTGTTTTCTCACTCCATTCCTGCCTCCATCTCTGCATCTTGGGGTTCCTCACAAACAAACTCTGACAGGAAGGTTTGTGTCATGTTTGTCCTTAAACAAAAAATAAAAATAAATAAATAAAAAATATTTTTCCATTTTCTATCCTTTTTTAAAAATCCTCCATGCAGCCACTAGGGCAGCATGACTCAAGAGCCACGGGTTTCTGACCTGGTCGCAAGGCACTATCACCCAAATATTGAAACCATTTGGACTCGCTTCAGGAATATAATTCCTCCATTCCAACAGCGAGAGGTCCGTGTCAAAATAAAGCAGCGCTTAAATAAAGTCAAACACATTTGGACAGCCACAAATAGATTGTGTGCTACTTGCGGCATTAGATATCATTGTGCATCATATCTCCGCTCTACTTCTGCTAGGTAAAAGTCAGTCATCATACAGCGAATGCAGCGACTGCCATCTTGTGGACTTACTGAAAACCACATCAGGAGGTTGCCTACAGCCACGGCTTACGACGTGGCACTAATTGGAGACCACAGCGGTTATTTCTTTTTGTAGACCACACACTCGGCGACTATTGGAGGCTCTGCCGTTGATTAATCTGAGGTATGGAATGGAGCGTTCACAGTACATTGTAAATTACTTGCACGTTTGTACAAGTACTGCAGTCACTCATATACTGAATAACTAGTAAAGTAGTAATATTAACAGTAAAGCAAACATAAGGCCACAACACTGTCTCCGTATTACAAGAGAGTGTACCATTCGAGTCATTTACAAGCTTTATTTTTAAAGTCCAATTGCTACCTACAGTTGCTTTCACGCAGATAAGCAACGCCTCATTCCGCAACTATAAGCTGCAAATTGCCGCAAAGTGGAAGATTTTCACAAGCTGGAGAGCTAAAGTGTTATCTTGAGGCCGGGAGAGGCTGTAGAAACTTAAGACGTTTTTTATTGCGGAATACTGCGAAAAAACACACACTAAAACTCCCCTTTTCTTATAATAGTAGGTTCTGGCACATATCCGACCTTTAATTTGAAAAGGGTGTTTCGCAGTCCTGAAATTTTAAGGGGATAAGAGTGGATGAAAATATAGCTTTTGGTAGCGGCTTGTACGCAAGCATGGGTTATAATTAGCTTGAGGAGGGGAAAAAAGGCATCAAACTGTGCAATCAAGAGAAGGGCTTCGGGGGGGGGGACGACGACACTGAGTGAAAGTGAAATGTTAGTTTTTTTTAAATGTAAAGTGTGATCCTACAACCCCAGTTCATTGTAGAACGTGTACACAGTTCTGATAATACCAGGCCTAAAGTAACTTATTGTGGACAATACGATAAATATATTAAAGTAAAAAGCACTACGTATATACCATTTAGAAATTTGTAGTCTTAGAGTAGTCCTAATTATTCAGGTAATAATAATATAATTGTAATTTTACTAAATAAAAGTCATCATTTTAAAGTATACTGTTATACTCTATATTATATATTCAATCAATCAATCAATGTTTACTTATATAGCCCTAAATCACTAGTGTCTCAAAGGGCTGCACAAACCACTACGACATCCTCGGTAGGCCCACATAAGGGCAAGGAAAACTCACACCCAGTGGGACATCGGTGACAATAATGACCCAGTGGGACGTCGGTGACAATGATGACTATGAGAACCTTGGAGAGGAGGAAAGCAATGGATGTCGAGCGGGTCTAACATGATACTGTGAAAGTTCCATCCATAATGGATCCAACACAGTCGCGAGAGTCCAGTCCAAATCGGATCCAACACAGCAGCGAGAGTCCCGTTCACAGCGGAGCCAGCAGGAAACCATCCCAAGCGGAGGCGGATCAGCAGCGCAGGGATGTCCCCAGCCGATACACAGGCAAGCAGTACATGGCCACCGGATCGGACCGGACCCCCTCCACAAAGGAGAGTGGGACATAGAAGAAAAAGAAAAGAAACGGCAGATCAACTGGTCTAAAAAGGGAGTCTATTTAAAGGCTAGAGTATACAAATGAGTTTTAAGGTGAGACTTAAATGCTTCTACTGAGGTGGCATCTCGAACTGTTACCGGGAGGGCATTCCAGAGTACTGGAGCCCGAAATTAAAAAGCTCTATAGCCCGCAGACTTTTTTTGGGCTTTGGGAATCACTAATAAGCCGGAGTCCTTTGAACACAGATTTCTTGCCGGGACATATGGTACAATACAATCGGCCAGATAGGATGGAGCTAGACCGTGTATTATTTTATACGTAAGTAGTAAAACCTTTTATTATTAAGAGGGGAAAAGTTGTTATTTTGAAGGAATAACGTCAAAGTAAAGAAATATATATATATGTTTTTACAATCAGAATCAGAAGTACTTTTATGCCGCCGGAAAGGTCTCGTTCACGCAGATGGCGGATATCTATAAATTGGGAACATTTCGTGTTACCCTGGCTACGCTGTTTACGAACAAAATAAAAACATATTTTGTCTAATACAGGACAAACTGGTCAACGAACCCCCACATATGTTATACCTTCGGAAAAGTCTATTTCGCGCCGATGGGGATATTTTAAATTGGGAATGTTTCAAATTACCATGGCGACGGTATTCACAAATAAACCAAAAAATGGGCCGATTGAATGGGTACGCACTTTATGATGGCAAATATTTCCAGCCGAACTTTGAGATTACCTCCTCATGTAGCTCAGCCCTACTTTCACGTAGATCGGTGCTTAAAGGGGAACATTATCACAATTTCAAAAGGGTTAAAAACAATAAAAATCAGTTCGCAGTGGCTTGTTGTATTTTTTGAAGTTTTTTTCAAAATTTTACCGGTCTCGGAATATCCCTAAATAAAGCTTTAAAGTGCCTTTTTTTTCGCTCTCTGCGAAACCACTATCCATTTCCCTGTGACGTCACACAGTGCTGCCAATGTAAACAATGGGAATACCACAGCAAGATATAGCGACATTAGCTCGGATTCAAACTCGGATTTCAGCGACTTAAGCGATTTAACAGATTACGCTTGTATTGAAACGGATGGTTGGAGTATGAAAGTATTGAAGAAGAAACTGAAGCTATTGAGCAAATAGCTATTGACGCTATTCATAGCCATAGCATGGCCGAATAGCTGCGTTAGCATCGCCGGTAAAATGTGCGGACCAAACGATCAGGACTTTCGCATCTTTTGACACTGGAGCAACTTAAATCCGTCGATTGGTAAGTGTTTTTTTTCGCATTAAATGTGGGTGGAAGGAAACGTAATATAGTTGCAAATGCATCTACACGTTATCCATACATCTCTGTGCCATGTCTGCTTTAGCACCGCCGGTAAATAGCATGTTAGCATCGATTAGCGTAGCATGTTAGCATCGATTAGCTGGCAGTCAACATCAACAAAACTCACCTTTGTGATTTCGTTGACTATCGTTGCAAATGCATCTGCAGGTTATCCATACATCTCTGTGCCATGTCTGCCTTAGCATCGCCGGTACAATGTGGAGACACTCCGGCACATTCAATGGGGGTCTGGCGGCAGACACTTTGGCACCTTTGGGCCAGTGGTGCAACTTGAATCCCTCCCTGTTAGTGTTCTTACACCCTCCGACAACACACCGTCGAGGCATGATGTCTCCAAGGTTCCAAAAAATAGTCAAATAAACGGAAAATAACAGAGCTGAGACCCGGTGTTTGTAATGTGTTGAAAATGAAAATGGCGGGTGTGTTACCTCGTCATCGCCTTCAGCGCGATAAACAGAAAGGCGTTTAATTCGCCAAAATTCCCCCATTTAGAGTTCGGAAATCGGTTAAAAAAATATATGGTCTTTTTTCTGCACCGTCAAGGTATATATTGACGCTTACATAGGTCTGGTGATAATGTTTCCCTTTAACGTCTCATTTTGTTCACACATTTGTCTACTTTAACCCTGGCTAAAGTAAAAGTAGAAGTTTTGACCTCCAATGTATGGCGCGCAAAATCGCCCCGGCCTTCCCCCATGAAAGCGGATGGCTCAAACTCTGATTTACTAGAGCGTAAAATCCCTGAAAATTAGCTTTTTCTTTGGTGAACAACCTGTCCTTACGGCCACATCTTTTATGCCACTGTCATGTGTTTCGGTGAAAACGTTGACCCACATGTCCTCTCTCAGAAAATGTCACTTTTATGGAGCTCATGTGTCCCATTTGGCTTCAGAAGTGTTGCCTTTATCCAAACACAGCTCCGCCCCCTCTGAAGTCATGCGTGTGGTAGGGGGTACAAATAATTGCTCTGGCGACATCTAGTGGACACATTTGGAAACAGTAGTTTCTTTCATTCAAAAATGTCAGCTCATTTTTGTTCTCAGCAACCTCATCTTGTGGGCCGGAGGAAACGTGATGGCGGGCCGCACCTTTGATACACCTGGCCTATATCTTTCTGCGAGAAGCAGATATTAGCAAAAAGATCAAACTATGCCATGGAAGAGATCCTTGAACTTTATCAATAAAAATGATTTGTCGAGTGATAGAGGGTTATTTGCCGGTGCAGTTCCCAAACATATCGAACTATCGTGCTCACCAGAAGCCATTTTCCACAACAAAACCGATAAAAACCTGGAAAAGCATGGAGGTCTACAACTTTTTTGTGTGTGACTAGGTCAAGGGGAATTGGTATCTAGACTCTCTCGGATAAATATGCATCTTTTTACTCTGGTAAGGTTGCATTTCATGATTTCACTTTCTGTCGACTGCTGTTTTTGTTACCTGCCCTTGCTGTTGCACGCGCAGTTTACCCCGTCTTTATCAAAATAAAACAATAGATCATTCATTTATGATCGTTGCCTTTGCTAAAAGCTTAACTCTTTTAGGTTTTGCTCACATTTGCTTTATTTTATTTAGACTCAACATGTTGAGTCTAAATGAGAACCTCTCCCAGGTTCTCATGGTCTCCTCATTGTCACCGACGTCCCACTGGGTGTGAGTTTTCCTTGCCCTTATGTGGGCCTACCGAGGATGTCGTAGTGGTTTGTGTTGTGGTTTGTGCAGCCCTTTGAGACACTAGTGATTTAGGGCTATATAAACAAACATTGATTGATTGATTGATTGATTGATTGATTGATTTACGTGGACCCCGACTTAAACAAGTAGAAAAACTTATTCGGGTGTTACCATTTAGTGGTCACTTGTACGAAATATGTACTGAACTGTCCAATCTACTAATAAAAGACTTAATCAATCAATCAATCAGGTAAATATATTGTCCATCAAATTTGGTGTCGGCCCAGGTCTAGATTGGATCCATATTTGAATGCAGGTAAGCAGCACCTTTAAAGGCCTACTGAAATGAGATTTTCTTATTTAAACAGGGATAGCAGGTCCATTCTATGTGTCATACTTGATCATTTCGCGATATTGCCATATTTTTGCTGAAAGGATTTAGTAGAGAACATCCACGATAAAGTTCGCAACTATTGGTTGCTCATAGAAAAGCCTTGCCTGTACCGGAAGTAGCAGACGATGTGCGCGTGACGTCACTGGTTGTAGAGCTCATCACATCCGCACATTGTTTACAATTATGGCCACCAGCAGCGAGAGCGATTCAGACCGAGAAAGCGAGAATTTCCTCATTAATTTGAGCGAGGATTAAAGATTTGTGGATGAGGATAGTGAGCGTGAAAGACTAGCAAAAATAAAAAAAAGACGAGAGCAGTGGGAGCGATTCAGATGTTAGACACATTTACTAGGATAATTTTGGAAAATCCCTTATCTGCTTATTGTGCTACTATTGTTTTAGTGAGATTATATGGTCGTACGCGTACCTGAAATTCGGAGGGGTGTGGCCGCGGGTGTGGTGACCGCCAATGTCTCCGAGGGATGCCACGTTTCCCGACGAAGTAAGGCAGCCGGGCTGAGATTTCTTGTTTTTTTTCCTCCACGGTGTAAGCATCCGACGGTCGGTGGCGGCTGGTGGGAGGAGGCAAGAGAGTCCACAGCTGCAGGAGGAACAACGCAAACTCTCCGTTCATGTCTACTGTAAGAGCCGAAT
Source organism: Nerophis ophidion (assembly GCF_033978795.1). Lineage (NCBI taxonomy): Eukaryota > Metazoa > Chordata > Actinopteri > Syngnathiformes > Syngnathidae > Nerophis > Nerophis ophidion. The sequence continues at coordinate 77,207,954 of NC_084613.1, forward strand.
GTAAATAAGGAAACACCGGCTGTGTCTGTGTTGCTAAAGGCGGCCGCAATACACCGCTTCCCACCTACATCTTTCTTCTTTGACGTCTCCATTATTAATTGAACAAATTGCAAAAGATTCAGCAACACAGATGTCCAGAATACTGTGTAATTATGCGATTAAAGCAGACCACTTATAGCTGTGATCGGTGCTGGATCAAAATGTCCGCTACAATCCGTGACGTCACGCGCACACGTAATCATACGCGTCATCATACCGCAACGTTTTCAACCGGATACTTCGCTCGGAATTTTAAGTTGCAATTTAGAAAACTAACCCGGCCGTGTTGGCATGTGTTGCAATGTTAATATTTCATCATTGATATATAAACTATCAGACTGCGTGGTCGGTAGTAGTGGGTTTCAGTAGGCCTTTAAACAAGTTGAAAAACTTATTCGGGTGTTACCATTTAGTAATCAATTGTACGGAATATGTACTGTACTGTCCAATCTACTAATAAAAGATTTAATCAATCAATCAATCAATCAATCAGGTAAATATATCGTCCATCAAATTTGGTGTTGGCCCAGGCTTAGATTGGATCCATATTTGAATGCAGGTAAGCAGCAACTTTAAGCATGCCTTTAAATATTCTAATGATTTCTTTTTTTTTTTTTTAAGGCCATTGTAGGGGCATTTGCAGACAACAGTGGGAGTTTCCCCATGGGCTTTAAACTAATCACTCCAGTTTCTCGTCCCGGCCGCCACCTGCTGGCCAATGGCAGAGACTACATCTTTAAGTCTCTTCACTTTTCTAACCCTGAGGCTCCATGCACCTATGGTGAAAGAATGCTTGTTAAAATGTGCCCCTCGAGAACACAGTATTGTGTACATGACAAATAACGGCACTAAAAAGACATGAAACCACGTCTGTAAAAACGTGCTGCTATTTAAAGTGACTGCAGACCAGGTCCAAAGTGTGACTCAACGTGGCTGGCTGGCATCAGCCACAAAGCAAATTGTATTAGACACTTCCTTGACCACATCACCTCAGACTTCCACATTTGGAGATTCTGTTTTGAAATCCACAACTACAAATAGCAACAAGAAGGGGAGAGAAGTGGGGGGAAAAGTCTGTGGAAACTCCTGAATATCTTACAGAGGTCTTACAGAAATCTTCACATCAAGACAAATATGTGTCCGGGACACATATTTGGGGGGGGGGATTTGATCCAGGAATTATAAAAGATTACAGACAAAAGAAGGTCAGCGACCTAAAATAGTCGCCCAATAAGCCGCCAATGGGCTTTACTCATTGTGGAGTCAATTGAAGGCAAGAGAAACGATATTACTGTTATTATGTTTTGAAGAGGGAAAGTCTTACATGTGGAACGCCATGCTTCTACAGGTCCGATGTCGTGGTCACTGCACCCAAATTACAGAGCACAATGACTCGCCGCTAGCTTTTGTGTCGCCGGTGCCGCTTGGCCCTGGATGAGAAGGTCCTCGGCAAGGTCTCTGTCCTCCTGGCCTTGTGCAACATGAAACCTGAAGACCACCAGGGAGTGTTTATTATTACAGCTGAACATGAAGAATGTCCTGGATCATGAACATGCAGATGAAACATCCATCCATCCATTTCCTACCGCTTGTCCCTTACGGGGTCGCGGGGGGCGCTGGCGCCTATCTCAGCTACAATCGGGCGGAAGGCGGGGTACACCCTGGACAAGTCGCCACCTCATCGCAGGGCCAACACAGACAGACAGACAACATTCACACACTAGGGCCAATTTAGTGTTGCCAATCAACCTATTCCCAGGTGCATGTCTTTGGAGGTGGGAGGAAGCCGGAGTACCCGGAGGGAACCCACGCATTCACGGGGAGAACATGCAAACTCCACACAGAAAGATCCCGAGCTTGGATTTGAACCCAGGACTGCAGGAACTTCGTATTGTGAGGCAGACGCACTAACCCCTCTTCCACCATGAAGCCGCAGATGAAACATTTACAACATTTTTCTTAAAAGTCCCATATCATATTGTTTTTCAACAAGTTCAAACAGGTCCCACAATAGTGTATTAGAAGTGTGCTGTCCAAAATTTCACCTTGATGCTTGAATTTGTAGCGTTTCTAGGAACATGTCACTGGGCCAGAAAACTTCCCTGCAGAAGTGACCTTGATGACATTGTTTTGGAGATCTGCAACCTTGGTCTGATGGAAAACATCAAGCCTGATATATGGTCCTTCTTCAGCATCATCCCGATGCTGAAGTCTGGACATCTGTCTAAGCTGGAAAACTATTGTCGTATTAGCCTGACCTGTCACAGCAACCCTAAACCGGTATCAAGTTGCTATTGATCTTTATCTGAAGGACAACCAAAACGGTTTCGGAAAAGAAGGGACCACTGTATCCCATATTGGCTTTAAGGAGGATTATCGAGATGGTAAAGGCGACACGGTAAAGAATCTGGGTGTTATCTTCGACCCAACTCCCTCCTTTGAGGCACACATTAAAAGCGTTACTAAAACGGCCTTCTTTCATCGCCGTAATATCGCTAAAATTCGCTCCATTTTGTCCACTAAAGACGCTGAGATCATTATCCATGCGTTTGTTACGTCTCGCCTCGACTACTGTAACGTATTATTTTCGGGTCTCCCCATGTCTAGCATTAAAAGATTACAGTTGGTACAAAATGCGGCTGCTAGACTTTTGACAAGAACAAGAAAGTTTGATCATATTACGCCTGTACTGGCTCACCTGCACTGGCTTCCTGTGCACTTAAGATGTGACTTTAAGGTAATACTACTTACGTATAAAATACTACACGGTCTAGCTCCATCCTATCTTGCCGATTGTATTGTACCATATGTCCCAGCAAGAAATCTGCGTTCAAAGGACTCCGGCTTATTAGTGATTCCCAAAGCCCAAAAAAAGTCTGCGGGCTATAGAGCGTTTTCCGTTCGGGCTCCAGTACTCTGGAATGCCCTCCCGGTAACAGTTCGAGATGCCACCTCAGTAGAAGCATTTAAGTCTCACCTTAAAACTCTTTTGTATACTCTAGCCTTTAAATAGACTCCCTTTTTAGACCAGTTGATCTGCCGTTTCTTTTCTTTTTCTTCTATGTCCCACTCTCCCTTGTGGAGGGTGTCCGGTCCGATCCGGTGGCCATGTACTGCTTGCCTGTGTATCGGCTGGGGACATCTCTGCGCTGCTGATCCGCCTCCGCTTGGGATGGTTTCCTGCTGGCTCCGCTGTGAACGGGACTCTCGCTGCTGTGTTGGATCCGCTTTGGACTGAACTCTCGCGACTGTGTTGGATCCATTGTGGATTGAACTTTCACAGTATCATGTTAGACCCGCTCGACATCCATTGCTTTCCTCCTCTCCAAGGTTCTCATAGTCATCATTGTCACAGACGTCCCACTGGGTCATTATTGTCACCGATGTCCCACTGGGTGTGAGTTTTCCTTGCCCTTATGTGGGCCTACCGAGGATATCGTGGTGGTTTGTGCAGCCCTCTGAGACACTAGTGATTTAGGGCTATATAAGTAAACATTGATTGATTGATTGATAAAGAAGTACAACCTCACAGATTTCAAAACAGCTTTTGACTCAATTGACAGAGAAACTATGGTGAAAATTCTCAAGGCTTATGACGACCTCCCTAGCCTACTCCTGGCCATAAAGGTCTTGCACAAGAATACGAGAGCCAAGGTCAATACACCAGATGGAATCACGAAGGAGTTTGTCATCCAGACAGGTGTGCTGTGAGGACACTCTCACAGGAAACATTTCTCTTTGTCTTAGCTGTGAACTACACACTCAGACAAGCCCTTACTGGGCGGGAGCAGAATTTGGGCTTCACAATAACACCTCAAAGGTCAAGAAGAAACCTTACCTCAGTCCTAGCAGACCTAGATGACATCAAATTGATTGATAGCAATGGGCAAAATTCCAGAAAAAGGGCAGTTCCCCTTTAAAAAGCTATTGGCATCTATACACAATGACACCTAAAATACTGACCAAACCGAGGAGTACCGCTTGGTGGAAACACTGCTATAGTAAAAGTAATCAGTTACCGTTTATAGACCAGGCTCCACTGTTTAAGGACGTTAATAGGATTTGACACTTGTTGTATATTCTTATTTGCTGTTGGCCTGTCTGTGGGCATCCCCTTAACTGGCATCGCATTTTTCCGCGCTTCGGTTGTATTTTTGTATTTGCAGTTATAATTTGCACTTGGCCGCTGCTGTCGTCCGTCCACCAAAAACAGCTGATTTTAGCCTGCAAAGGGGTTTTTTTTCCCCCACATGTTTATTCTGACAAATGTAAACGGACCGGTCAGAGACGACCGGTGTTGAAACAAGTTGGTCGCCCAAATTCAAAAACATTCATGCCGTGTCACAGACTGGCGAGGGCCACGTGACTCGAGCCAACCTGACAAGGCCGGCTCACATGTTTTGCCACTCCGAGTCTGTCCCTTCTGCAGTTCATTTCAAGTCTGTATTCCCCTGCCAGGAGTCAGCTACCAAAAACCCAAACCAGAAAAATGAACCTTCTCTTTCTGTATCCTCATCTTGACTTATTCTGGGATGCTCTTGGATTACTAACAAAATACACTTCAAGCTAAAAGAAAGGCTCCTTAGACTAAAGTATGACCCATCGCCTCTTTTATTGAGTGCAGTTTGGTGGCTTGGGTTTGGCTGATACTTAATTAAAAGGAAAACTGTGCTTAAAGAAGGTACAGGATGTTTTGGTCCGAGCTAAAACAGGTGGCTCAACTTGTTTATTTGCTGCCAAGGCCGACTGTGCCTTGGACCACAAGAGTTTGGTAAATAGTATTAGGCCTCAGCACTTCGTTGGCAAAGTATCTGTACCTCAAAATGTTGAGACTGTTATTAACTTGGAAACCCAAAAATGTTTCAGAAAACCTGTGCTAATTTTAAATATCAAAATTGATGATTGAAGTGGAAGGTCTAAATGCAGTTCAATTTGGTAATTGGTAGGGAACATGTCATGACGCGGAGTCGAACCCATGTTTCCTCTGCAGCTGGAGCTGCTTGCCCCACCGCTGGCAGTGCGCTCAGACATGCCCCTGCTCGAGCAGAGCGCAACGCGCCCGCACAGCAACACGCCTGCAGACAATCACTGATCAGCGCACCTGGCCTTGATGAGGGGGAGCGGCATAAAGACCAGCAAACCCGAAGAACCCTTGCCAGAACGTTGCTAACCTTCCAGTAAGCATCACGTCTGGCATTCCCTTTCCCCGTGCTTTACTCACCTTTGTTCTGCTCTCTCTCTCTCTCTCTGTCTCCCTGGTTTATGTCTCTTGTATCTTCCACAGTGACTCCCCTGTCTTCCATGATCGTGACTTGTCACTCGACATCCATCCATCCATTCCTGACTGCCTTCCACAATCTCTTTGCTCGCACCCAGACTACGTTGCCTCGCTCCTGCTCTCGACCTCTTGTCTGTCCACGAACTGCCTCTTCGCCTTGCCCCTCTTGAGTCGACGAAGGATTCAACCAACACTCACAGACAACAACCCCTGGTAACATTTACAATATTAATATTACACATAGTCCACAATTATTCACTTAGAGTAGCATACACACGCCACGTAATCATCAAAGGTTTAAATAAACCTTGTTCTGCCCTCATTGTCGCCTCCTTCCCTTCTCAGTACATAACAGAAAATGCCTTCAAAGGGCCGATTAAGTCCTCATTTATGCTATCAGCAAAGGATAACGGTACTTGTTTTCTCTTTTGTCAACTTTCTGACCAAACATCAAAGTAACAACTCAAAAAAGTTGCATCACATTCACATTGTACACATTCTTCTTCTCGTTCAATCACATGAGTTAGTGTCTGTCTGGCTGTATCTTTTTCACTTGTACAACAGTTAGAAATCCATCCATCCATTTTCTGCCGCTTGTCCCTTTCGGGGTCGCTGTAGCCTATCTCAGCTACAATCTGGCAGAAGGCGGGGTACACCCTGGACAAGTCGCTACCTCATCGCAGGTAAACAACATTCACACTCACATTCACACACTAGAGCCAATTTACTGTTGCCAATCAATCTATCCCCAGGTGCATGTTTTTGGAGGTGGGATGAAGCCGGAGTACCCGTAGGGAACCCACCCAGTCACGGGGAGGACATGCAAACTCCACACAGGACGACCCCGCGCCCAGGATCGAACCCAGGCCTTTTGTACTGTGAGGCACATGTACTAACCCCTGTTCGACCGTGCTGCCAGTTAGAAATCATCAGCTAATATTTAATTTTAAAAATGCTTCTAAAGTTAATAACATATCGTGTCACCCTGGAATTTCCTTATTTATACCTCAATGATTTCATACCGGAAGATTTGTTTCAGAATCATAAACGTTGATGTTAGATGTTTTACTGTTTCATTTAGTGCAGTGTTCCTTAACCATAAAGACGTCAACGCCCCCTAGAGGACCGACAAAAAATAGCTGTTTCGTACCGGTCCTCCTTACGGGGCCGCAGTGGTACTCATTTGTAATACACTTAACCACCACTTGTGGCAGTAATGACAATCTCTAGCAAACGGAAGAAGTCTGATGCTAAATTCATAGAATTTTCCTAAGCGCAAAAAATATGACTAAAGTAGTGAAGCTGTATTTTTATTTGCGATTAAGTTTTGACAGAGAGGCAGGGGACGCTGGAGATATCGGCGAGGAGGCGGGGCGTGCCGGGAGCGACGCCACAATCGAGATCAGGTGTGTGGATCGCGCACCTGTACACTATTAACGTATCTCCTCTCGCTGTATAAAAGGGGAGAAGGAGGAGAGAACGGGGCTGGTGATGGTGCGGAGCGAGAGCAACCCAAACAAGGAAGGAACGAGACAGAGAGACGACAACACCAGCAGCAGCGCGTGCAACCCGGAAAAGATCGAGAGGCAGACGCAGACAACGGGGAAGGCTGAAAAGCAACACGCAAAATACTTTTTGTTTATTGAAAAATAAAGAAGTCTACACCTGCTCAAAGGCATGTCTTTCCTTGGAGGTCCCTGGAACCCGCAAGACGGCACGAGTCTTTCACAGTGTTGTTTTTGTTTGTCACTTAGTGACATCATGCACAAAAATGCACTAATAGCTTGTTTTAAAATGTCTCTGACAATCTTGCACTTTCTGTTTTGGAAATGACATGAATGTTTGTGCCACTGTTTAATAACTGTTTAATAAATACAGTTTTGGTAAATTGACTTAGTTGTGGTTTCCTTCTCTGCATGAAAGTTTAAAATTATCATATTAATGCAGTATGAACAAGAATGTTTTAATGTAGACACATAGAATCATCATACTGCTGTGATTACATGTATCAAGTATTCATTCAAGGCTAAGGCAAAATATAAAGATTTATATCATGTATCGTAAAATGGCCAAAAATATTAAGATATTAATAAAACGCCATTTCGCCCAGCCTTACCGTGGCGCGTTCTTTCTGATGTCACTTCCTGTGTGGGGCGCGGTAATTCAGGCGTCACTCCTTTTTGAACTCAGTTTATAAACGATCAATGAGTTCAAATAAAGCTAAAAGCCGAAGATTCAAGAAATACACGGCACACTTACCCGTGTAAAAAAATTGTCCAAGGAGGGGAGCCTTAAATGATGATTTATTGTGGCTGAAACGGGGCTTAAGCTAAATAATTATTCGTTTAAGGGGTTATCCGGCTTAGTGTAGACCAGGGGCGTCGCCAGACATATTTCACTGGGGCACGTGCCCCACTGTTGATCTGCAGTGCCCCAGTAAAAATTTCACCAATAAAAAAAAAAAACGCTTCAGAGTTTTAAGTCTACATAACATAGACAACAGCGCACATACTACTTAGTATGGTAATTGATTGCTACTGTATTCACTCCACTAACAATGAGCACATGGCTAATTGGTATGGTAATTTATTCACGTGTGGATCAAGACTTCGGTTGAGAGAGAGAGAGAGAGAGAGAGAGAGATAGAGCGAGAGAGAGAGGCTGCGAATCACTGCATGAGGTAGGTAACGTTAGCCAACAACAATTTGTTAATTACATTATTTTGATTTTGATTTGACTCAAACTGTAAATCCTAGATGGATCCTGTTCTGTCTCCCTGTAATGTTTGTCTAAACTTGAATGGGATTGTGCTGAAAATTTTAATTTTCCTGTAGGAACTCTCCTGGCGGAATAAATAAAGTACTATATATCTGTCTATCTATCTAGATGATTTTGCTTGCGCTCTTTGCACGCTCACATGAATTATTTGTGCCCCAGGTGTGCCCCAGTACAGTATTAGGTCTAGTGACGCCCCTGGTGTAGACATAGCCTTAGTTACAAACTTCTGGGGGGAATAGCCTTTAATGCCGAACACAAACATCCACTGCAGAGGATGCTGGCTCACAGGAGGTCATAAGAATTGCCCCAGCCGTCAAGATCCAACCAATTCGTGTCATTCTCTGTAAACCAAGAAGTCATCAGCTAACTCACAAACAGCTAGAAAAAAAAACCCAAGTCAGGGTGATCAACAAATCATTCGGTCTCCGCTCTGTACTTTACATTATGCAATGAGCCTCATTTGGCTACAGTGAGTTTGTTATTTGTAGATCTTGGTCAAAGTACCATTGTACACAGCTCAAAATCATCCAAAAACAAAAAAGTCCCACATAACTCTGGCTTTGAACTCACCATTGACAGGGTTTTAAAATCACCGGCAAGCAGAAGTTGTTGTCACCATGTGATATGTATTGTTTTGATAGACATTATTGAGCTTCACGGTGGCAGAGGGGTTAGTGCGTCTGCCTCACAATACGAAGGTCCTGCAGGCCTAGGTTCAATTCCAGGCTCGGGATCTTTCTGTGTGGAGTTTGCATGTTCTCCCCGTGAATGCGTGGGTTCCCTCCGGGTACTCCGGCTTCCTCCCACCTCCAAAGGCATGCACCTGGGGATAGGTTGATTGGCAACACTAAATTGGCCCTAGTGTGTGAATGTGAGTGTGAATGTTGTCTGTCTGTGTTGGCCCTGCGATGAGGTGGCGACTTGTCTAGGGTGTACCCCGCCTTCCGCCCGATTGTAGCTGAGATAGGCGCCAGCGCCCCCCGCGACCCCGGAAGCGAATAAGCGGTAGGAAATGAATGGATGGATATTGAGCAAAATCTATGTCTCCTTCCCACTAAGCTGTGTGGTGCTAGCTATCGGCTCCTTTTAAAACAAGCTGACCTCGCCCTGTACCTCTCAAGGTACAAAGAACCACCACAAGTACCACACTTCATGCAACCTTGCAACTATTGTTGTAGAAGTTCAAAGCAAGTGGGAGGTGGGGTGCCAGTGACTACTTGGCGCATTGTTTGCATTTCTTGGCCTTTGCTGACGCTGGAAGTCAAATCAAACATTTTTACCAGAGCATTTGTCAATATTCTTAAATACAGGACGCCACCGGCCACACTTAAACCATACTTGCCAACCCTCCCGAATTTTCCGGGAGACTCCAGCCGGACCTGAGTGAGGACAGCCTGTCGTCACATCCACTTTTCCTCCATATAAACGGCATGCCGGCCAAGTCGCATTAAAACATCCACGGCTTTTGGAGAGTGCAAAACTGCACACACAACAAGGAGACTATAATATATGTCTCCGTTAACCATAGGTTTATCTATAACCCCTATAGTAGGCAAGGAACGGAGCTATTTCCCAGTGTGTTTATTCCAGCCGGCACGTTAATACACTGGCACACAACATCCGGAATCCCATTATCCATTGCTTCAAAACTACGGCAAGTAGTAATGTCCAAAAAAAAAAAATTGTGACAGAGAATAGAACGAGGATGGACAATTCAACCCTAAACTCACTCCTTTCCTGCAAATTAAATGTCACAGATGCTGCCCATACTTATGCTCCTTCAAAGGCTTTGCTACTGGCTGCACAGCATTGCACTTTCAAACAAAACAATGAGTAGATAGGAGTGTTAAGTGTGTGTATGTGTAAATAAATGAACACTGAAATTCAAGTATTTCCATTTTCCATTTTCTACCGCGTATTCCCTTTCAGGGTAGCAGGGGGCGCTGGTGCCTATCTCAGCTACAATCGGGCGGAAGGCGGTGTACACCCTGGACAAGTCTCCACCTCATCGCAGGGCCAACACAGATAGACAGACAACATTCACACTCACATTCACACACTAGGGCCAATTTAGTTTTGCCAATCAACCTATCCCCAGATGTATGTTTTTGATATATATATGCTAGTGAATTGTAGCTATAAACTCCTCCCCCCTTAACCCCGCCCCCTGGCCTGCCCCGCCCACCTAAAAAAAAAACCACTACCCCACCAATCTCCCGAATTTGGAGGCCTCAAGCTTGGCAAGTATAACTTAACACCAAAAAAATCCCACTACTGGGGATAATATTTTTAACGGGGTTTCTGTAGGAGGAAAAAGATGACACAAACCTCCCTAATTGTTGGCACTGTTTATATTAAACATGCTTCACTGATGAGAGTATTTGGCGGGCGCCATTTTGTCCGAATTTCGGAAGTCTTTGAACGCCCCGTAGTTTGTTCACATCTACAACTTTCCTTGATGCTGCCACAGACAGGCGTGTTTGATGCCACTCCTCCTTTGTCTCTATTTGTCCATCAAACGTTTTATGCTGTGCGTGAATCCACAAAGGTGAGCTTTGTTGATGTTATTGACTTGTGTGGAGTGCTAATCAGACATATTTGGTCGTGCAAGCTAATTCATGCTAATTATTTATTTTTATTTTTTGACAAAATAATGGAATGGAAAATGACAGAATATGTTACTGCATACGTCAGCAGACTAAATTAGGAGCCTTTGTTTGCTTTCTAACTATTAAAAGACTAGTTGTCTTGTATGTTCACTATTTTATTCAAGAACAAACTTGCAATAACAAACATGTTTAATGCACCCTAAGATTTTTTTGTTAAAATAAAGCCATTAATGCCATTTTATTTAGAAAAGTACAGAAAAATATGGTAAATTATTTTGGTACCGGTACCAAATTATTGGTATCGGGACAACACTATAAGGCGGTCTGCACCACTTTTCATTTGTACACCGATTTTAGTAAACCGCACTGAACACGCCCACTAACAGTACGGCACAGCATTTTATAGATTGCACGTGCTGTTTTGCGCGAGTTATTCGAATCTTAGTAAATAAGAGTCGGTAAAAGACCAGTAGATATATGAAGTGCATAAACCATAGTCATGTACATGTGAAATTAATTATATTTACATAGCACTTTTCTCTAGTGACTCAAAGCGCTTTTACATAGTGAAACCCAATATCTAAGTTACATTTAAACCAGTGTGGGTGGCACTGGGAGCATGTGGGTAAAGTGTCTTGCCCAAGGACACAACGGCAGTGATGGCGGAAGCTGAGATCGAACCTGGAACCCTCAAGTTGCTGGCAAGGTCACTACCAACCGAGCTATAATGCCCCATGCACAAACTGTACATAGTGTATATACCCACCCTCATGTATTATTTTCAAATCCCCTGACATGTATACTGTCATGACATACATCATTTATAAAAATGTATAAAAAAATTATATTTTACGTAATTTTTTATATACATGTTACAGGTTACATATATTTTATTATTGAATATATCAAATGTGATGAATATTTACTGGCCTACTGAAATGATATTTTATTATTCAAACGGGGATAGCAGGTCCATTCTATGTGTCATACTTGATCATTTTGCGATATGGCCATATTTTTGCTGAAAGGATTTAGTAGAGAACATCCACGATAAAGTTCGCAACTTTTGGTTGCTAATAAAAAAGCCTTGCCTGTACCGGAAGTAGCAGACGATGTGCGTCTGATGTCACCGGTTGTGGAGCTCCTCACATCCTCACATTGTTTACAATCATAGCCACCAGCAGCGAAAGCGATTCGGACCGAGAAAGCGACAATTTCCCCATTAATTTGAGCGAGAATGAAAAATTTGTGGATGAGGATAGTGAGAGTGAAGGACTAGGGGGGGGGGGAAAAGGCGAGGGCAGTGGGAGCGATTCAGATGTTATTAGACACATTTACTAGGATAATTCTGGAAAATTCTTTATCTGCTTATTGTGTTACTAGTGTTTTAGTGAGATTATATGGTACCTGAAAGTCGGAGGAGTGTGCCAACGGGTGTGGTGACCGCCAGTGTCTCCGGTGGGAAGAGGTAATAGTCCGCAGCTGCAGGAGGACGCAAGCTCCGCTCAGGTCTACGGTAAGAGCAGATTTATTAGCACAATTTTCTCACCGAAACCTGTGGTCGGGATCCATGTTCGCTTGACCGCTCTGTTCCATAGTAAAGCTTCACCTTCGGGAATGTAACCAAGGAAACACCGGCTGTGTTTGTGTTGCTATACACCGCTTCCCACCTACATCTTGTCTTCTTTGACTTCTCCATTATTGATTGAACAAATTGCAAAATATTCAGCAACACAGATGTCCAGAATACTGTGTAATTATGCGATTAAAGCAGACTACTTATAGCTTGGATCGGGCCGGAAGAACTTGTCCGCTAACACCGGTGACGTCACACGCACGCGTCATCATTTGCGTCATTATTCTGCGACGTTTTCAACAGGCTACTTCGCGGGAAATTTAAAATTGCAAATTAGTAAACTAAACTGATGATATGGAATGACTACAAAAAAATTAAAAAATTAAAAATAAATAAAAAGCGACGGCTCCGGGCGGCGGCAGTGTGAGCGTTTCAGATGTAATTAGACACATTTACTAGGATAATTCTGGAAGATCCCTTATCTGCTTATTGTTTTAATAGAGTTTTAGTGAGATTGTAAAGACATACCTCGAGGTCGGATGGCTGTGGTGAACACGCAGTGTCTCGGAGAGAAGCCGAGGAGCCAAGCTCACAGCTGCCTTTTTTGACAGCTGCTGCAGGAGGACGAATAATCCAATGATGTCTCCGGTAAGATATATATCACAATTTTCCCATCCAAAAACATGCTGGTTGACGTAGAGAAACATGTTCGCTTGACCGCTCTGTGTTAAAAACAAAGAAACACCGGCTGTGTCTCAGTGCTAAAGACAGCAGCAATACACTGCTTTCCACCAACAGCATTGTTCTTTACAGTCTCCATTATTAATTGAACAAATTGCAAAAGATTCAGCAACACAGATGTCCAAATTACTGTGTAATTATGCAATGAAAAGAGATGACTTTTAGCCGTAACTGGTGCGGAGCTAATATTTCACGAGCACGCGTCATCATTCCGCGACGTTTTTAACAACAAACTCTGCGGGAAATTTAAAATTCAAATTTAGTAAACTAAAAAGGCCGTATTGGCATGTGTTGCAATGTTAATATTTCATCATTGATATATAAACTATCAGACTGCGTGGTCGGTAGTAGTGGGTTTCAGTAGGCCTTTAATGGACCACAATGGAAACAAGCCTTTTGGCTTTTTGTGCCCTCCATTTTCCATTTAAAGCATTACATGGCTTCAATTATTGAAGATGTCAATACACTTCTCAATCAATCAATCAAGTGAATTATATTAATATGGCGCTTTTCTCTTGTGACTCAAAGCGCTTTACATAGTGAAACCCAATATCTAAGTGATGATTAAACCAGTGTGGGTGGCACTGAGAGCAGGTAGGTAAAGTGTAAGATGGCGGAAGCGGGGATCGAACCTGGAACCCTCAATTTGCTGGCATGGCCGCTCTACCAACCGAGCTAAGCCGCCCCACATTAGTTTGATATTTTGTTTCTCTGTCAGGGCCGACAGACCCTGAAGGAGCATCACTACCTCATTGTCTTTAAAATACCGAAGCACTATGAGTCCAAAAGTCCGCTGGAAGTGCAGCGGCGAAACATGTCAGTCCTAAATCTCACCGAGGTGTTAAAGTGGAGCAAGATACGCCGCAGCACAAGCTGTCCTTCCAGGAAAGCACCACTGCCGTTTGTTTGTTTCTATACATACGGACTTTTCCCCACTTTAAGTGTTTTGTGTGCAGACGTATTTTTAGTTAAATGACTCTCTGGCGATGGCAAAGCTGATTTTTTCTTTCCTTCGAAAAGCAGCTGAGACAGAGGGTTTCAGGAATAAACTTGGCCCGGGCAATCCATGGAAGCATAACTTATCATCACAGCTGCGATAAGCTTGCGCTCTACTCGGTTGACTTGGCAAGCGTCGTCTGGCGTCACAGTGTATATTTAAATCCCATTGTTCATTCGGACTCAGCCGAAAGGCAAAAGTTAGCATGGTTCAAACTTGTGAGTTTTTCACAAGTTTCTCAGCCATTCCCCACTCAAACTTTCCCACAGTGACCTCCCACATATCACCACCTACGATATAACCGCCGCTTTATTTTTTTCCGGTCCTTTTTACACTTCCGGCGCCGTTCGTGTCCAGGTTTGTGTCCGGGACCCTGTAATTTCCCCAGCAGCCAGTCGCAAGGGCCCCTGTCAAGTCTGCCATTCATGAAGTAGAAAGTAGCTCTTAGTGGTCCGTTGAGTTTATTGAAACATTAAATTTGTGATGGCGTGTGGTATCTTTAGCTGTTGCCTGTCTCACGTGACCTGCTTACATCAACTGACAATTATGTCCTCCTCGTGGGTGTGGGTTGAGCCTTGGTCAGCATGGTGACAAAAAAACCAGAAACATCCATTCCTGGGCAGTGGAGCGGACAAAAACAGGCAAAATGCGAGAGCCTTTCCCCTCGCCATTGTTATCATTCTAGAGTGTGAGCACAAACATTAACAGCAATGCCAGCGGGGCCTTTAAATCTGCAGATTTGTGCCCTGTCACACTTTCCAAGTTGGCCTAGTTGCAAGAGGAATTGTTTTGATCTTGAGTGATCTTAGGCTAGGATAGGATAGGGTGCATAGGAAATACTTTTATTCATCCCACAATGGGGAAAATATATGGTTGCAGTGCAAAATCAAAAAGTCCACAAAAAAGTATTAAGTAGTGCAAAGGTTACAAAAGAGCTACACATGGTCTACACCGGATAACCCCTTAAACTAATAATTATTTAGTCTAAGCACCCTTTCAGCCACAGTAAACTATCGTTTAAGGTCCCCCTCCTCCAACAATTTTTTAAGTGCGACGTGTATTTCAGGAGCGATAACACATCACAAGAGCGACTAGACGTGACATCGACAAGACAATACAATGATCCAGCAACTGACACAAGACAAAGCAGGTACAAATAGGAGCAGGCTGATTGGCAACAGGTGTTGCCAGGGGCCAATCAGCCGCAGCTGAGGAGGAACACAGCACTCAGGGAACAAGACAGGAAGCTGACAAAATAAGAGCACTAGACGGGAACTAAAGACAGGAGATACTAAACACAGAGGAAACAGACAAATGCAGAGGAAAAAACACTAAAACATAGACAAACTGTCAGGGGAAAGCCTGACAACAGGAAAATGAACAGTGTCTTCGCAGAGAGCGAAAAAAGACTCCGGCTTATTAGTGATTCCTAGAGCCCAAAAAAAGTCTGCGGGCTATAGAGCGTTTTCCGTTCGGGCTCCAGTACTCTGGAATGCCCTCCCGGTAACAGTTCGAGATGCTACCTCAGTAGAAGCATTTAAGTCTCACCTTAAAACTCATCTGTATACTCTAGCCTTTAAATAGACCTCCTTTTTAGACCAGTTGATCTGCCGTTTCTTTTCTTTCTCCTATGTCCCCCCCTCCCTTGTGGAGGGGGTCCGGTCCGATGACCATGGATGAAGTACTGGCTGTCCAGAGTCGAGACCTAGGATGGACCGCTCGTCGGGACCCAGGATGGACCGCTCGCCTGTATCGGTTGGGGACATCTCTACGCTGCTGATCCGCTTGAGATGGTTTCCTGTGGACGGGACTCTCGCTGCTGTCTTGGATCCGCTTGAACTGAACTCTCGCGGCTGTGTTGGAGCCACTATGGATTGAACTTTCACAGTATCATGTTAGACCCGCTCGACATCCATTGCTTTCGGTCCCCTAGAGGGGGGGGTGCCCACATCTGAGGTCCTCTCCAAGGTTTCTCATAGTCAGCATTGTCACTGGCGTCCCACTGGATGTGAATTCTCCCTGCCCACTGGGTGTGAGTTTTCCTTGCCCTTTTGTGGGTTCTTCCGAGGATGTTGTAGTCGTAATGATTTGTGCAGTCCTTTGAGACATTTGTGATTTGGGGCTATATAAATAAACATTGATTGATTGATTGAAATAAAAGGCCATTTAAAGCTTTTTTTAGGGATATTCCGGGACCGGCAAAATTTTGAAAAAAAATTCAAAAAATACAACAAGCCACTGGGAACTGATTTTTATTGTTTTTAACCCTTTTGAAATTGTGATAATGTTCCCCTTTAACCTCCATGAAGCAGGAAGCGGGTTACTGCTGTCTCTCTTCTCTCAGTGGATAAGGTCGAGACCACTACGCTGTAAGTAATAAGTCTAAGCAGAGGATTTTTTTGTGATGTATCAAGTCTCAAGTAAACATGCTGCATGGAAATTGTTGTTCTTAGTGAGGTTGGCTGGCCTGGCGATGAATTTAACCTGGTTCTTTATGGCGAAGCATGCCGATGCAGACCACATCAAACTACCGCGGTCGCCCATCGACCTGTGCTTCTTCTTTTTTTCCCCAAACAAACCACGTTGTTTGCTCAGAAAAATAAATGCAGCGGCGACAGTAAAAGCAACGTCCAAATTACACTTTGAGTTCAAGTCATCCCCGCTGCTGCCAAAGTTGATTTTGGTTCCACATCACAGCATGAAAATCTCCATTTATAAACTCGCATCCAAATGCAGATTGTTGTTGTTTTTCGACTTAAGAGCATTTTTGAGGCCATGTTTGAACTGATAAACAGAGGAGCATTCTGGACCTTGAAACAGTATCAATCCACCCTGTCTTGCTCTGTCATTTCAAAAAGCAACAGGGAGATTCTAAAATAGTACCCGGCACAAGCAAAGAACACGAGAGTTAATGGTCGTTTCAGCACTTGAGCCAAACAAAAGTTGAAAAACAAGTAGTCTAAACATGCGGAGGCCTCATCATCAAGCTTGGTAGAGCGGCCGTGCCAGCAACTTGAGGGTTGCAGGTTCGATCCCCGCTTACACCATCCTAGTCACTGCCGTTGTGTCCTTGGGCAAGACACTTTACCCACCTGCTCCCAGTGCCACCCACACTGGTTTAAATGTAACTTAGATATTGAGTTTCACTATGTAAAGCGCTTTGAGTCACTAGAGAAAAAGCGCTATATAAATATAATTCACATTCACATTTGCGGTGATGCAGATCTTGCTGTGCTGTTTCCTGCTGCCGCGTGACACACGTGAGCACGCAGTCGACGTCAAGCAAGGTAGCACTTTGGCAGAATTGGGGATAATGTGCTCCAATTTATGGAAACAAACTTCCAAGAAAAGCCGCGCGCTAAATCTTTAATTACGCTCCTGAAGAATGATGGCTGTCACGCAAATATGCGCAGCAGGATAATACATAGACATCACGAGAACATTTTAGGGGAGGTTTGGGGGGGATGGCATGCTGCAAATAGCACTCATTTCGGGGTTAGATTAGCGATGGAGATCTTGAGGAAGGCCTACACGCATCATTTCTGGCCACTTGTGTGTTTTAGAACGTGTCATTATTTGGGTGTGGGCGTTTCCTACGCGGCCGGCTTCAAATTGAGAAATTACAGCTGGACTATGTCAAAGTAAGCAAGGCAAAGGTGGAGGATGAAGGGAAGATAACACAGGACGATGGAGCGGCTGGAGGAAACACAACATTGCGACCCAAAAAGCCGGCTGTAATTGTAGGCGTTTCCCCAGCAGTGGTGCCTTGTTTCCAGCACTCCCCTAAATAGTATGAAAACATTTTTTTAAACCAACAGTAAGATTCGCGTAAACTACTGACCCCCGTGATGATGCCATGTCACTGTATGAAAGCTCTCACACGTGTAGCAATGTCCCACTTTGCTGGAGTATGTGTAAAAGGCGCAAGATATAAATATATTTTTATATATATATATATATATATATATATATATATATATATATATATATATATATACATATGTATATATACAGTACAATTACTAATTTGAGAATGACATAATTGACCCAGTTTTCCCAGTATGAAGTAAATTTCTCCAATTTATAATTAATAAAAGCAGTTACCTTCTCCATTTTATTAATGTCCATTGTGAATTCCATCCATTGCTTCAAAGTTGGGCTGTCTTGGGATATACATTTCCTAGTAATGGTCTTTTGACAGGCCATTAGTAATCAAAAAAAAAAAAAGATTACTCGGTATGTCTATAAATTTATTATTATTATAATTATTAGGGTCCGCCCTGCAATGGCAAAGGACATCCATGTCCTTTGCCATGCAAGGACCCTATTGAATCTGTAACGTTTCTTATTATTAGGGTCCGCCCTGCAATGGCAAAGGACATCCATGTCCTTTGCCATGCAAGGACCCTATTGAATCTGCTGCGTTTTATTCTTTCTTTCTTTCTTTCTTTCTTTCTTTCTTCCGCACCGTCGCGCCCCAATTTCACCCTCTTAACATATTTCAAAACTCACCAAATTTGACACACACGTCGGTCTTTCATGCCTTCCCAACATATTAGGGAGCCAAACCAGAAAAATCAAAATTGCGCGCTAGCGCCCCCTATGAAAAAAAAAAAACATACTGCTTGTAACTTCCGTTAGGAATGTCGTAGAAACATGAAACGAAAACCTCTGTGTAGGTCTGACTTAGACCTACATTTCATAATAGTATGTTCTCGGGCAAAAATCAACAGAAATTTTGCAAAAACCCATTCAAAGCAAAATTTTTACAAAAAAATGCTATTTTTGCCTCTTTGAGCTGTAATTTGACCCCCTTAAAATGCTTCAAAACTCACCAAACTTGGCACACACATCAGGACTTGCAGAAATTGCAATCTAATGAAAAAAAATTAAAAAAAAACTCAAAATTGCGCTCTAGCGCAATTTTTCAATAAAACACAGAAAAAACTGCTTCCAGGAAGAAACCACAGACAAAACTGCTTGTAACTTCCGGTAGGAATGTTGGAAAGACATGAAACAAAAACTTCTATGTAGGTCTCACTTAGACCTACATTTTAATAATCGACAGCTATCAGAAATAATCAACAGGAAGTTGGCAATTACCCCTTCAAAATAAAAGTTTTGTAAAAACCCGTCACCTTTTTCAAATCGAAACTCCTCCCAGTGCGTTTGTCGTTTCGGCTTCAAACTCGCACAGGAGAGAGATTGAACCCTTTTAAAAAAAGTGGTCGGACAAAGTTGTGATAAGTTCTAAGGTTTGGATTTTACGCGCCTTCAAAGAACCCCTGCGCAAATTTTACAAACACATATCATTTTTACCTCTTTGAGCTGTAATTTGACCCCCTTAAAATGCTTCAAAACTCACCAAACTTGGCACACACATCAGGACTGGCAACAATTGCGAGTTAATGAAAAAACCAAACCCCAAAACTCAAAATTGTGCTCTAGCGCCCCCTATGAATACAACACAGACAATACCCTAATTTGACCACCTTAACATGCTTCAAAACTCACCAAATTTGACACACACATCGGTATGGAGCGCCAGACCAACATATTAGGTAACCAAACCCCAAAAATGAAAATTGCGCGCTAGCGCCCCCTAGGAAGATACAAAAAACAGACTGCTTGTAACTTCCGTTAGGAATGTCGTAGAGACATGAAACAAAAACCTCTGTGTAGGTCTGACTTAGACCTACATTTTGATAATTGGCATCTTTCAGTTAAAATCAACAGGAAGTTGCCAATTACCCCTTCAAAATAAAAGTTTTGTAAAAAGCCGTCACCTTTTTCCAGACAAAACTGCTTGTAACTTCTGTTAGGAATGTCGTAGAGTGATGAAACAAAAACTTCCATGTAGGCCTGACTAAGATCGGGACTCGGGACACGGCGGCGGCGGCGGCGGCCAACGGCGGACCCGACCAACGCTGCTTGCAGCTTTAATTATTATTATTATTTTTCCGCAACTTTGAACCCTAATTTGACCCACTGACCATGCTCCAAAACTCACCAAATTTGGCACACACATCGGTAAGGCTTGCCAAAAACACGTATTAAGCAACCAAACCCCAAAAATGAAAAATGCGCGCTAGCGCCCCCTACGAAAAAAAAAAAACAGACTGCTTGTAACTTCCGGTAGGAATGTCGTAGAGACATGAAACAAAATCCTCTATGTAGAACTGACCTAGACCTAAATTCCCCATCAGAAACTCCTATACCTAAAATCAACAGAAATTTTGCAAAACCCTTTCAAAGCAAAATTTTCGCCAAAAAACGCTATTTTTGCCTCTTTGAGCTGCAATTTGACCCCCTTAAAATGCTTCAAAACTCACCAAACTTGGAACACACATCAGGACTGGCAGAAATTGTGATCTAATGAAAAAAAAAAAAAAAAAATCTCAAAATTGTGCTCTAGCGCAATTTTTCAATAAAACACAGAAAAAACTGCTTCCAGGAAGAAACCACAGACAAAACTGCTTGTAACTTCGGGTAGGAATGCCGGAAAGACATGAAACAAAAACTTCTATGTAGGTCTCATTAAGACCTACATTTTAGTAATTGACAGCTAGCAGAAATAATCAACAGGAAGTTGGCAATTACCCCTTCAAAATAAAAGTTTTGAGAAAACCCGTCACCTTTCTTCAAAAGTTATCTCCTCTGAGCGCGTTTGTCGTTTCGGCTTCAAACTCGCTCAGGAGAGAGTTTGGACCCTTCTGATTAAAAGTATAGATCAAAGTTGTGATAAGTTTTAAGGTTTTGATTTTTCGCGCCTTCAAAGACGCCCTGCGCAAAGTTTCCTAAAAAATGTCATTTTTGCCTATTTGAGCTGTAATTTGACCCCCTTAAAATGCTTCAAAACTCACCAAACTTGGCACACACATCAGGACTGGCAACCATTGCGAGCTGATGAAAAAACCAAACTCCAAAACTCAAAATTGTGCTCTAGCGCCCCCTAGGAATACAACACAGACAAACTGCTCCTAGGAAGAAAACAAAGACAAAACTGCTTGTAACTTCCGGTAGGAATGTCGTAGAGACATGAAACAAAAACCACTATGTACGTCTGACTTAGACCTACATTTGAATAATTAACATACTTTGGCAAAAATCAACAGGGAGCTTGATATTTTCACTTCAATACAACAACTGCATTACTTTCACAATGCATTAAATAGTGGGACGAAGGCGTCTTAAGCCCTGGGGCTCGGGGACAGCAACCCAAGGCGCGCTCGCACCTTCGCACCCTAATTTGACCCCCTTAACATGCTTCAAAACTCACCAAAATTGACACACACATCGGTATGGAGCGGCAGACCAACTTATTAAGCAACCAAACCCCAAAAATGAAAATTGCGCGCTAGCGCCCCCTAGGAAGAGACAAAAAACAGACTGCTTGTAACTTCCGTTAGGAATGTCGTAGAGACATGAAACAAAAACTTCTGTGTAGGTCTGTAGACCTACATTTTGATAGGTGGCATCTTTCAGTTAAAATCAACAGGAAGTTGGCAATTACCCCTTCAAAATAAAAGTTTTGTAAAAAGCCGTCACCTTTTTCCAGACAAAACTGCTTGTAACTTCTGTTAGGAATGTCGTAGAGACATGAAACAAAGACCTCTATGTTGGTCTGACTAAGATCGGGACTCGGGACACGGCGGCGGCGGCCAACGGCGGACCCGACCAACGCTGCTTGCAGCTTTAATTATTATTATTATTATTATTTAGTATGTGTTTATGTTATTTGATTTTATTTCTGATTATTGTTATTATTAACAATCCATATATCTGTATTTTATTTACTTATTTTATTTATTTATTTCATTTATCTGTAAATATTGAATTTTTGTTTTCTTGCTGTTTTTTTTTCTTTTTTTGTGGGGTGGCATCATTGGGATATAAACAAAAACATTTTGACATCTAGGGCAGACAATAGATATATGATGTAGGCCAGTGACGTGCGGTGAGGTTTATGGCTGGTGAGGCACTGATTTACAAACATATGAACCCTAAAGAGTATATTATTTACCAGGGATGCACCGAAATGAAAATTTGTGGCCGAAGCCGAAGCCGAATAAAATTTAAACGCTTGGCCGAAGGCCGAATACCGAATAATGAATGCAGTTTTTCATAATTTTTTAAAAATTGCATAAATAGCCTAGAATAAATATTTAGACATGTTTTTCAAATAAAGTATTTTTTTTATTGAATATTGACATTTTTTTAATATTCAAGTAGCCTTTGCTTTTCAAAAAAAGCACAAAGTTTTTCATTTATATTAGGCCTTCAAACAAAACATGCATTCCAAAAAAAAATAAAGTGCATTGAAGTGGATAAACCCACAACAAATGAATTATTGTCCTTTTGGCAAAAGTCTGCTTAGCCACAGTAGATATGCTAATAATGTAAACAGAAAGCTCAAGTAAATCTCAATAAGTGTGTGCTTGTAACCTCTTACACTTATACAGGTAGCCTACACAACAGGCTAATAATGTAAACAGAGGCCCCACTAAATCTCAATAAGTGTGTGCTTGTAACCTCATACACTTATACAGGTACACAACATATCCCAACGTCACCGCGTCACTGCACGTTGGTTGATTGCGTCACCGCGTCAAAAACTTGCGTCACATGCCACTATTCGGCCTTGTTTTTAACTCATTCCACCGAAGGCCGAATGTGGCTTTTTTTGCCATATTCGGCCGAATATATTCGGTGACCGATTAATCGGTGCATCCCTATTATTTACCATTTGATTGGCAGCAGTTAACGGGTTATATTTAAAAGTTCATACCACCATTCTTTACACATACAAACTGTAGCCCCCCAAAAAAGCACATTCAATTAAAAAAAACGTTATTATGGTCTTACCTTTACTTATAAATGAAGTCAATGCGCCACTCCTTCTGAACAAAAGCATTGATAACTTGTTTACATAAGTCTTCCTTATCTTTCTTCAGTTTTAAAAGTCTCTCTGTCTTGATGGAGATCACTGTCTGAAGCAAACCTTTCAGCTCCGGTGTTGTGCCGAAATCTGTTACCCATCGGAATTTGTAACTCCAGGGGGCGATGTTCCCATGGCGTTTGTTTGATGGTTAAACGGCAAGGCCAAAGGGGAGGAGAAGAAGAAGAACGCTTGCATAAATGGCGTAAACAATCCTGAAATTCTGACAACTGACGTTTCATTCCATGATAGCTTTTAATCCGGAAAATGTATGTGTGTGAGAGAGAATCAACAGCTGATACAATGGACTCATACTATAATGAACATGTGTAATTTATTAATGCTGAAATTCTGACAACTGATGTTTCAGCATTAAGGATAGTTTACGCCATGTACGCAAGCGTTCTTCTTCTCCTCCTCTTTGGCCTTGCCGTTTAACCATCAAACAAACGCCTTCGGAACATCGCCCCCTGGAGTAAAAAATTCCGATAGGTAACAGATTTCGGTACAACACCGGCGTTGGTCTTCCTTTAATTATTACCTCCTGCTTCGATTGAAAGTGCAGTTTAGAAAACTTTTTACTTTAGATATGTAATCATCCGTGTTAAGAGGAAAAAATAAACACACGCTGCTCTCTCTTGCTGCTTGTTGTCACTTCTTCTGCAGCCGAGTTGTCGCAAGAATGATCCCTGGGATCACTAGCGCCCTCTATCACCAGGAGGCGGGAGAACAGGTGCCTCACGCAGTGCATCTTCGCAGTCGTTTTATGATTGCCCAGTACAAGAAACACGTTACACACATACAGTTGTCGAAAAAATACACTAAACATTATATACCTCAGCTAACTAAACTACGGAAATATATAATATAATTCTTATAGCAATACGGTCTCACTGCACAGCAGCCAGCAGTTAGCTGAGTCATTGCGCAATCCATGTTGAGGCTCAACTGGCTGCTGACTCACCGCAAGTCTCTTCTCAGTATTTGAACGGCAATTGTGAAAATTCAGCGATTTTGAATAAAAATTATCTAAAACTGGTGAAGTTAAATGGAAAATAACTTCATAAAGTATAATCACTGGATACATATAACAATTTAATTAATGTTTTTTCTTTTTACATTTTTTTTCGTTCCATGATGGCAGGTGACCCCTGACTGCACGTCACTGATGTATGCAAATGTGATGTAATGGATAGGAATGTCTGATGCTGGATGTCAATAAAAAAATTAATGGAAAAAAAAAAAAAGGCACAAGATAAGGCAGGAATCCTCTTATGACTTTGATTAAGACAATTTTGGGGAATCTGTGCATGATCTGACATGGGTTGAATTCCATTCAAAAGCAAGAGCTAACATTAGCTAAGAGATTAGCTCACACGTCTTTTAAAGGCCTACTGAAATGAGATTTTCTTATTTAAACGGGGATAGCAGGTCCATTCTATGTGTCATACTTGATCATTTAACGATATTGCCATATTTTTGCTGAAAGAATTTAGTAGAGAAAACCTACGATAAAGTTCGCTACTTTTGGTACTTCCTGAAAAAGCCTCGCCTTTTGTGGAAGTCGCAGACGATGACGTCGCAAGTGTGGGGGCTCCTCACATATTTACATTGATTTTAATGGGAGCCTCCAACAAAAACAGTGATTCGGACCGAGAAAACGACAATTTTCCCATTAATTTGAGCGAGGATGAAAGATTTGTGTTTGAGGATATTGATAGCGACGGACTAGAAAAAAACAAAAAAAAAACGCGATAGCATTGGGGCGCGTTCTAATGTTTTTAAACATATTTAGTAGGATATTGTGTTGCTAGTGTTTTAGTGACTTTAATATTACCTGATAGTCGGAGGTGTACGTTCACGGCTATATTGATGCCATGTCTCACGGGTGATCGACAAAAGCTCAGCTGATACCCGGTAAGTGGCAACTTTTTAACCACAATTTTCTCACCGAAACCTGCTGGTTGACATTCGGTTGGGATCCATGTCTGCTTGACCGCGCTCTGATCCATAGTAAAGTTTCAGCTCCGGGAATTTTAAACAAGGAATCACCGTGTGTTTGTGTGGCTAAAGGCTAAAGCTTCCCAACTCCATCTTTCTACTGTGACTTCTCCAATATTAATTGAACAAATTGCAAAAGATTCAGCAACACAGATGTCCAAAATACTGTGTAATTATCCCGTTAAAGCAGACGACTTTTAGCTGTGTGTGTGTGCAGCGCTCATATTCATAACAGCCCGTGACGTCACGCGTACACGTCACCATTACGCGACGTTTTCAAGAAAAAAGTCCCGGGAAATGTAAAATTGCAATTTAGTAAACTAAAAAGGCCGTATTGGCATGTGTTGCAATGTTAATATTTCATCATTGATATATAAACTATCAGACTGCGTGGTGGGTAGTAGTGGGTTTCAGTAGGCCTTTAAAAGAAACACACATTTATATTCGAAATTAACTTAAATCAAAATATTCACAGATACGAATGTTCTGCTGCACAATTTGACTAAAGTGACAAAACACAGAAAAGGTGATTTAAGATGTGCAACCCACCCGGATTTTTTCTGAAGAAACCAACGAAATGATGGCTCCAGCTGCTTGTTTTCTTTTACAATGAGGAAACAAAACGATAAATTCCCGGATGTGGGCGGAGCCCCAGGCAATCAATTACAAATCAACTTCACCCTTGTAACCAACCAGCGTCATAAACGTCAACATAAAATGATCAGACATATTTAATTAATAATTAAAAATCAATGTGTTTCTGTAGCAATACCAGGTCTTTTTTTTAATGAAAAGAAATTTGATTTTATTGCAATTATTCAACCTATTTGTAGTAGCAATTGAATGGTCACGTAAGTGTCCTATATGTACATTATGATAATAATACCATCCCAATCTCTCCTACAGTGCCACCTGGTGTCTAAACACGGATACTGCACAGAGCGGCCAGACATAAAACACTTCACAAGGCTGCTGAGTGAAGCAAGGCCCAACGGCTCCCGAAATAGTTTTATTGACATCTTTCATATTTTCAATGATAATAAAGTCTGACGAATATAAGCTTGAAAACATGCTTGTTTTGTTTGTATTTCGTTTCATTTTCCTCTCCTTGTTTATCTCAACACTGATGGCGTCCAGACAGTCAAACAGGTTTTCCTTCCCCGCTGGCAGGACAACATGTAAATTTGGAGACCACTCAGGTACATAATCCTCAATGTCAGCTTTGTGGGGACAAATAAATAAAGGTGCCGCCTCTACAAACAAGGACCTGTTTTGTTTTCTTTCTTCTTCTTTTTTAAATAGATGTGGGTAATAATTCAGGATGTTGCCGCATGTATATATATATATATATATATATATATATATATATATATATATATATATATATATATATATATATATATATATACATATATACAAAGTTTACCCTAAATCATGAACTTCAGGAAAAAACCTGAAGTCAAATAAAATAATATAAATGGATTAAATTAAATATAAGAAACAACACAAATCTAAGTAATAATAATTAAAAGAAAAAATAACTACAATCAAGATGATTTATAAGAAAAAAAAACTGAGAAAATAGATCAAATGAAACCAATTTTTAAAACAAATACAACCAAAGCAAAGCAAATAATGAAATAATGTGTGGGTAATATTTTTGGATGTTGGCACATATATATATATATATATATATATATATATATATATACACACATATATATGTGTGTGTGTGTGTGTGTGTGTGTGTGTGTGTGTGTGTGTGTGTGTGTGTGTGTGTGTGTGTGTATACATATATATTTATTTTTATTTTATTTGTTTTAATACACAATGTGTAACCTGGATCAAATAAAAAATATAATTAGATTGAATACATCAAACAACACATATCCAACAAATAAAAATTGAAATAAAAATAATTACAATTAAAATGATTTATTAGAAAAATAAAATAACACACACACACACACACATGTATATACACAATGTGTACCCTCAATCAAATAAAATTATATAAATGGATTAAATATAACAAAGAACACATATCAAAGTAACAATAATTAAAACAAATAAAAATAAATACAATTAAAATGATTTATTAGAAAAAAAATAGCTGAGAAAATAGATCATGTGAAACCATTTTTTAAAACAAATAAAACCAAAGCAAAGCAAAAAAAACTACATAAAACAAAACCATGTAAGTAAAATAAATAGATAAACTATAAGTTTATCCATCCATCCATCCATTTTCGATCATTTTTAATTGGATTCAATGAATTTCCATTTTTATATCTAACAAGAAAGATAATTTCCTTTGCTTACTGCAGCTTTTTGTGTCTAGACGTGCGTGTGTGTGTGTGTGTGTGTGTGTGTGTGTGTGTGTGTGTGTGTGTGTGTGTGTGTGTGTGTGTGTGTGTGTGTGTGTGTGTGTGTGTTATTGTCCTGTTCAGAAGAAGTCTTTATGAAAACCAAAAAAAAAAAAAAAAAAAAAGTGATAATCATGTGTCTGGATTTCCAAGACGTGGAGGCACCCTGATGTGACTTGCCCATTTGGGCAGATCTGTCTGCTAATTACAGCTCTCGTTTGAGGAGGGAGGTACTTGCGTGGTGGGGGCTTTTTTTACTCTTTTTTTGGGGGGGGTGGTGGGGGGTTGGATGATGTTATGGGTAGATATAGTATAAATACGCTCAACCTTGAAGGGGCAAAAGCAGCATATCCTCAGTTGTGCTCCAAGTCAAAGGATATACAGCAGCACCGGGAGCTTACTGGTGCTGAGGAGACTGTTTTTTTCCCCCCACGCAATTTGGTGACGGTAAGCGTGTTTGTTTATTCACTCTGGCGATGCACTCAGCGTTCACAAGGTTTATTGCCCGTCGGTGGCTTCCTTGCTTTATTACGTATATCGACATTGACCTGTCGTTCCTTAGCTTCATAGCGTTTTGTAGCAGGTTTCAAAAGTTGTACGGTGACTTTTTCTGCATGTTGGGTTCTCCTGCTGACTGCAGTTCATTTGCAGGTTTGACGGAAGAAGATGGATATCCGAGTTGGAAGCATCCTCCTCCTCCTGGTGGCCCTGGCCGCAGGTCACGGAGAGCGCTATGTGGTCAAGAAGGTGGTGAAGGCCGCACCCCAGTACCAGCCTTACTCAGTGAAGGGCCAGGGTAAGACGAATACGACTCAATAAGAAGCATCCACCTTTTTTCTGTTTAGCTTTAAAAAAAGAGGACTTGTGATTTGAAACGGGGAGTGTTGTATTCTGATTGGCCGAAGGAAACTAGCAACATCCTCCTCTCATACAAGAGTTTTACACTGCTCTAGAAGAAAATATATCCTTGTTGTTTTGACTGATTTACTTTTCAGTCTTTATAGAGAAACACATGAATATTTTCTCCTCCCTGTGATAACAATAATGTGAAATTACACATGAAATTGTCGACAAAAAATGCTTTGAGTCACTAGAGAAAAGCGCTACATAAATATAATTCACTTCACATTGGGGCGGTTTAGCTCGGTCGGTAGAGTGGCCGTGCCAGCAACTTGAGGGTTGCAGGTTCGATTCCCGCTTCCGCCATCCTAGTCAATGCCGTTGTGTCCTTGAGCAAGACACTTGACCCACCTGCTCCCAGTGCCACCCACACTGGTTTAAATGTAACTTGGATATTGGGTTTCACTATGTAAAGCGCTTTGAGTCACTAGAGAAAAGCGCTATATAAATATAATTCACTTCACATATCTGGGCATCGTGTGTTTTGTGCAGAACGAGGAAAAGAACACAACATAAAAGGAAGATCTTTTTACCCATTGATCCGCTGTTACCATACAGCAGGGGTCCGGAACCTTTTTGCCTGAGAGAGCCATGGAAGCCAAATATTTTAAAATGCACTTCCATGAGAACCTTATATTATTATTTTTTTAACTCCGAATACAACTAAATGCGTGCATTTTTAAGTAACGTCAACATTTTTTGAGTACAATAACTCTCATATTCTTTTTAATAACATTTTTATCCTGAAGCTAACCAATAATAAATAGAATACTTCTTACCATTAATGCACCTTCTTGAACAGATGCGTTAGAAAACGAATGGATGGTTTGAAAATGCAGGAGAATGTTTTGTATTTTGAACATTATTTTTTAACTCCGATTACCAGTGGAAATATTCATTTCTTATCGTGTTAAGCAATGTCAGCTAAAATTAATCTGAGAGCCGGATGCATCCATCAAAAGAGCCACATCTGGCTCTAGAACCATAGGTTCCCTACCCCTGCTCTATGGTGTGTGTAATGCCACTGACAATTAGAGCCCAGTCACCAGGCAGTGGGGTGGGTTTGGGTGTGCCACAGTGGGAGGAGAAACATCTGCTAGGCTTTATTCAGACAGACCAGACAAGCAGTGAGTCTTGATGTGACCACATGAAAAAAAATAAAAAAATTTAAAAAAAAATCAAGAAAAAAATGATTATTCATACTATTTAAAACTTACTGTTTGGAAGCAAATCACATGATGGCTCTGTGGTAACCATGGTAACAGCCTTTTCAGTATATAGTGTGTTGTAGATAGATAGATAGATAGATAGATAGATAGATAGATAGATAGATAGATAGATAGATAGATAGATAGATAGATAGATAGATAGATAGATAGATAGATAGATAGATAGATGGATAGATAGATAGATAGATAGTACTTTATTGATTCCTTCAGGAGAGTTCCCTCAGGAAAATTTTACAGCTATTAAATATATTTTATACAATCCTTTTACTGAATGCAAAGTAGGTGTTTTTTTTTGTTATTTATTTATTTATTTATTTTTTTTTTTAGACCAGTGCAGTGTTTTGAATTTACGAGCAAATTCAAGAATTGGGTCTTTTAAAATAAACTTAAATTAAGTATAAAAAAAAAAGACTATATGGAAATTTTACATCAGTATAATATTTAAATAAACAATAATCTGAAAAATGGACACCCCAAATTAGTATGTAATATTGTATTATTATTTAAAAAAAAATAAATTCATAATATTGTTTTAAAAACCTCCTACCGGTCAGACCCGGTAGGAGGTTGTTAAAACAATATTAATAATTTATAAAAATAATAATAATAATAATAATAGAGCTGGACGAAGTGGCTGGGAAGAGGGATGTCTGGGCTTCCCTGCTTAGGCTGCTGCCCCCGCGACCCGGCCTCTTATAAGCGGAAGAAGATGGATAGGTGGATGGATGGATGGTTTTAAAAACCTGTGAAACTTTTCCTTTCTATTTCTTATAACACTTTTTAAAGCTCACGTTCATTATTTTAAACATAAATGATTTTTGGTGTGCCCGTATATAAATGTGGTAAATTTGGGGTATTGCCCAAAACTGCCACTCACAATGTCAACAGTGGTGTTTATGATGTAGTCTGTTTCCTTATTTCATCACTAATGACATCATTCTGTTGACTTTTTCACAGTGGTGGCAGGTGAGCCTGGTGCCCCAGGTGAGCCCGGCCCTGAGGGTCCCCCTGGCCCTCCTGGTCCCCCAGGTAAGAGCGGCGAAGGTTATCCTGGACCCCAAGGACCTGCCGGACCTCAAGGACCTGCTGGTCGTTCCAGCACTGGCAAACCCGGAACTCCTGGTGGACCTGGCAAACCAGGTATCCCCGGAACTCCTGGTGAGAAGGGACACACTGGAGCCCCTGGCGCCCAAGGACCCAGAGGTGCTCCCGGTTCTTCTGGAAGCCCTGGACCCGCTGGCCTCTCCTCTACCGGC
This sequence comes from Nerophis ophidion, assembly GCF_033978795.1. Lineage (NCBI taxonomy): Eukaryota > Metazoa > Chordata > Actinopteri > Syngnathiformes > Syngnathidae > Nerophis > Nerophis ophidion. The sequence continues at coordinate 77,238,662 of NC_084613.1, forward strand.
AAGCCTGGACCCTCTGGTCTTCCTGGATCAATGGGACCTAGAGGAGAGCCTGGTCTGAAAGGACATCCTGGTATTCCTGGTCTGCCAGGTCAGAAGGGTGATAGAGGGGTGGGAATTACTGGACCTCAAGGTGCAACTGGGCCAATGGGACCAATGGGACCAACTGGAGCTCCAGGTCAGTCTGGAGTTGGCAAGCCAGGAAAATCAGGAATGCCCGGTGAGCCAGGAAAGTCAGGTAGCCCAGGTAGGGATGGTGCCCCAGGTTCCATGGGACCACAGGGACCCAAAGGACACACCGGTGCCCCTGGTGTAGGCATTGCAGGCAAACCAGGTGACAATGGTGCACCAGGTCTGCCAGGCTCAGTTGGCCCTAAAGGCCACCAGGGACCCGCTGGAGCTCCCGGAGCCCCTGGTACCCCAGGATACGGAAAGCCAGGTGCAAATGGAGAAAAGGGTGAGAGAGGATTTACTGGAAGCCCAGGTGCCACTGGTCCCAAGGGTGAGCAAGGTCCAACCGGATATACTGGTGCCACTGGGGCCACTGGGGCTACTGGCTCAATGGGTCCTCAGGGTGCAAGAGGCTTCCCAGGTGAGCCTGGTGCTGTTGGCTCCAAAGGCGATACAGGTGCCACTGGACCCCAGGGACTTAAGGGACACAAGGGAGAACAGGGTGTACAAGGATTCCAAGGCAAACAAGGTTACACAGGCCCAGTTGGTCCCACTGGTGCCAGAGGAGCCACTGGAGCCACTGGTGAGAAGGGTCATGTTGGTGCCCCTGGTAGCACAGGTGCCTCTGGTCTTCCCGGCCCCGCTGGACCCAAAGGTCTTCCTGGCCGTGCTGGCGAGCCTGGCTCCTCTGGTTCTAATGGTTCCCCAGGCTCTAGAGGTCCTGTTGGACCTCAAGGTCCTGCAGGTGCTCCCGGTCTCAAGGGCCACCCTGGTCTCCCCGGAGCTCCTGGCCCTGCCGGCATGACCGCCAAGGGTGTCTCTGGACCAATGGGTGCCCCCGGTCTCCCTGGCGAGCCTGGTGCTGACGGAGAGCCTGGTCCCGCTGGTCCTGCCGGTCCTCCTGGACCTCCTGGCGAGGTTGTCTTTGAGAAAGGCATGGGACTGGGTGAGGTTATGGTCAAGGCCCCCATGTCTGCTTTCACTGCAGTACTGACCACCCCCTACCCCGCTGGAGGCAGCCCCATCAAGTTTGACCACATTGTCTACAATGCTGAGAATCACTATGACGCCGAGTCCGGCATTTTCACTTGCCAGATCCCCGGAGTTTACTACTTCTCCTACAGCATCCACGTCAACGGTGCTCATGCCCTGGTAGCACTCTACAAGAACGACCAGCCCGTCATGTTCTCCTACGATGAGTACAACAAGGGCTTCCTCGACCAGATGTCCGGCAGCGCTGTCCTCTTGCTCAACGAGCAAGACACCGTGTACGTCCAGATCCCTGACGAGGAGGCCAATGGCGTCTTTGCTGCCGAGAACGTCCACTGCTCTTTCTCTGGCTTCCTCATTGCTTCGACGTGATAGGTTGATCTGAAAAGTTACCAAAAGCCAACCAACTAAATTTGCTCTCTATTTCTCGAACCAAAAGTCAACTCTCTGTTCATTCTTCTTCAACCAAAAACAACCAAACAGGCAGTTTGCTATTTTTTTGAGCAATAGAAGCATCTCGACTTGAAAACTACAACAACTAGGTGCTTAGAAGAAGGATATCTAATTTATGTAAGACAGGAGATCAGGGATGGGGAAAGCAATTCACAATATGACAAAGAATGCTTTGGAATGGAGACAGCATGTGAACCCGAGGTGTTAAATCTGTGTTGTTTTTTTCTTTTCTTTCCCACTCTTTTTCTTTTATGAAGACTCCAACTGGTGACTCTTACTTTAGTGTTTGTCTTGTTTTTGCTTTGTTTTTTTGTACAACCTCGTTTGTCCGTTATTTTGTTTTTCTTCGTCCTGGTGCCCAATAATCTTATTAAAAAGTCCACAAATACTTTCTGTAACTGTTGTCTTTGTATGTGACTTGAATATTGTAAAATGCCAATGGTGGTCAAATTGATCATCATCATAAAATAAGTAACCAGAATATTGTCATACAAGCGGCAAGCAAGGCCGCGATATCCCTAAACATGAATCATGTCATGTAAAGCATTATTGACTAAAATAAAAGATGTCTTGACAATACTTTCTGTTTCGAGCGCCCTTTTTACATATAAACATAATTTTTTTTAACTTTTGCAACAGTAACAGTTTTAGGGGAATAAATAACTCTTGAGTCATGTAATTAAAAAAAATGTAAAAAAAAGATACACACACACATATACATACCTATAATCCAATACCATTCTAATAATAGTGCATTAATAAAAATATATCAATATACTGTATATATAATGAATAAATACTCTTAATACTTTTTTAAAAATCTATTCACAGAAAATAAATGAATAGATTTGAATAACATAAAATGTAAACATATAAACAGCTTTTTTTTTCACTTTCGCGACAGTAACAGTTTTAGGGGAATAAATAACTCTTCAATCATGTAATAAAAAAAATGTAAAAAAAAGATACACACACACACTTATATATATATATATATATATAATCTAATACCATTCAAATAACAGTGTATTAATTAAAATATATCAATATACTGTAAATATAATGAATAAATACTTGAAATAATGTATACAGTAAATACTTTAAAAAAAAATCTATTCACAGAAAATAAATGAATAGATATGAAAAACATAAAATGTAAACATACAAACAGCATTTTTTTTAACTTTCGCAACAGTAACAGTTTTAGGGGAATAAATAACTCTTGAATCTTGTAATTAAAAAAATGTAAAAAAGATACACACACACACTTTTATATATATATATATATATATATATATATATATACACATATATATATATATATATATATATACATATCTATAATCTAATACCATTCTAATAATAGTGTATTAATAAAAATATATCAATATACTGTATATATAATGAATAACTACTTTAAAAAATATATATACTGTAAATACTTTTAAAAAAATCTATTCACAGAAAATAACTGAATAGATTTGAATAACATAAAATGTAAACATATAAAAAGCATTTTTTTCTTTGGCAACAGTAACAGTTTTAGGGAAACAAATAACTATTGAATCGTGTAATTAAAGAAAAAGAAAAAAAAAAGAAAAATAAAAAAATATATATATATATATACATATATACACACACACACATGTACATATAATTTTGCCACACCTAGTGTGTGTGTGACAATTTGGTACTTTAACTTTGATTTAACTTATTGTTATTGTTGTTGTTGTTGTTATCTCCTTATCTTATCCCCCTCTTTTCCCCGCAATTGCCCCCTCTGTCTTCCCTTTTTTCTCTTTCGATACCCTCCAGCTCCAAACATTAATATAAATCCATTTAATAAAGTCAAACACAAATAAAAAAACAAGAGAAGTATCCCACACTTCTCTTTTGTAAATTAAATTTGTACAGCAAATATGGACATCTACATCAACAATATGATTTAACTGAGTAGCTGGACACGACAAAAAAAAACGATTTTAAGATTGTTTTCTTTCATTTAAATCCGGCAGTTGGAAAATAGGATGTCATAAAAGGTCAGATGCAAAAACAAAAAATCCTATCATGGTTCAATAATAAGGTGGTTTTAATCAAATTAAGAATGTGTAACAAAACCTACACCCCTTTGCTAAAATGCAAAATACTTAATTCCTCCTTGCTCTTCCGTGCTGACTGGACACTGGCCGAGAGTTAGTGGGCGGCCGAGGGTTGCTTTGTTGGGTCTGCTCCTGTCTCAGGCCATGCTCCCCCCACCCCAGCAGAATATGGCCTGGAACACCGCAGTGTATATGTTTTTTAATTTTATCTTTTTGTTTATTTTGTTGTTGTTTTACTTTTGGAGCTGTATGTAGAACTGTCTTTAATGTTCTTTGATGTTTCCCTCTTACAGACATTTATGTGTGCTATGGTTACGAGGTTGTTTTTTTTTCCTTGGCCTCAGTCTGGACCCCCTCTCCAGGGGCCCAGGTTTGAACTGAATATATTTTTTTCTCAATCCCCCCAGCTCCCCTCCCCAGCATTTACCTTTTTCTTACCTTTTTTTGTAAAGGGTGCCAGAAGTTGGCAGACCTGTCAGCGATCCTGTTCTGTCTCCCTGTAATGTTTGTCTGCTCTTGAATGGGATTGTGCTGAAAATCTTAATTTCCCCTCAGGGATTAATAAAGTATTTCTGATTCTGATTTCTGGTAGTAGATTTTACTGTTCACTCGCCACAGTCATCAAAGTGCACATTTATGCATTCACACAAATGCAGCGCCAACATTTCGGAACCAGTCTGATGTTAAAGAAGAATGGTAGTGTGACAGGTCTCCAGCCGTCATCGTGTGGGTAGCATGGACCATCGATACATGACGCATGGTAGCAGGTTTGACTCTCGTTTATTATTTCAACAAACAAGTTTTGGTTCCAGTCAATCGCGCCAATTTCTAGCCTGACCTCTTTTCCTGTACATCTCGGCGCGCCTGTCGGTGGCCGGTGGCTGCGTCTTCCGCGGGGGCTCATCTCTCTCCTGGTCGCTCTCGTCGTCTTTGTCGTCTGTGGTTTCTTCTCCTACTTCTGCCCCGATTGCTCCTCCTTCTCCCCTTTTAAACTGCAGCAGAAGATGCAGGGATTGAGAGCAGGTGTGTCGTTTACGCACCTGACTCGGATTGCTGCAGCGTCGCTCCAAGTGCGCTCCGCTGCATGCTCCGCCTCCTGGCCGCCATCTCGGGTAGGACCGCTGTTTGTCCTATCCTGCTGTCGGCTCCTTCTCTCCACAGGTAGATATGTGATAAATATATATTTTAGTAGCATCAGACAAAGTTGAAATTTCACGTTTGGATCTCAGAGCACATAATTGTGGAGCGTTCTGTTAAAGTTCAATACTAAGGCATCACCAGATTTTAAAAACAAACCCCCCAGTAACTGCAATAATATGTCATGTTCTATGGTCTGGATTATGTTTTGTTATTTTTCTACTAGTTTTGGATTCCATTAGTTCCTGTTTTTTTTGCTCCCTTGTTTGGTCAACATGGCAACTCATGAGTTTCACCTGCCTAATTTGTTTGGATTCATGCACCTGTCTTAATCAGGAGAGACTACTTAAGCCTGACATTTTCAGTTAGTCTACCTGGCAACGTTACTCTGTTTTTGCTCTGTCCATGCCGTTCATGCTGATTGTTCATGCTGCTCTTTTCTTGCCAGGTAAGTTTATTCATGTCACAGTTAGCGAGTTTTGCTTCAAGTCCACAGTTTCTGCCTATGTGTTAGTTTTTGTTTCATACGCTTAGTTGTGCCTACGCCTTGTGTTTGTCCCCCTTTGAAGTTTTAGAAAGATTAAATTATGTTTTTACCTGCAAGCCTTGTCCGGTCTAGTCCGTTTGCATCACGGAAGAACAAATCTCGCAGAAAGCTGCGAAAACCTCCTCGTCATAACATAATAATGATTGATTGATTGATTGATTGATTGATTGAAACTTTTATTAGTAGATTGCACACTTCGGTACATATTCCTTACTATTGACCACTAAGTATATATATTGAATTATTTACATTATTTTCAATCTGGGGGATGGGATGAGGAGGGTTTGGTTGATATCAGAACTTCAGTCATCAACAATTGCATCAACAGAGAAATGGACATTGAAACAGTGTAGGTTTTATTTAGTAGGATATGTACAGCCAGCAGAGAACATAGTGAGTTCACATAGCATAAGAACAAGTATATACATTAGAAGTACATTTGATTATTTACAATCCGAGGAGACGGGATGTGAAGGGGGGAGGGTGTTAGTAAAAGGTTGAAGTTGCCTGGAGGTGTTGTTTTAGAGACATTTTGAAGGAGGGTAGAGATGCACTTACTTTTACACCTGTTGGGAGTGCATTCCATATTGATGTGGCATAGAAGGAGAATGAGTTAAGACCTTTGTTAGATCGTAGTCTGGGTTTAACGTGGTTTGTGGAGCTCCCCCTGGTGTTGTGGTTATGGCCGTCCTTTACGTTCTGGAAGTAGTTTGACATGTACTTCGGTATCAGGGAGGTGTAGCGGATTTTATAGACTAGGCTCAGTGCAAGTTTTTTTTTACTCTGTCCTCCACCCTGAGCCAGCCCACTTTGGAGAAGTGGGTTGGAGTGAGGTCTGATCTGGGGTGGAGGTCTAGAAGCTGATAATACAATAACAATTGTTATCATAATGATGCTATTATGACTACTATTAACAGCTAATAGTAATTTCTACCTTACACTATGCGTAAGTAAAGGGAATTTTGACAGATTTATAATCACATTTAAGTAGAAAATGACAGGTTGTATGATTGTTAGAGCATTTAGCCCCTCTAAAAATGCCCACTAAGTCTATAATTATGTTTTTAGAGAATGTAAACATAATTAGTGTGTGTATGCGGGGCAGTGGCATTAGGTCTAGGGTGGGGTGGGGGACCTTCAGGACTCTAATAAGTCAAATTAAAGACCAAAATGGTGCCACAAACAAAATCTTGCCACACAAAGCCTCTGAGCTTAAAAATAGTAAGCACAGTCCTCTGGCCTGTTTGATGTTCAGTAAGGGGCCCCTGCCTCGAGTAGGCCAGATTAAAGCAACCGGCTAGGGACAGAAGGGACTGTCATTTTAGAGACGGTGTGGTTGATGTGGGAGACAGAACAGGACAGACAGTCAGGGTTTCGCCTCTGGATGTTTCCATAAACAAAACTCCCTAATTATCTGCTACTTACTGTCATCACTGGAATTTAACATGTCTACATTTTATATTTTATGGGCATTTACACTTTAAAATCATACACACAACTAACTAGAATGGCAGTCCATGTTTGTTAGCGAGCCATTGGTTTATGAGTATACAACAGGGCCGTATTACAGTATATTCTGTATTAAAGGTGTCAGGCTTGGACTTGGTCTTGGTTTGTTTTCCCGAGGTGCGAAGCGAATGGAGTGGAACGGCGTGAAGGTAGGTACTTCACCCTTGCTCTTGATGGGTGCTGGTTAGCGCCTTGCATGGCAGCTCCCTCCATCAGTGTGTGAATGGGTGAATGTGGAAGTAGTGTCAAAGCGCTTTGAGTACCTTAAAGGTACAAAAGCGCTATACAAGTCCAACCCATTTATTTTAACACTAAAACTGAAAACAGGAACCAACAAAAAGCGCGCACAACGGCGGTACAAAAAACTGGCCTATGAAACAAAAGACTAGCACAAAGGCTATAAAATACAAACATGAAACAAAAACACTTGTGCTATGGCATGAATAACAAAAACTTACATGGACAAAAATGTACAGCATTGCAAGGCATGAAGCAGATAATCGAGGGCGTGAATAAGGTGATGTTGCCAGACTGACTATCTGGTAACTGTGGCTTAAATAATGAACATGATAAGTGAAAACAGGTGTGAGACAAGACAGGTGAACTGATTGGTTGTCATGGTAACAAAACAGGGAGTTAAAAAAAAAGAAACTTAGAGTCCAAAGCACCTGGTATTCCTAGGCAGTGTCCCATCCAAGTACTAACCAGGCCAGACTCTCCTTAGCTTTGAGAACAGATAAGATTGGGGATGCTCAGGGTAATATGGTCATACAAAACTTATGATCAGACATGACAGAAAACTAAATCAGTTGGCATGGTAAGACAAACAAGGAAATGCAAAACAGAACTAAAATGTCCAAAAAACTAAACATAGCATGACCAAAACAAAACATGAACCATAGGCGTGACAAAAGGGTCTTTAAAGGCCTACTGAAATGAAATTTTCTTATTTAAACGGGTACAGCAGGTCCATTCTTTGTGTCATACTTGATCATTTCGCAATATTGCCATATTTTTGCTGAAAGGATTTAGTAGAGAACATCATCGATAAAGTTCGCAACTTTTGGTCGCAAATAAAAAAGCCTTGCCTGTACCGGAAGTAGCAGACGATGTGCGCGTGACGTCACGGGTTGTAGGGCTTCTCACATCCTCACATTGTCCATAATCATAGCCACCAGCAGCTAGAGCGATTCGGACCAAGAAAGCGACGATTTCCCCATTATTTGAGCGAGGATGAAATATTTGTGGATGAGGATAGTGAGCCTGAAGGACTACAAGAAAAATAAAAAAATAAAAAAGGCGAGGGCAGGGAGAGCGATTCAGATGTTATTAGACACATTTACTAGGATCATTCCGGAAAATCCCTTATCTGCTTATTGTGTTACTAGTGTTTTAGTGAGATTATAAAGTCAGACCTAAAAGTCGGAGGGGTGTGGTGACCACCAGTGTCTCTGATGGAAGCCATGGAGAAACCAAGAAAGTCGCAGCTGCCTCTTTGACAGCTGCAGGAGGACGCAAGCTCCGCTCATGTCTCCGGTAAGAGCCGACTTATTACCCCAATTTTCTCACCGAAACCTGCCGGTTGACATGTGGTAGAGAAACGTGCGCATGATCGCTCTGTTCCATATTAAAGCTTCACAACAAACAAAGAAACACCGGCTGCGTTTATGTTGCTAAAGGCAGCTGCAATCCACTGCTTTCCACCAACAGCATTCTTCTTTGACGTCTCCATTATTAATTGAACAACTTGCAAAAAGTTCAGCAACACAGATGTCCAGAATACTGTGTAATTACGCGATTAAATCGGACGACTTTTAGCCGTGAGTGGTGCTGGGATAAAATGTCCGCTCCAACCAATAACGTCACAAGCACGCGTCAACATAAGCGTCATCATTCCGCTACGTTTTTAACAGGACACTTCGCGGGAAATTTAAAATTGCAATTTAGTAAACTAAAGCGGCCGTATTGGCATGTGTTGCAATGTTAATATTTCATCATCGATATATAAACTATCAGACTGCGTGGTCGGTAGTAGTGGGTTTCAGTAGGCCTTTAAACAACAAAAGTAACAAAAGTATCGTTGTTGTTTGTTTGTCTGTTTTTTTGATAGCAGGCTACTTCCTGGCCAATAAAAAGTGGTGCATGTCCTTTTCTGCTGGCCGAACATAACCAAAAATCATGATCATAATTAAAGATAAAAGACCTATTTCATTTACTTTACTTAAATACATAAAAATATTCATATTTTCTTCATGTCATATTATGCTCCTTCCAGTGCTGTTGTATTTAGGTTAGAGTTTGTATCCAATAAGAATTCAGTTAGCTTATGTTGCCATGCTGTAAGTGAACAGATGCATACAGTTGATAGACAATTGCCATAGCCAATCAAATCACGAGTTGTTGTCAATTCTTCTAGCTGACCCTGATATTTACGCATCCTGTGATTGGATACTCACTTGGGAGTCCCAAGTGAGTATCCAATCATCCATTCCCATCCATTTTCCACGGCATCTCCCTTTTGGGGTGGCGGGGGGTGCTGGAGCCTATGTCAGCTGCATTCGGGCGGAAGGCGCTGTACACCCTGGACAAGTCGCCACCTCATCACAGGGCCAACACAGATAGACAGACAACATTCACACTCACATTCACACAATCACAAGTTGCGAAAATGGGAAGTAGCACCGCAGCCATAGAAAGCCACATAAAACTCACCGGTACTCACAAAGACAGAGAGCAGCTAATATTGAATCGTACAATTTTTAAAACTGTTCAAATGTAACAAAAAACAGCAGAAATACTTTAATTGTGTTACTGTTCTACTTCCTGGCTCTTGAACAATGACGTCATACATAAGGACGGTTCTATTTATTTGATTCTGCCTTATTTCTGTGAATGTTTGTGAGATAGCATGCGAAATTGTACCATTTTCAATTCTGGCGCCGGGTGAACGATTCCATTATAACTCAAAACAACAAAAAGTGCTTTCAGTTATGTTTAATGTGCTCCTCTACATCAGGAGGAGCCAGATGAGGTGGCTCGGGCATCTGGTCAGGATGCCACTTGAACGCTTCCCTAGGGAGGTGTTTAGGGTACGTCCAACCGGTAGGAGGCCTCGGGGAAGATCCAGGACATGTTGGGAAGACTATGTCTCTCGGCTGGCCTGGGAACGCCTCAGGATCCCCCGGGCAGAGATGGACGAAGTGGCTGGGGAGAGGATAGTCTGGGCCTCCCTGCTTAGGCTGCTGCCCCCGTGACCCAATCTCGGATACGCGGAAGAAGATGGATGGATGGATGGATGGATGGATGGATGGATGGATGGATGGATGGATGGATGGATGGATAGGATAACGCATATTCATCAACATAGAGCAACAATGTAAATATGCTGGACTTTGCACAATAGTTAATTTTCATCCATTGTCCTAAGGCAGGTTAATACAGTAAACATTCAACAGGTCAAGATACAAAATAATACATATATAACAAGACATTACACATTACAAGCATACCAAGCATACTTATTACAGATTAGGCTGTTTCTTTAACTATACATAAGTACCAGGCTAAAACCTCAAAGTTTCAGCACTTAAAAATTCTAAATATTAAGCTCTTTCTAATCATAATTTTAATTGAAATCTGTCCCGATAGCCAACTAACTTGCTAACAAAATTACAAAGCTAACTAAACATAATTTAAACGCTACCCTGATTCTTTTTTGCACATAGAAATACCAAATATTAAGCGCCTTGCTAGCTAACAAACTAAGAAAATAAGTAACCATACTTAGGCTGCTGCCCCCGCGACCCAACCTTGGATAAGTGGAATAAGACGCATGGATGGATGGATGGGTGCTACCTTCTGGTTCATAAACTATGGTGATTGCTTCATTATAACATAAAACTACAAATGTACCTTAATTGTTTTACTGATTTACTTCCTGGTTTGTGAACAATGACCTCATACATGAGAATTGCAAAATCCATTGATTATGCCTTTTTTTTTTTAAAATATTTGATAGCTAGCATACGACTTCCTGGTTCAGCAAAGCCATCAAAGGACAACAAGATTGTAACATTTTGGACTCTGGTTCCATTTTAAACCAAAACAACAAACTTGGGACAAAAATATGGACTAACTCCTGGTTCATGAAGGAGGGAGTAAGACTAGGCTGACCATATTCTGTTGTGTTTATGTTGTGTTACGGTGCGGATGTTCTCCCGAAATGTGTTTGTCATTCTTGTTTGGTGTGGGTTCACAGTGTGGCGCATATTTGTACCAGTGTTGAAGTTGTTTATACGGCCACCCTCAGTGTGACCTGTATGGCCGTTGACCAAGTATACCTTGATTGACAACCAATCCACTCTCTCGCTCTCTGTGGCCCTCCCTCACCAATGTTGCTGCATGCCACACCTTCACAATTTGTTTTGGTTTTACCCCTTCTTAACCTTGTACGTACGTTGAAAATACATGCAAACCTGACTCAAGACGCCGGACATTTGTGGCATTTAAGAAACCCTGCCCGGACACCCCGGACAGTCCCATAAAAGAGGACTTGTCCGTGGCAAGAGTACGTATGGTCAGTCCAGGTAAGACGGACGGGACTCTACCATTAGCATTCTGGGGCGGCTTCAACGGTTCCGTCGTCACTCAGTCGGTTAAAACAAAAGCTTGAGTTTGAGTTTAATTGGAACATGCAAGCATACGACATGAGACATCACAATTTCCAGGTTCTCTTTTCAAAATGTTCGAAAAGGAGTAGGAAGAAGCAGAGCTGATTTAATCCCACCCCTTTTCTTTTACATAACAGTTGCTTAAACTTTTGTTCACTTCCCGTCCTTAATTTATTCACAATACACTCCATAAGTAATCACAATAAAAATAAATAATAATTGGTGAAGTAAGTTATATTTCATATGATGAGATAAGTAAGATTATTTTGAGAATGAAAGAATGGATGAAATACATTCAGAATGTTTATCATGGTTCTTCTTTTTTGTACTTTGTAAACACTTTAAGTTGGAAAAGTTTCTTGAAGTGGATCATTTCAGTACATTGTTTGATTTAATAGCTTAATCCATTCCATAATTTAATTCCACATACAAATATACTGAAGGTCTTAAGTGTTGTACGTGCGTACAAATGTTTTAAATTACATTTTTTCTCTAAGATTATATTTATCCTCTTTTGTTGAGAAGAATTGTTGTATATTCTTGGGTAGCAGGGGATAGTTTGCTTTGTGTATAATTTTAGCTGTTTGCAGATTCACTCTGTAGTGGAATTTCAGTATATTTGATTAAATAAATAAAGGATTTGTATGTCCTCTATATCCAACATTATGTATTATTCTAACTGATCTTTTTTATAACACCGTTGATGAATGAAGTGTACTTTTGTAATGATTTCCCCATATTTCTACACAGTAACTCAGATATTGTAACACTAGCGAGCAGTCGAGAATATGAAGTGATTTTTGGTCTAGAACGGGGGTCGGAAACCCGCGGCTCTAGATCTTTAACGTCGCCCTAGTGGCTCTCTGGAGCTGTTTCAAAAATGTATGAAAAATGGATATAAAAAATATATTTTTTGTTTTAGTATAGTTTCTGTCGGAGGACAAACATGACAGAAACTTCCCTAATTGTTATAAAGCACACTGTTTTTATTAAACATGCCTCACTGATTCGAGTATTTGGCGAGCGCCATTTTGTCCTACTAATTTTGGCGGTCCTTGAACTCACACTAACTTTCTCCGACTTTCTAAGACGTGTTTTATGCCACTTCTTTTTCTGTCTCATTTTGTCCGCCAAACTTTTAACGTCGTGCCTGAATGCACAAAGGTGAGTTTTGTTGATGTTATTGACTTGTATGGTGTGCTAATCAGACATATTTGGTCACTGCATGACTGCAAGCTAATCGATGCTAACATGCTATTTAGGCCACTGGTGGGTAATAGAGACATGACAGTTGGGGCGCGAAGAACGGGAGGAAATTTCACGAAAGTTTGACAGACATAGCAACAGTAACTAAAGGGGGCGGGGCTAAGCGGAACAAAATTTCACGCGGATGGGTAGCAGGCTAATGTGTGGACCACAATTACACAAAATGGATACATTTGTTACTTGCACCTCAAAGGTCGTCCAACCAGAGCCAGCGCCTGCAGAGAAACAAAAATCTGAGGGCCCAATCAACCAAAAACTTGATGTTATTTTATGTCATTGAGTTTGAATGTATACAACTTGATGTTACTTGATGTTCAATAAATTTGAAAATGTTAAGCTTGGCATTAGCGTTCTGTTGGAGTGATGGGGGCAGGGAGGGCTTGAAAACTCACCCTTGTCCAAAGTGGGGGATGACAAAAAAAGTTTGAGAACCACTGACTTAGGCTAGCTATATGTACATATTGCATCATTATGCCTCATTTGTAGCTATATTTGAGCTCATTTGGTTTCCTTTAGGTCCTCTTAATTCCATTTATATCTCATGACACTATCTGTATGTAATATCAATCAATCAATCAATCAATGTTTACTTATATAGCCCTAAATCACTAGTGTCTCAAAGGGCTGCACAAACCACTACGACATCCTCGGTAGGCCCACATAAGGGCAAGGAAAACTCACACCCAGTGGGACGTCGGTGACAATAATGACTATGAGAACCTTAGAGAGGAGGAAAGCAATGGATGTCGAGCGGGTCTAACATGATACTGTGAAAGTTCAATCCATAATAGATCCAACACAGTCGCGAGAGTCCAGTCCAAAGCGGATCCAACACAGCAGCGAGAGTCCCGTTCACAGCGGAGCCAGCAGGAAACCATCCCAAGCAGAGGCGGATCAGCATCGCAGAGATGTCCCCAGCCGATACACAGGCAAGCAGTACATGGCCACCGGATCGGACCGGACCCCTTCCACAAGGGAGAGTGGCAGATCAACTGGTCTAAAAAGGGAGTCTATTTAAAGGCTAGAGTATACAAATGGCTTTTATTTTTTTGCGGCTCCAGACATATTTGTTTTTTTGTACTTTTGGTCCAATTTGGCTCTTTCAAAATGTGAGGTTGCCGACCCCTGGTCTAGAACATCCATCCATCCATCCATCCATTTTCTTCCGCTTATTCCCTTTTGGGGTCGCGGGAGGCGCTGGCGCCTATCTAAGCTACAATCGGGCGGAAGGCACCCTGGACAAGTCACCACCTTATCACAGGGCCAAAACAGATAGACAGACAACATTCACACACTAGGTGAATTATATTTGTGAAGTGAATTATATTTATATAGCGCTTTTTCTCTAGTGACTCAAAGCACTTTACATAGTGAAACCCAATATCTAAGTTACAATCAAACCAGTGTGGGTGGCACTGGAAGCAGGTGGGTAAAGTGTCTTGCCCAAGGACACAACGGCAGTGACTAGGTTGGCAGAAGCGGGAATTGAACCTGCAACCCTCAAGTTGCTGGCACGGCCACTCTACCAACTGAGCTAAACCGCGGCATAGCCCGGTTGGTAGAGTGGCCGTGCCAGCAACTTGAGGGTTGCAGGTTCGATTCCCGCTTCTGCCATCCTAGTCACTGCCGTTGTGTCCTTGGGCAAGACACTCTACCCACCTGCTCCCAGTGCCACCCACACTGGTTCAAATGTAATTAGATAGTACTTTATTTATTCCGTCAGGAGAGTTCCTTCAGGAAAATTACAATTTTCAGCACAATCCCATTCAAGATCAGACAAACATCACAGGGAGACAGAACAGGATCGCTGACGGGTCTGCCGGCTTCCAGCGCCCCTTACAAAAAAGATGACATACAGGTAAACGGGGGGGATTGAGAAAAAAATATATTCAGTTTAAACCTGGGCCAAGGAAAAAAAACAACCTCGTAGCCATAGCACACATAAACGTGTGTAAGAGGAAAACATCAAAGAACACAAAGAACATTAAAGACATTTAATTCTACATGTAGAATTAATTGTCTTAATTGAATTAATTGGGGGGAGGGGGTGGATGGGAGAAAAGAATAGAAGATTAAAATAAAATAAAATAAAAATCGGTCTTAGCCTGGGCCCTGGAGTGGGGGTGCAGACTGAGGCCAAGGGGAAAATAAAAATAAAAATAAAAATAAAGATATTGGGTTTCACTATGTAAAGCGCTTTGAGTCACTTGAGAAAAGCGCTATATAAATATAATTCACTTCACTTCACTAGGGCCAATTTAGTGTTGCCAATCAACCTATCCCCAGGTGCATGGGTTCCCTCCGGGTACTCCGGTCTAGAACATGTTTTGCTTTATTCATTATTGACGTCTTTCTTGCTACTTTATGTTGTATATTTCTGACATATTTCCAGTTCAATTTATCATCAATCATTATACCGAGAAATTTGGTTCCTTTTACTCTTTCAATTTTTATTCCGTCTATCTGTAATTGTGTTCGACTTTCTCTTCTACGGTTACCAAATAGCATTATTTTAGTTTTACTGAGATTCAATGATAGTCTGTTTTTAGAGGCCTACTGAAACCCACTACTACCGACCACGCAGTCTGATAGTTTATATATCAATGATGAAATATTAACATTGCAACACATGCCAATACGGCCTTTTTAGTTTACTAAATTGCAATTTTAAATTTCTCGCGAGTTTCTTGTTGAAAACGTTGTGGAATGATGACGTGTACGCGTGACGTCACGGACTGTAAGGAAATATAAGTGCTGCACCAAACACGGCTAAAAGTCGTCTCTGTTCATTGCATAATTACACAGTATTTTGGACATCTGTGTTGCTGAATCTTTTGCAATTTGTTCATTTAATAATGGAGACTATAAAGAAGAATGCTGTTGGTGGAAAGTGGTGTATTGCAGCTGTCTTTAGCACCGAAACACAGCCGGTGTTTCTTTGTTTGTTGTGAAGCGGAGCGGTCAAGCGAACATGTTTTCTCTTCGTCAACCAGCATGTTTTCTGATGGGGAAATTGTGATATATATCTTACCGGAGACATCAATGGATTATTTGTCGTCCTGCAGCAGCTGTTTACAAGGCAGCTGTGAGCTTGGCTCCTCGGCTTCTCTCTGAGACACTTCGTGTTCACCGCAGCCATTCGACCTCGAGGTATGACTTTACAATCTTTAAAATCTCACTAAAACACTATTAAAACAATAAGCATATAAGGGATCTTCCAGAATTATCCTAGTAAATGTGTCTAAATGCAATCGCCTTATTTTTTTTTTTACTTTATTAATTTTATTTTTTTTCTAGTCCTTCGCTATCAATATCCTCCGCCAGGAATCTTTCATCCTCGCTCAAATTAATGGGGAAATTGTCGTTTTCTCGGTCCGAATAGCTCTTTTTGTTGGAGGCTCCCATCATAAACAATGTAAGGACGTGAGGAGCCCTCACACGGGTGACGTCATTGTCTGCTACTTCCGGTACAGGCAAGGCTTTTTTATTAGCGACCAAAAGTTGCAAACTTTATCGTGGATGTTCTCTACTAAATCCTTTCAGCAAAAATATGGCAATATCTCGAAATGGGGACGGCATGGCGTAGTGGGTTGAGCGGCCGTATCAGAAACCTGAGGGTTGCAGGTTCGCTTCCCACCTATTGACATCCAAATTGCTGCCGTTGTGTCCTTGGGCAGGACACTTCACCCTTTGCCCCCGGTGCCGCTCACACTGGTGAATGAATGATGAATGAATGAATGGTGGTGGTCAGAGGGGCCGTAGGCGCAAACAGGCAGCCACGCTTCCGTCAGTCTACCCCAGGGCAGCTGTGGCTACAGATGTAGCTTACCACCACCAGGTGTGAATGAATGATGGGTTCCCACTTCTCTGTGAGCGCTTTGAGTATCTAACATAAGAAAAGCGCGATATAAATCTAATCCATTATTATTATTACTATTATAAATGATCAAGTATGACACATAGAATGGACCTGCTATCCCTGTTTAAAAAAGAAAATCTCATTTCAGTAGGGCTTTAAAGGCCTACTGAGACCCACTACTACCGACCACGCAGTCTGTTTATACATCAATGATATAATATTAACATTGCAACACATGCCAATACGGCCTTTTTAGTTTACTAAATTGCAATTTTAAATTTCCCGGGACTTTTTTCTTGAAAACGTCGCGTAATGATGACGTTTACGCGTGACGTCACGGGCTGTTATGAAATATGAGCGCTGCACACACACACAGCTAAAAGTCGTCTGCTTTAACGGCGTAATTACACAGTATTTTGGAGATCTGTGTTGCTGAATCCTTTGCAATTTGTTCAATTAATATTGGAGAAGTCAAAGTAGAACAATGGAGTTGGGAAGCTTTAGCCTTTAGCCACACAAACACACGGTGATTCCTTGTTTAAAATTCACGGAGTTGAAACTTTACTATGGATCACAGCGGACATGGATCCCGACCACTTGTCAACCAGCAGGTTTCGGTGAGAAAATTGTGGTTAAAAAGTCGCCACTTGTCGGATATCAGCTGAGCTTGCGCCTCCCGTACAGCTGCCGTCGACTTCCCTGAGACACTGCACGTCAACACCCGTGGACGTACAGTTCCGACTATCAGGTACTGTTAAACTCACTACAATACTAGCAAAACAATAGAAAGATAAGGGATTTCCCAGAATTCTCCTAGTAAATGTGTCTAAAAACATATTAATCCATCTCAATGCAACGCAATTGCAATGGCGTTTTTTTTTTTTTTCTAGTCCGTCGCTATCAATATCCTCATCCACGAATCTTTCATCCTCGCTCAAATTAATGGGGAAATTGTCGTTTTCTCGGTCCGAATAGCTGTTTTTGTTGGAGGCTCCCATTAAAATCAATGTGATTATATATGAGGATCCATCAACATGTGACATCATCGTCCGCGACTTCCGGTAGAGGCAGGGCTTTTCTCCAGTTGCGAACTTTATCGTGGATGTTCTCTACTAAATCCTTTCAGCAAAAATATGATGTGACGGACTTCCTGCCGTCCTCGTGTGGGCTGCAGGGGACACCTGACACAAGACGCATCGTAACAGTTTTGACCTTGATTTATTATTTCAATAAATTTCTCCAAGCATGTTTTTCTCCTTGTCCTCTGTGAGTCTTTCCTTGCCCTCTTCGTCCTCTTCTTCCCTTTCTTGCATTTCTCCAAGAATTCCTTTCTCAATTTTGTGAGCTTTTCCAACCTCTTCTTCATCCTCAATTTCTTCCTCTTCTTGTTCGTCTTCCTCATTCTCTAGCAATTCTTCAATTATTTCTTTTATTTCAATTTCGTGAGTTACTTCTTCTCGTTTAAGTTTTTCTTTGTCCTCTTCTTCCTTTTCTTGCATTTCTCCAATAATTTTTTTTCAATTTCTTCCTCTTCTCGTTCGTCTTCATCACTTTCCAGCAATTCTTCAATTATTTCTTCTATTTCAATTTCTTGAGTTACTTCTTCTCATTTAAGTTTTTCTTTGTCTACCTTGTCCTCTTTTTCCTTTTCTTGCCTTTCTACAAGAACTTTTTCCTCAATTTCTTGAGGTTCTTCGACTTCGTCTTCATCTTCGATTTCTTCTTCATCTTCATTGTCTTCATCTTCATCTTCTTCTCCGTTGTTTCCTCCTCCCTGCTGCTCTCTCGCTCGTTCCTCCCTCGCCCTTTTTGGACTCTAATAGCAGATAGACAGATTGTGAGCAGGTGTGATGTACGCACCTGGCTCAGATTGCCGCTGCCGTGTCGCTCCGCGTGTTTCACACCTCTCCTCGCCGCCGTATGCCCCGCCTCCTGGCCTCCAGGTGGGCCCGCTCTGCTGCTTTCCGCCCGTTGTCGGCCCGTCAGCTGTATCTCTCCACATATGGCAATATCTCGAAATGATCAAGTATGACACACAGAATGGACCTGCTATCCCCGTTTAAATAAGTAAATCTCATTTCAGTAGGCCTTTAAAGCTTTAAATTTGATTTTTTTATCGATTCACCTACCTTCAGTTGTATTTTCTTCCTTTCTCACCACTTCAGACGCCTCTTTCTAGCCTTCCCTTTAGCACTAGCATACCACCCAAAATAAATATTTAGTGGTTTTGTGTGAGGGACGGTTTGATGTCTGCATGTGCGGCGGGACTTTCGGCTGAGATCAGCGCCAGCCCGTCAACAACATGACCGAGACGGCCGCACGTGCCGACCAAAGCATCAGAAATAGGAATATGATGTGTAAAGCACGCCCTTCTTGCGGGATCAGTAGACAGGGTTAGCGCCGGAGCAGAGGAAGTGGACGCTTGGGTGTAGCTGTGGGTGGATATAAACACCCTGGACATGTTTCCTGCAATCTTCTTTTCAAAAACAACATTTTTGAGGTGTTTATTTATAAAAACATACATATGTATATGTATTATTTTGTTTGTATGTTACAGTCTTTACATGACAGTGGCGAGCATCAGCAAATTCCACAGCGCCACACGCCAAAAAAAAAAAAACCTCAGATGACGCTCGAATGTTTGTGCGCCATGTTATAATTTCAAGCTTGAAAGTGTAAGTCGTGTGAGAGAATCTCACACGACTATCGCTGAATCTGACCACGTAATTGTGTTACGGTCGTTAGCTGAGTGTGCTTTATGCTTATTTCCTGAAGGCAAGCGGAGATGCAACAATGTAATCAAACTTGTGTTGGATCAAAGTGTCTTCATGAGCAAAGCAGCAAGAACATCAAAGTAAGTTTGTATATTTCAGGATTTGTATAAAACTGGACAAAATACACATCTAAAGTTGCAGCCGTGCATACTCAGTTTAGTGGGACAGGTCTAGTCTTGATAACTATGCTCTTATTTTTGCCTTTTCTTCAATCAATCAATGTTTATTTATGTAGTCCTAAATCACAAGTGTCTCAAAGGGCTGCACAAACCACAACGACATCCTCGGCACAGAGCCCACATACAGTGGGGCAAAAAAAGTATTTAGTCAGCCACCGATTGTGCAAGTTCTCCCACTTAAAATGATGACAGAGGTCTGTAATTTTCATCATAGGTACACTTCAACTGTGAGAGACAGAATTGTAGGAATTTTAAAGAATTTATTTGTAAATTATGGTGGAAAATAAGTATTTGGTCAACCATTCAAAGCTCTCACTGATGGAAGGAGGTTTTGGCTCAAAATCTCACGATACATGGCCCCATTCATTCTTTCCTTAACACGGATCAATCGTCCTGTCCCCTTAGCAGAAAAACAGCCCCAAAGCATGATGTTTCCACCCCCATGCTTCACAGTAGGTGTGGTGTTCTTGGGATGCAACTCAGTATTCTTCTTCCTCCAAACACGACGAGTTGAGTTTATACCAAAATGGATACATGGATGATACAGCAGAGGATTGGGAGAATGTCATGTGGTCAGATGAAACCAAAATATAACTTTTTGGTATAAACTCAACTCGTCGTGTTTGGAGGAAGAAGAATACTGAGTTGCATCCCAAGAACACCAGACCTACTGTGAAGCATGGGGGTGGAAACATCATGCTTTGGGGCTGTTTTTCTGCTAAGGGGACAGGACGATTGATCCGTGTTAAGGAAAGAATGAATGGGGCCATGTATCGTGAGATTTTGAGCCAAAACCTCCTTCCATCAGTGAGAGCTTTGAATGGTTGACCAAATACTTATTTTCCACCATCATTTACAAATAAATTCTTTAAAATTCCTACAATGTGAATTCCTGGATTTTTTTTTTCACATTCTGTCTCTCACAGTTGAAGTGTACCTATGATGAAAATTACAGACCTCTGTCATCATTTTAAGTGGGAGAACTTGCACAATCGGTGGCTGACTAAATACTTTTTTGCCCCACTGTAAGGGCAAGGAAAAACTCACCCCAGTGGGACGTCGGTGACAGTGGCAATGATAACTATGTGAAACCTTGGAGAGGACCGCATTTGTGGGCAACCCCGCCCCTAATAGGGGAACAGCCTCAACAAGGGTTGCTAAGAAAAGGACGGTAGAAATAGGAAAATAATATGATAATAATTATTTAATTTTTCCATATTTAACATATTGTGTTGAAGTTTGGTGGAACAGGGGTTAGTCCGTCTGCCTCACAATACCGAGGTCCTGAGTATTCCTGGGTTCAATCCCGGGCTCGGGATCTTTCTGTGTGGAGTTTTCATGTTCTCCCCGTGACTGCGTGGGTTCCCTCCGGGTACTCCGGCTTCTTCCCACTTCCAAAGACATGCACCTGGGGATAGGTTGATTGGCAACACTAAATTGGCCCTAGTGTGTGAATGTTGTCTGTCTATCTGTGTTGGCCCTGCGATGAGGTGGCGACTTGTCCAGGGTGTACGCCGCCTTCTGCCCGAATGCAGCTGAGATAGGCTCCAGAGACTCCCCGTGACCCCGTATGGGACAAGTGGTAGAAAATAGATGGATGGATGGACGGATGGTGTTGAAGTTTGGGTAAATATTTATAGAAACAAACATAGACCCAATAATTAAACTTCAAAAAAGGCTCATTAGAATAATACACAAAGTGTGCTACTATAAACAGATATTGTGTTTTTAAAAACAATGGAAATTATGTTTCGAGTGAAGAAAAACAGCTGTCCAGCTTGTAGTCTTAGGGTATTTCAATTAAGAGGAGAAAACTTTAATTTACGGGGGATTTTGATTTTTGAAATGGGTAAAGTAAGAACAAATATAAAACAGGAATGTGTTTCAGTTTTAGGACTTAAATGGCCAAGGCTGTCCTTTGTCACCGATTATGTTCATAACTTTTATGGAAAGAATTTCTAGGCGCGGTCAAGGCGTTGAGGGGTTCAGGTTTGGTGGCCGCAGGATTAGGTCTCTGCTTTTTGCAGATGATGTGGTCCTGATGGCTTCATCTGGCCAAGATCTTCAACTCTCACTGGATCGGTTCGCAGCCGAGTGAGAATCAGCACCTCCAAGTCCGAGTCCATGGTTCTCACCCGGAAAAGGATGGAGTGCCATCTCCGGGTTGGGGAGGAGACCCTGCCCCAAGTGGAGGAGTTCAAGTACCTAGGAGTCTTGTTCATGAGTGAGGGAAGAGTGGATCGTGAGATCGACAGGCGGACGTTGTATCGATCCGTTGTGGTGAAGAAAGAACTGAGTCGGAAGGCAAAGCTCTCAATTTACCGGTCGATCTACGTTCCCATCCTCACCTATGGTCATGAGCTTTGGGTCATGACCGAAAGGACAAAATCACGGGTACAAGCGGCCGAAATGAGTTTCCTCCGCCGTGTGGCGGGGCTCTCCCTTAGAGATAGGGTGAGAAGCTCTGCCATCCAGGAGGAACTCAAAGTAAAGCCGCTGCTCCTCCACATCGAGAGGAGCCAGATGAGGTGGTTCGGGCATCTGGTCAGGCTGCCAGCGGAACGCCTCCCTAGGGAGGTGTTTAGGGCACGTCCAACTGGTAGGAGGCCACGGGGAAGACCCAGGACACGTTGGGAAGACTATGTCTCCTGGGACCGCCTCGGGATCCCCCGGGAAGAGCTGGATGAAGTGGCTGGGGAGAGGAAAGTCTGGGCTTCCCTGCTTAGGCTGCTGCCCCCGTGACCCGACCACGGATAAGCGGAAGAAGATGGATGGATGAATGGATAGATGGACGTTGTTAGACGGGGTTGTGAACGGCTTCCTGCCGTCATCGTGTGGGTTGCAGGGACCATTGAGGACGGACATCGCTGAGCAAGGTTTGACTCTTGTTTTATTTTTCAATAAAGCTTCCGTCTTTTGCGCGGATCGCTTTTCAGAGCCTCCGATCCTCCTCGCTACCCTCTCGCCTACAGTCGCTCTCGGTCGTTCTCGGTCTTCAGGTTCTGTTGCTGGTTCTTCTACTCCTTCCGCCCCGATCGCTCCTCCTTCTCCCCTTTTATGCTGCAGGAGAAGATGCAGGGATTGAGAGCAGGTGTGTGATCTACGCACCTGACTTGGATTGCCGCAGCGTCGCTCCAAGCTCGCCCCGACTCTCCGCTCCGCCGCACACTCCGCTCCCTGGCCGCCATCTTGAGTAGGACCGCCGTTTGTCCTACCCTGCTGTCGGCTCGTCGACTCTGTCTCTCCATAGGGGTTTTCTCCCATTTTATAGGGGTTAGCTTCTTTTTACACTTGTGCAACTGGACACACCTTCTTCTCATTTCTTTAATTTCATGACTATGTACATTGTAGATTGTCACTGAAGGCATCAAAACTATAAATGAACACATGTAGAGTTAAGTACTTAAAAAAAAGGTGAAATAACTGAAAACGTGTTTTATATTCTATTTTCTTCAAAATAGCCACCCTTTGCTCTGATTACTGCTTTGCACACTCTTGGCATTCTCTCGATGAGCTTCAAGCACACCTGTGAAGTGAAAAACCATTTTAGGTGACTACCTCTTGAAGCTCATCGAGAGAATGCCAACAGTGTGCAAAGCAGTAATCAGAGCAAAGGGTGGCTATTCTGAAGAAACTAGAATATAAAACATGTTTTCAGTTATTTCACTTCTTTTGTTAAGTACATAACTCCACATGTGTTCATTCATAGTTTTGATGCCTTCGGTGACAATCTACAATGTAAATAGTGATGAAAATTAAGAAAACGCATTCAATGAGAACTTTTGGTCTTTACTGTATGTTGTCTGTCTATCTGTGTTGGCCCTGCGATGAGGTGGCGACTTGTCCAGGGTGTACCCCGCCTTCCGCCCGATTGTAGCTGAGATAGGCGCCAGCGCCCCCCGCGACCCTGAAAGGGAATAAGCGGTAGAAAATGGATGGATGGATGTATGTTCGCCTTTTAAGACTTATCAGTTACCTTATTTCTTTATTGGTATGATATTTTAAGAATGTCTTTACAGTGACTATGCTAACAGCTTGGCCCTAAAATGGACTAGTTATATTTGCATTGATTGATTGATTGATACTTTTATTAGTAGATTGCACAGTACAGTACATATTCCGTACAATTGACCACTAAATGGTAACACCCGAATAAGTTTTTCAACTTGTTTAAGTCGGGGTCCACGTTAATCAATTCATGGTACAAATATATACTATCAGTCATTCCTATGGGAAAATGATTACCTTAAAAAACAGTTTTGGGAGGGAAAAAAATTGGTAATCTAGTCAAAATCATTGATAAACAAATGTTAAACAGTCAATAAAAATCACCTATGTAGCTTGTTGTTGTGGCCAATCAGTGTTGACTATTACAATGTCTTAAATCTCTTAATGTGTGAAGTAGTACTGCCTTTTACCACATTAGGGCGCTCTAGGGCAGAAGATCCCAGATTGACTCACCACAGTCAAAAATTGTGGGTGTGCAAATGACTCCTGACCACCAAAATATTTATTTCATTTTTGAGGCTCATTGCAGGATTTGTGATTTTTGCCTTCATTTCTTTTTTTAAATCAGGATTATAATTAGGTCAACGATTTAAGGCAAACATAAAATATTTGTGCTAAAGCGGAACTGCAGTTTTTTGGTAATTTTGCCTATCGTTCACAATCATTATCAGAGGCATGACAATGTTTGTTATTATTATTATTATGATTTTGCATTCTGAATATTAAATAATTTCGATCAAAATTCCGCTTACAATGAAACCTCCAAGGGACTTGTGCAATTCCTCCTACAAAGCCCTTAAAAAAACATGCAAACACCTCCTTTACGGTTTTATATACAGGTGCTGTTCATATTATTAGAATATCATGAAAAAGTTGATTTATTTCAGTAATTATATTAAGAACGTGAAACTTATATATTATATCAATTCATTACACACAGTGATATATTTGAAATGCTTGTTTCTTTAAATGTTGATGATTAGTACTGACAAAACTGAGAATCCCAAATTCAGTATCTCAGAAAATTAGAATATTAGTTACGACTAGTACCAAAAAATATTTTTTAGAAATCTGGGCCAATTGAAAAGTATGAACATGGAAAGTTTCAGCATGTACGGCAATCAATACTTAGTTGCAGCTCCTTTTGCCTGAATTGCTGCAGCGATACGGCGTGGCATGGAGTCCACCAGTCTGTTGCACTCCTCAGGTGTTATGAGAGCCCAGGTTGCTTTAATAGTGGCCTTCAGCTCTTCAGCATTGTTGGGTCTGGCATCTCGCATCTTCCGCTTCACAATACCCCATAGGTTTTCTATGGGGTTAAGGTCAGGTGAGTTTGCAGGCCAATCAAGAACAGGGATACCATGGTCCTTAAACCAGGTACTGGTAGATTTGGCACTGTGTCCAGGTACCAAGTCATGTTGGAAAATGACATTTTCACCTCCATAAAATTGGTCCGCGGCAGGCAGCATAAAGTGTTCTAAAACTTCCTGGTAGACTGCTGCATTGACCCTAGACCTCAGGAAACACACTGGACCAACACCAGCAGATGACATGGCACACCAGACCATTACCGCTTGTGGAAATTTGACACTGGACTTCAGGCAACGTGGATTCTGTGCCTCTCCTGTCTTCTTCCAGACTCTAGGACCTTGATTTCCAAAGGAGATAGAAAATTTACTTTCTTCTGAAAACATAACTTTGGACCACTCAGCAGCAGTCCAGTCCTTTTTGTCTTGAGCCCAGGCGAGACGCTTTTGACGTTGTGTCTTATTCAAGAGTGGCTTTACACAAGGAATGCGACAGCTGAAGCCCATAGCTTGCATACGTCGGTGCGTTGTGGTTCTTGAAGCACTGACTCCAGTTACAGTCCACTCTTTGTGGATCTCCCCCACATTTTTGAATCGGTTTTGTTCGACAATCCTCTCCAGGGCGCGGTTATCCCTCTTGCTTGTACACTTTTTTCTACCACATCTTTGTCTTCCCTTCGCCTCTCTATTAATGTGCTTGGACACAGAGCTCTGGGAACGTCCAACCTCTTTGGCAATGACCTTTTGTGTCTTGCCCTCCTTCTTTAAAGTATCAATGGTCATCTTTTGGACAGTTGTCAAGTCAGCAGTCTTCCCCATGATTGTGTGTCATACAGAATCAAAACGAGAGACCATTTAAAGGTTTTTCCAGGTGTTTTGAGATAGTTAGCTAATTAGAGTGTGGCACCAGGTGTCTTCAATATCCGACCTTTTCACCTTATTCTAATTTTCTGAGATGTTGAATTTAGGGTTTTCATCGGTTGTCAGCTATAATCATCTCCTTGGCAAAAAGCACTTGAAATATATCAGTCTGTTTGGAATGAACGTATACATTCTACAAGTTTGACTTTCTAAATGGAATTAATGAAATAAATCAACTTTTTCATGATATTCTAATAATATGACCAGCACCTGTACATGATGTTAGTATATATGTAATGTAGTAACAATAACATTACATTTTGTTAATAAAATTAACATAATAAAAACTGTATAATCACTCGCCATACAGCTATAGATGATATTTGTCTATTACCTGACCGCTTCTATGTTAGCTACCTCTCTTTGTTTATGCTGCAGCTGTTACATACACTGTAATACTGTACATAATAATTGAGATTTGTTATATATTGCATATTTTATATCATAATATAATATAATATAATAATATATCAGTATATATTATATACTGTATGTTCCATCCATCCATCTTCTTCCGCTTATGCGACGTCGGGTCGCGGGGGCAGCACCCTAAGCAGGGAAGCCCAGACTTCCCTCTCCCTAACCAATTCGTCCAGCGCTTCCTGGGGGATCCCGAGGCGTTCCCAGGCAAGCCGGGAGACATAGTCTTCCCCGTAATATACTGAATGTATAATATCTAAATATTACATATATTGTCAGAGTTAGTTTGTGACGAACCCCAAGATGCAGAGATGGAGGCGGGCATGGAGTGAGAAAACATGATTTAATAAAAATAGTAAAACAAAAACAAACAAAGGCTACAAACAAAAAGCATGCAAGTTTGCGGATAACAAACAAAATGGCCTAGCGTGGAAGCTAGCCGGTATCGAACAAGAAACAGAAGTCGTACTTATAATAAGAAAACAAACTTGGAAGCAGGGAACAAAAAACAGTAAGCGACAAACATCTAACGAAAGACACGACCTGATACGACACGACAGGAGCGACAATACATCACATTTACAAGACAATAATCCAGCCCTCAACTGGACAAAACAGGTTCACATAGGTTTCGGGCTGATTGACAACAGGTGTGGCCAGGTGCCAATCAGCCGCAGCTGAGGGAAAACAGCGCACAGGGGAAAAAAACTGAAAAGATAAGAGCGCTGACAGGAAATACTACACATACAGAGGAAACCAAGACAAATGCAAAGGAAACAAATAAAACACAAACAAACTGTCAGGGGAAAGCCTGATATATATGTTATATTTTATATTGCTACTATGGTACATTTTTAGACTACTTTATACCTTTTTTTCCAACCTCTTTTTGTGCCCTTGTGTGCATTATTACTAATATTATTTTGTAAGAGAACCAAAAAAAAAAAAAGCAGAAACAAACTTAAAAAAAATCTATTAAATGATTTTGTAGGGTGCTCTAGTCTAGACATGTTAATATTTTCTTAAAAAGTCAAAAAGCTAGTTAAGGTTTCTACATGCGTTTTAAAAGGCTGGTGTCTTTGGAGGTTATTTTTGTGTTAATTATGATTTTTATTTTATTTTTTTACACTGAACTGAATATAAGTTTGAATTTTGTGAGCAGAATTCTTTCAGTCCAGAAATATTTATTGCTTCAAAACTCAAGATTCACTTCAGGTAAATTGAGACTAAATTTGGTGTGTTCCATTAGTACTGGGAAGCCGGAATTTCAGAGTTTCAATTTTTGACTCGGAAAGTCAAATTACGAGTCACAAACCCCTATTTGTTTCAAAGATGGTGGTGGTGGATGCTCTGGATATAAACAATGATATCCGCTTCTAAAATATCTGTTATTAGGACTTCTGATTAGTTTTTGTCCCAGAAAATCAGCCATACACGATGTATTGTTGTATGTTTATATATGGCAACCACACTTTAGTCAGTGTATACTACAAAACCCAAAACCAGTGAGGTTGGCACGTTGTGTAATTCGTAAATAAAAACAGAATACAATAATTTGCAAATCCTTTTCAACTTATATTTAATTGAATAGACTGCAAAGACAAGATATTTTATGTTCGAACTGAGAAACTTGTTTTTTTTTTGCAAATAATCATTAAGTTAGAATTTAATGGCAGCAACACAGTGCAAAAAAGATGGCACAGGGGCATTTTTACCTCTGTGTTACATGGCCTTTCCTTTTAACAACACTCAGTAATCGTTTGGGAATTGAGGAGACCAATTTTTGAAGCTTTTCAGGTGTTATTCTTTCCCATTCTTGCTTGGTTTTGCATTGTCTTGCTGTAATAAGCAGGGGCGTCCATGATAACGTTGCTTGGATGGCAACATATGTTGCTCCAAAACCTGTATGTACATTTCAGTATTAAAGGGGAACATTAGAACATAGATGGATTATCACAATTTCAAAAGGGTTAAAAACAATTAAAATCAGTTCCCAGTGGCATGTTGTATTTTTTTAAGTTTTTTTCAAAATTTTACCGGTCTCCGATTATCCCTAAAAAAAGTTTTATAGTGCTTGATTTTCGCTATTTGCGATGCCACTATCCATTTCCCTGTGACGTCATACAGTGCTGCCAATGTAAACAAACAATGGCGAATAGCACAGCAAGATATAGTGATATTAGCTCGGATTCATACTCGGATTTCAGCGACTTAAGCGATTCAACAGATTACGCATGTATTGAAACGGATGGTTGGAGTATGAAAGTATTGAAGAAGAAACTAAATATTGAGCGAATAGCTATTGACGCTATTCATAGCCATAGCATGGCCGAATAGCTGCATTAGCATCGCCGGTAAAATGTGCGGACCAAACGATCAGGTCTTTTGCATCTTTTGACACTGGAGCAACTTAAATCCGTCGATTGGTAAGTGTTTTTTTCGCATTAAATGTGGTTGGAAGGAAACGTAATATAGTTGCAAATGCATCTGCAGGTTATCCATACATCTTTGTTCCATGTCTGCTTTAGCACCGCCGGTAAATAGCATGTTAGCATCGATTAGCGTAGCATGTTAGCATCGATTAGCTGGCAGTCAACATCAACAAAACTCTGTGACTTTATCGTTACAAATGCATCTGCAGGTTATCCATACATCTCTGTGCCATGTCTGTCATCGCCGGTCAAATGTGGAGACACTCTGGCACATTCAATGGGGGTCTGGCGGCAGACACTTTCGCATCTTCGGGCCAGTGGTGCAACTTGAATCCCTCCCTGTTAGTGTTGTTACACCCTCCAACAACACACCGACGAGGCATGATGTCTCCAAGGTTCCAAAAAATAGTCGAAAAAACGGAAAATAACAGAGCTGAGACCCAATGTTTACAATGGGTTGAAAATGAAAATGGCGGCTGTATTACCTCGGCGACGTCACATTCTGACGTCATCGCCTCCAGAGCGATAAACAGAAAGGCGTTTTATTCGCCAAAATTCACCCATTTAGAGTTCGGAAATCGGTTAAAAAAATATATGGTCTTTTTTCTGCACCATCAAGGTATATATTGACGCTTACATAGGTCTGGTGATAATGTTCCCCTTTAAAGGTGCCTTCACAGATGCGTAAGTTATCACCAGGAAAGATGAGATCACCTACCTAGGTTACATTCTAGAGGCAATTCTTTGCAGTGATAAAATGGCAACCAAGGTAATGAAAAAGGTCAACCAAAGAATGAGATTTCTCTACAGAATCTCCTCTCTGGTCAACAAAAGCACCTTAAAGATTCTAGCAGAAACTCTCATTCAACCCATTTTCAATTACGCTTGCACCTCCTGGTACCCCAGCACCTCCAAAACCCTCAAATCTAGACTCCAAACATCCCAGAACAAGCTAGTTTGGTTACTTTTAGACCTCCACCCCAGATCACACCTCACTCCAACTCCAAAGAGGGCTGGCTCAGGGTGGAGGACAGAGTAAAACAAGTTGCACTGACCCTAGTCAATAATATCTGCTACACCTCCCTGATACCGAAGTACATGACAAACTACTTCCTTAACTTGACCGCCATAACCACAACACCAGGGGGAGCTCCACAAACCACGTTAAACCCAGATTCCGATCTAACAAAGGTCTTAACTCATTCTCTTTCTATGCCACATCAATGTGGAATGCACTCCCAACAGGTGTAAAAGTAATTGCATCTCTATCCTCCTTCAAACCCGCTCTAAAACAACACCTCCAGGCAACTTCAACCCTTTACTAATACCCTCCTCCATTCACATCCCATCTCCCCGGATTGTAAATAACCTAATGTAAATAATCAAATGTATTTCTAATGTATATACTTGTTCTTATGCTATCTGAACTCACTATGTTCTCTGCTGGCTGTACATATCCTACTAAGTAAGACCTACACTGTTTCAATGTCCATTTCTCTGTTGATGCAATTGTTGGTGACTGAAGTACTGATATCAATAAAGCTTCTCATCCCACCCCCCGGATTGTAAATAATTCAATGTACTGTATATACTATGATGATTAACTTGTGTGATGACTGTATTATGTTGATAGTATATATTTGTACCATGAATTGATTAACGTGGACCCCGACTTAAGCAACTTGAAAAACTTATTCGGGTGTTACCATTTAGTGGTCAATTGTACGGAATATGTACTGAACTGTGCAATCTACTAATAAAAGTTTTAATCAATCAATCAATCAATCAAAACCCATGCCTTGGGCACTAATATACCCCCATACCATCACAGATGCTGCCTTTTGAACTTTGTGCCTATAACAATCCGGATGGTTCTTTTACTCTTTGGTCCGGAGGACACGACGTCCACAGTTTCTGAAAACAATTTGAAATGTGGACTCTTCAGACCACAGAACACTTTTCCACTTTGCATCAGTCCATATTAGATGAGCTTGGGCCCAGCAAAGCCGGCTGGGTTTCTGGGTGTTGCTGATAAATGGCTTTCGCTTAGCATAGTAGTTTTAACTTGCACTTTCAGATGTATCGACAAACTGTAGTTACTGACAGTGGCTTTCTGAAGTGTTCCTGGGCCCATGTGGTGATATCCTATACACACTGATGTCGGTTTTTGATGCAGTATCGCCGAGGGATAGAAGGTCCGTAATATCATTGCTTAGATGCAGTTATTTCTCTCGATTCTCTGAGCCTTTTGACGATATTACGGCCCACATATGGTGAATTCCCTAAATTCCTTGCAATAGCTCGTTGAGAAATGTTCTTAAACAATTTGCTCAGGCATTTGTTGATAAAGTGGTGACCCTCGCCCCATCCTTGTTTGTGAATGACTGAGCATTTCACGGAAGCTGCCTTTATACCCAATCATGGCACCCACCTGTTCCCAATTAGGCTGTTCACCTATGGAATGTTCCAAATAAGTGTTTGATGAGCATTCCTCAACTTTCTCAGTCATTGTTGCCACTCGTGCCAGCTTTTTTGAAACACGTTGCAGGCATCAAATTCCAAATGAGCTAATATTTGCAAAAAAAATTTGTTTTCCAATACGAACGTTAAATATCTTGTCTTTTCTGTCTATTCAATTGAATATAGGTTGAAAATGATTTGTATATCATTGTGTTCTGTTTTTATTTACGATTTACACAAGGTGCCAACTTCATTGGTTTTGTGGTTTGGATAATAGGGCCAAGTGGTAGAAAATGGATGGAGTTATATATATTCACAGCCCCATAACTGAAATGTGGCCCTCAATGAAAACAATCAGAAATCTGCAGAAGTCGTAGGAAAGCTTATTATTCATCATTATTGTGCTTAAAAACGTTTAGCACAATATAGTTTCAATCCAATTTTATTTCTAGAGCACTTTTAAAAAGAGGTAGACCAAAGTGCTGAATACGATAATTATGACAGTACAGCTAAAAATATTAAAAACCGACCACAAAATTAAGACATAAAACATGAATATTATGTATTTGTATGATAGTACGTAAATGTATTTATCTTCCATTTTTCATAAATCCCTAATTTTGCTGTTTGATTAGTTATTTTCTTAATCAGTCTGACCTAAGCCTGTGTAATCTATGGATAAATACAAATGGTTTCATATCATTCGAAAATAATTACATCTGTTCCAGTGTATGTAGGTTGATCTTATTGAGTAAAATTTCTAATCTAATGTTAATATTGAGTGGGCCCCTCTGTACTGGTAAAAGTTAAAGGCCTTCTGAAACCCACTACTACCGACCACGCAGTCTGATAGTTTATATATCAATGATGAAATATCAACATTGCAACACATGCCAATACGGCCTTTTAATTTACTAAATTGCAATTTTAAATTTCCCATGGAGTTTCTTGTTGAAAACGTCACGGAATGATGACGCGTGCGCATGACGTCACGGACTGTCAGGAAATATTAGCGTACGTCCATTTGCGACCAAAAGTCGTCTCTTTTCATCGCGCAATTAAACAGTATTCTGGACATCTGTGTTGCTGAATCGTTTGCAATTTGTTCCATTTAATAATGGAGACTATAAAGAACAATGCTGTTGGTGGAAAGCGGTGGATTGCAGCTGCCTTTAGCACTGAGACACAGCCGGTGTTTCTTTGTTTTTAACACAGAGCGTTCAAGGGGACATGTTTTTTCTACGTCAAGGGTGCCCATTACGTCGATCGCGATCGACTGGTCGATCTCGGAGGGTGTGTCAGTCGATCTCAAGCCAGGCATTAAAAAATATACATAAAAATGAGCAATCATCAATCATACCAAGACTTCACTTTCGTCAGTTGTTTGACATTCTCGGCACCCGAGGATCTTGTGAGATGACGCTGGCTGCTGCGAGCTCATATTTAAGAAAAAAATCACTAACAGGGCGGACGCAGAGAAACACATTTTATTTCTAGAGACTCCGTACCTACTGTCAAAACTCTAAAGACCGACTGCACAGTTCCTGTCTTCACCATAAAAGACCTGTTTCATCCTGCCTGTGCTAACAAAATAAGAGTCTCAGAAAGCTACGGAGTTTGATGCCAATGTATTTCTCCCCCGCCCTCAGCGACCGCTTTCTCACTTGCTTGCCCACCCGCACACTCACTGACGTCACTCACCTGCTGCCAGACATTAAAGGGCCACACACATATGCTACTCTCATAACAAAGTGTTTAAAAACGAGTATGCAAGTTGGACAAATGAGATGCCAAATCCAACCACTTTCATGTGGTATTGGACAGAAAGAAGGACTTTTTTTTTCCTCCATTTGAAAATGCGGACGTTATCAGCACCACTGTCTAATTCCAATCAATGCAAGTCATCAGAATCAAATACACCAACTTATATTCTTGTCTTCATGAAAGAAAGGAATCTATGTGTGTTAAACATGCTTGTATTATCATTAAACACCATTAACTTGTTAACAAAAATGTCTCTTTCATAAATAAATAAATATAAATTATGAATAGGAATGAGGTAGATCTCCTCAACTTGGTCAATTGAAAAGTAGCGCCCCTGCTCTACGTCAACCAGCATGTTTTTGGATGGGACAATTGTGATTATATCTTACCGGAGACATCATTGGATTATTCGACCTCCTGCAGTAGCTGTTTAAAAGGCAGCTGTGAGCTTGGCTCCTCGGCTTCTCTCTGAGACACTGCGTGTTCACCGCAGCCATCCGACCTCAAGGTAAGTCTTTACAATCTCACTAAAACAATAAGCAGATAAGGGATCTTCCAGAATTATCCTAGTAAATGTGTCTAATTACATCTGAAACGCTCACACTGCCGCCGCCCGGAGCCGTTGCTTTTTATTTTATTTTTTCTAGTCCTTCGCTATCAATCTCATCATCCACGAATCTTTCATCCTCGCTCAAATTAATGGGGAAATTGTCGTTTTCTCGGTCTGAATAGCTCTTGTTGCTGGAGGCTCCCATTAATAACAATGGGAGGAAGTGAGGAGCTCTCACCCTTGTGACATCATCGTCTGTGACTTCCGGTAAAGACGAGGCTTTTTTATCAGCACCAAAAGTTGCAAACTTTGTCGTCAATGTTCTCTACTAAATCCTTTCAGCAAAAATATGTCAATATCGCAAAATGATCAAGTATGACTCATAGAATGGACCTTCTATCCCCGTTCAAATAAGAAAATCTCATTTTAGTAGGCCTTTAGGGCTAATTAAAGTAAACGTGTTCAAAAATGATTAAATAAAATGAGCTCAAAGTGCCAATTCACACTTTCCTTTATTCTTCAGTGCTCACAGAATATGAAAACACCTCAATACCATGTTGTAGCCAATGTTACATTCATATCCAAGTGATGTCGTTATGTACAGAAAGAAAGAAAAACATGTCTAAATCTACAAAAAGAAAGAAAGAAAAAGAAAAGACGATGTACTGTACTCGCTATTCTATAGAGATGAAGTGTTGTAGTCATCACAGCTTCTGCTTAAAACATCTCCCAATTTTATTCAATCTTACAAATGGTGAAAAAAAAACAAGTCATTTACAATGGGTTTTGTTTTATCTGTTAAAAATGTCATTTAGGTACATTTCAGTCATAAAACCAGTAATATCAAAGTCTATACAACGTGCATTACTACAGAAACGTTTGAAATGTCCGACTCTAAATATAGGGGAAAGTTGAGGGGAGGAGTGACGAGCACCTATTGTAAACCGGAATGGTAAACTACAACTACTTCCTTCAGGAGCGCTTGTGTCCACAGGAGCGTCCACTGCAAAGACCTTTTTTTTTATTTTTATTTTTTTTAAAGACTTGGCTGAGGGCTTTCCCTTTTTGAAGAAAAACCACACAAAAAAGCTTAAGTGTGTGGAATGTTGCAGACACAGCTTAAACTGCTACATACAATTAGCCCAGCACCAAATACTTCAATTAAATATGTCAGCATCAACACAGTCATGGTTTCATGTAGAAAAAAAGACATAAAAAAAAAAAAAAAAGAATCATTCACACTCAGTCACACTTTCACGCTCGCCCGACAAACGCCGGCAGGAACCAGCGAGGACAGGAAGAGGAGGGACGAGCGCCCTCTAATAACCCGCCTCGCTGCCCGCCTTGCAGTGGATGAAATGCAAACAAAAAGTAAACAACGTAAAAAGAAAACAAATCCCTGGTTTCAGACAAGTCCTCGCATTCCTTCAGATGGGCTCCGATGGCCTCCTTCATGACGTCGTCTCTTCCCTTCAGTAGGATTACTCGGCGGCGGGGGCGGGTGCCTCCGGACTGGCGGCGGCGGCGGCCTGTGGCTCCGCCGGCGAGGACGCCTCGGCCGGTTTCTCCTCACCTGCTGGTGCTGCAGCTGCCGCCTCCTCCACTGGCTTCGCCTCCTCGTCAGCTTTCGGCTCCTCAGGTGCAGGAGCCTCCTCGACGGCGGCGGGGGCAGCCTCCGCGGGCTTGGCCTCCTCGCTGGTAGCGGCGGCCTCCTCAGTTGTAGCTCCCTCGCCCTCAGCGGCGGCAGCTCCTTCCTCGGCGGCCTCCTCGGAATCCTTCTTGGTCTTCTTGAAGGAGAAGCCGCTCAGCTTGAAGGAGGGCTTCTTAAAGGAGAAACGCTTCTTCTTTTGCTTGACGTCCTCGCCGACGGCGCCCTCCTCCGGCTTGGCCTCCCCGTTTACAGCAGCGGCGGCGGCGGGCTCCTTCTCAGCCTCCTCCACCTTCACGCCATCCTCCTTGGGCGCCTCCTGGGTGGGGGTGCTTCCGTTAGCTTCAACCTTGCCGCCGTCCTCCGCAGCCGGGGAGGCGTCGCCATTGGTCTTGGCGTGGCCGTTCTCCTGGAAGATGTGAGGGTGACATTTAATTGAAACCCTCAACCAATAAGAAAAAAGCCGCAGAACCTCGGTTACCAGGAGAGTGACGACAGATCACCCAGTCTAGACATTTTCACTTGCAGTACCGCCTAGCTCCACTGTGGGGCGTTTACTACAGATATAACGTGGGGTTTCATTCCAATCTCATTAGTGTTTGATTAATTTAACCATTTTGAGCAAATTTGCATAACCCTGCGTCTCGTTTATGGGGGTTTGCGTGGGTATTAAATCCATATATATATATTTTTTTTAATTTTAGCGTGGGGGTGCAGTGTGGGAAGAACAAAACGTGGCTCCCTTTCTTGAATCAGGAAACAAAGGCGTGGCGTCTCTAAAATGGCTACACGCGACAGAACCCACGCAAAAACCCCACTGAGTTTTTTTGTTGTTTTTTTTTACCACAAAAGAATAGGAGAATGTCGACTGTAAAAAAAAAAATTATAATAAAAAAAAAAAAAAAAAAAAAATGTATGATTTAAGATGCGTTATATGCCGGATTTATAATGAGGAATAAACCCTCCACAATAAAGTTGTGTCCAAGTGGTTTAAAAAATCGTGGGCATGCAGCAACATGCGGGCCCACTTTCCCCTGGATGCCGGCGAGCGTGGGGGATTTCACGTACACACAAACCCACGCCATTGAACGCAACACATTGGCCTGCAATTAACACTTAAATAATTCAAATTGAACCATACCTGTCCATTACTCTTAGCCGCCACCGCTGCAGCCTCGCCGGGTTTCTCCACCGCAGCTTCCTCCTTCCCTTTAGAGATTTGTGCACCCATGCTCTTTTTTTTTCCTTCCTTGCGGTCCAACAAAGGAACCTCGAGCGATGAAATGAATGAACAAAGACCGCAACGCTTCCTCCGACGAAAAGCAATCAAACTCCGCGACTTCCTTCAACGAGCGAGGCGAATGCTGCACCCGAGCGGACGCGTGCGAGCTTTTTGGCCGTAAAAACGTGCTTAAAATGTAGGAGAAGAAACGCCGAATCTCTTCCCCCCCCCCTTCGATTTTTTTTTTTTCCCTTTTTTTTTTTTTTTTTTTTTTTAGGTCGAGAGCGGAGTTTGGGAAGAGGAGAAATTGGCCCCGCCGCAAATGAGATGCGGGAGTACCACGCCCAAGTCCGCAGATGAGTGGGCGCTGGGGTGGTGACGTCACGCTCAGCCAATCACAGGTCGGGGAGCTGAACGCGCGCGCAGGGGGGGCCATCTTGGGGCGGTGGGAGGACAATAGGAGGCACCACAACATGGCCAACAACTTGTTTTTATGTCGACTTCGCCTCCTATCCCCCTCGAAACTGGACGCCGGTCGACCGATTGAAATGAGCTGTGGCGTTTAAGTAAGCAATTTGACAATGATGAGGGGAAGAAAAGGCGTCTATTTGAAACATGTTCACAAGCCAGGCTCAGGCCTAACTATAGTAGCATTCGGCTTTTTTTCCAATTCAATTCAACTTTATTTGTCAGCAACAAGCAAACATGTCAAATATACAACAACACTCATATATTTGTTTGTCTGGTCTACATTCATAATTAATATAACGTAATTTGATAAATCCACCCCAATTTGTAACAACTACTTCCTGGTTCTAGTACAACAAAGTTTTCATTGATTGATTAAAACTTTTATTAGTAGATTGCACAGTTCAGTACATACTCCGTACAATGGACCACTAAATGAAAGTTTATTTAATCAATTTATGTTAAAGCGATAACAAGCAAATACACAGAAGTCTTGTTTTTTTTCCTTACAATTTTGTTAACCGTTTAATTTTGTTAGTATTATACCATGAATTGATTAACGTGGACCCCGACTTAAACAAGTTGAAAAAGTTATTCGGGTGTTACCATTTAGTGGTCAATTGTACGGAATATGTACTGAACTGTGCAATCTACTAATAAAAGTATCAATCAGTCAATCAATCAATGCTGGTAGAAAATGGGAATATTGAAGATATGTTCTGCTACTGTCGGCCAGGCTTGTTCAACTTTAATTGAACGTTTTTCGTCCGCAAGAAGCAAACATATTGAATATATTTGTCACCAACAAGCAAACAAATCAAATATTCAACAACAGTCTGGTCTAAATTCATATTCAATATAACAATCATTTGATAAATTCACCCCAATTTTTAACAGCTACTTTCTGGTTCTTGTACAAGGAAGTAATGCAATAACAAGTATACACAACTCTTGTTTTTTTCCCTACACTTTTGCTAACTCCTACACTTCTTCTGACTGTTTAATATTGTTAGTATTATGCTGGTAGAAAATGTGAATATTGAAGACATGTTTTGCTACTGTCGGAACACAACACAAGCCAGGCTTGCTACTACCACTTAACGTTCAAGATCATGCGTTATTCGTCCGCAAGAAGCAAACATATTGAATATATTGGTCAGCAACAACCAAACAAATCAAATATTCAACAACACCCATATATGTGTTAGTCTGGTCTAAATTCATATTCAATATAACAATCATTTGATAAATTCACCCCAATTTTTAACAGCTACTTCTTGGTTCTTGTACAAGGAAGTAACGCACTAACAAATAAATATACTTTTGATTGATTGAAACTTTTATTAGTATAATCAGTACATATTCCGCACAATTGGCCACCAAATGGTAACACCCGAATAAGTTTTTCATCTTGTTTAAGTTGGGGTCCATGTGAATCAATTCATGGTAATTCATACACAACTTGTTTTTTTTCCCTACACTTTTGCTAACTGTTTAATATTGTTAGTATTATGCTGGTAAAAAAGATGAATATTGAAGATATGTTTTGCTACTGTCGGCACACAACACAAGCCAGGCATGCTATTACCACTTAGCGTTCAAGATCATGCGTTATTTGTCCGCACGAAGCTAACATATTGAATATATTTGTCAGCAACAATCAAACAAATCAAATATACAACAACACTCATATATGTGTTAGTCTGGTCTAAATTCATATTAAATATAACAATCATTTGATAAATTCACCCCGATTTTTAACAGCTACTTTCTGGTTCTTGTACAAGGAAGTAATGCACTAACAAACAAATATACACAACTCTTGTTTTTTCCCTACAATTTTGCTAACTCCTACACTTTTTCTAACCGTTTAATATTGTTAGTATAATGCTGGCAGAAGAGGTGAATATTGAAGATATGTTTTGCTACTGTCGGCACACAACACAAGCCAGGCCTGCTACTTCCACTTAGCGTTCAAGTTCAATTGAACGTTATTCGTCCGCAAGAAGCAAACATATTGAATATATTTGTCAGCAATAAGTAAACAAATCAAATATACAAAAACACTCATATATTTGTTCGTCTGGTCTACATTCATATTCAATATAACAATCATTTGATAAATCCACTCCAATTTGTAACAGCTACTTCTTGTTTCTTATACAAGGAAGTAACGTACCAACAAACAAATATCACAAATCTTGTTTTTTCCCTACATTTCTGTAACTGTTTAATTTTTTTTAGGATTATGCTGGCAGAAAAGGTGAATATTGAAGACATGTGTTGCTACTATCGGCACACAACACAAGCCAGGATTGCTACTACCACTTAGCGTTCAAGTTTAATTGAATGTTATTCGCCCGCAAGAAGCAAACATCTTGAATATATTTGTCAGTAATAAGCAAACAAATCAAATATACAAAAACACTCACATATGTGTTAGCCTGGTCTACTTCCATATTCAATATAATGTAATTTTATAAATCCACCCCAATTTGAAACGGCTATTTCTTGGTTCTTGTACAAGGAAGTAACCCGCTAACAAAGAAATATACAGAACTCTTGTTTTTTTCCCTACACTTTTGTTAATTGTTAATTTTGTTAGTATTATCCTGGCAGAAAAGGTGAATATTGAAGACGTGTTTTGCTACTGTCGGCACACAACACAAGCCAGGATTGCTACTACCACTTTGCGTTCAATTGAACGTTATTTGTCCGCAAGAAGCAAACATGAATGTATTCGTCAGCAAAAAGAAAACATATCAAATATACAACAACACCCATATATTTGTTCGTCTGGTCTACATTTATATTCAATATAACAATTATTTGATATCTCCACCCCACTTTGTAACAGCTATTTCTTGGTTCTTGTACCAGGAAGTAACCCGCTAACAAACAAATATGCACAACTTTTGTTTTTTTCCCTACACTTTTGCTAACCGTTTACTTTTGTTTGTATTATTCTGGCAGAATTGGTGAATATTGAAGACATGTTTTGCTACTCTTGGCACACAACACAAGCCATGTCTAAGTTAAAGTTAAAGTACCACTGATAGTCACACACACACAAGGTGTGGTGAAATTACTCTCTGCGTTTGATCCATACCCTTTTTCCATCTCCTGGGAGGTGAGGGGAGTGGTGAGCAGCAGCGGTGGCTACGCTCGGGAATCATTTTGGTGATTTAACCCCCAATTCCAACCCTTGATGCTAAGTGCCAAGCAGGGAGGTAATGGGTCCCCTTTGTATAGTCTTCGCTTGCTACTACCACTTAGCATTCAAGTTAAATTCAACATTATTCGTCCACAAGACGCAGACATATTGAATATACTCAATGGCACTGTGATATTTGTTTGTCTGGTGTACTAGAGAAGCCCATCTCATAATCTTAGTGTCAGACTTGGCCGGTTGGTTCTTGTAGAAGGATGTAGCCTAATAGCTAAAAATGACAACTACATATTACACATTGTCGGTCTCGAATACTGTTCTCCAATGGTATTTTTTATTCCCGATGTCTTTATTTTTCATTCCATGTTTATACAACCAAACCAGATTTGTTTTTGTTTTTCTGGAATTGACTAAGTTAAAGTTAAAGTACCAATGATTGTCACACACACACTAGGTGTGGCGAAATCTGTCCTCTGCATTTGACCCATCCCCTTGTTCACCCAGAAAGGTGTCAAATGGCGTTAAGGAATGTCATTGTCATTGCTTTTTACACCTTGAAAGTATGTATTTGATAGTATATGTGAATGCAGTGGTTTGTATATATAACTTTGAACATAACCAAATACATTGTAGTCAACTATATATATATTTTTTAATGGAATATTCCTCTTTTGGAAAAATAGGGATACTATAATAATATCTCATATAAGGACACTTTTAATGCAAAATATGGTAAAGATATACTTGATTTGCGGCATATATATACTGTAAAGCAGTGGTTCTCAAACTTTTTCCAGTGATGTACCCCCTGTGAACATTTTATTAATTCAAGTACCCCCTAATCAGAGCAAAGCATTTTTGGTTGAAAAAAAGAGATAAAGAAGTAAAATACAGCACTATGTCGTCAGTTTCTGATTTATTGAATTGTATAACAGTGAAACATATTGCTCATTTGTCGTATCTTTCTTGAACTATTTGGAAAAATATATATAAAAATAAACAAGTGATTCAATTATAAATAAAGATTTCTACACATAGAAGTAATCATCAACTTAAAGTGCCCTCTTTGGGGATTGTAATAGAGATCCATCTGGATTCATGAACTTCATTCTAAACATTTCTTCACAAAAAAAGAAATCTTTAACATCAATATTAATGGAACATGTCCACATAAAATCTAGCTGTCAACAACAAATATTGCATTGTTGCATTTCTTTTCACAGTTTATGAACTTACATTTAAATTTTGTTGAAGTATTATTCAATAAATATATTTACAAGGTATTTTTGAATTGTTGCTATTTTTAGAATATTAAAAAAAAAAATTCACGTACCCCTTGGCACACCTTCAAGTACCTCCAGGGGTATGCGACCCACATTTGAGAACCACTGCTGTAAAGCATGCTCAATTGTGTCTAATACAGGAGTTAAGATTTTCCAAAAATAATAATGCATAGGGGTGATAATTAAACAATGTGTTTACTATTTTGGTTGTAGTGTTAATATTTGCTATATATTTTGGGGCAAAATATCAGAAGCAACACCGCTGCAAAGGACACCTTTTGAGTCATCCTGATGTTAAATGTACTGTACAAATAGCATATGTTGTATGCCGTAACTATAGGCCATGTGTCCACAACCTCCCGCTTCTTGCATAATAGCACCTTGTCTGCTTGTTGCAGCTGGAGCTTCCCAGTGACCCACATCTAATGGCCTGGTGCTCACGGCCTGACCTAGCAAGCCTCGCATGGCTCGGCCCTCCACCGGCGGCTACGTGCATCCTCCTCTCGCTGTCATCACTACGTGACCCACATCTCCATGGTAACACGTTGAAAATGGCCGCAAGGAGAAGGGCCCCCCCCCCCCCCCGTCGAGAGCTTTGGCCAGAACGGATCACAGAGGAGCGAGGCCACTGGTGAGAGTGAGTTCACGCAGACAAACCGCTAGTGGAGGATTAGGGTGACTTCTCTCCGCCGCCCTCCCCTTCCACTATGCAGGCTAACTAGGGCACAATCATTGTTGTGATATTCTGATGACATGCAAAACTGCAATTTTCACGCGGCGCTACCATGAATATGTAAACCAGGGGACAAAGCCCGTCCAGATTTGAATGTTTGCAGATAGCCGCATGCAAGCGGGTGCAATCACACTGACAGATATCAGATGCCCAGACTGCTAAATCACATCTCCACGAATCGTGCGTGCTTGCAAGTGAGAGCAAGGCAGATTTAGACACGCCACCACCTTAAAAAGACCACAAACTGTGCGCAAGATATAGCCCAGGTATTGACATAGTTCTCTATTAATATTTGAAAATGATATATTTGTACATTTGTATATACATTTGATTTGTGTGGTCTCAACCTATTTCTGGTGACATGTGGGCGGTTAGCTTTGAGCTTGTCGATTGTGTTGTACCATATGTCCCGGCAAGAAATCTGCGTTCAAAGGACTCCGGCTTATTAGTGATTCCCAGAGCCCAAAAAGAGTCTGCGGGCTATGCAGCGTTTTCCGTTCGGACTCCAGAATGCCATCCATCCATATTCTACCGCTTATTCCCTTTTGGGATCACGGGGGGCGCTGGCGCCTATCTCAGCTACAATCGGGCGGAAGGCGGGGTACACCCTGGACAAGTCGCCACCTCATCACAGGG
Source organism: Nerophis ophidion (assembly GCF_033978795.1). Lineage (NCBI taxonomy): Eukaryota > Metazoa > Chordata > Actinopteri > Syngnathiformes > Syngnathidae > Nerophis > Nerophis ophidion. The sequence goes on from NC_084613.1 coordinate 77,281,334, forward strand.
CCAACACAGATAGACAGACAACATTCACACTCACATTCACACACTAGGGCCAATTTAGTGTTGCCAATCAACCTATCCCCAGGTGCATGTCTTTGGAAGTGGGAGGAAGCCGGAGTACCCGGAGGGAACCCACGCATTCACGGGGAGGACATGCAAACTCCACACAGAAAGATCCCGAGCCTGGATTTGAACCCAGGACTGCAGGACCTTCGTATTGTGAGGCAGACGCACTAACCCCTCGCCCACTCTGGAATGCCCTCCCGGTTACAGTTCGAGATGCTACCTCAGTAGAAGCATTTGAGCCTCATCTTAAAACTCATTTGTACACTCTAGCCTTTAAATAGACCCCCTTTTTAGACCAGTTGATCTGCCGTTTCTTTTCTATTTCTCCTATGTCCCCCCCTCCGGTGGCCATGGATGAAGTACTGGCTGTCCAAAATCGGGACCCAGGATGCCAGAGTCGGGACTCAAGATGGACCGCTCGTCTGTCTATCGGTTGGGGACATCTCTGCGCTGATGATCCGCCTCCGCTTGGGATGGTTTCCTGCTGGCTCCACTTTGGATGGGACTCCCGCTACTATATTGGATCCACTTTGGACTTGATTCTCACGGTTACGTTAGATCCACTATGGATTGGACTTTCACAATATCATGTTAGAGCCGCTCGACATCCATTGCTTTTGGTCCCCTGGGGGGGGGGGCTCTCCAAGGTTTCTCATTGTCATCATGGTCGACGTCCCACTGGGGTGAGTTTTTCCTTGCCCTTATGTGGGCCCTACCGAGGATGTCGTTGTGGTTTGTGCAGCCCTTTGAGGCACTTGTGATTTAGGGCTATATAAATAAACATTGATTGATTGATTGATATTGAGAGAGCCAAAACATTAGTTGACAGGCACATAGAGATGTATCAGTCTGTTAGATTAGTAGTTTCAATCGACTCTAACCAGAAGCCTGTATATGTAGGGGTGTAACGGTACGTGTATTTGTATTGAACTGTTTCGGTACAGGGGTCTCGGTTCAGTACGGGGTGTAACGAACGAGTTTCTAAGCTAAAGTCTTAAGAAGCAGCTTTGCTTCTTCTGCCTCTGTCTCAGCAACCAGCATTGTCCCACCCACACAACCATCTGATTGGTTTACATGCAAAGCGATAACAGCCAATCAGCAGTGCGTATTCAGAGCGGTAACAGCCAATCAGCAGTGCGTATTCAGAGCGCATGTAGTCAATGCTTCAACGTTGAGCAAATAGGTGTGTAGTTGACTACCTCCCAGTAGTCAACTACTACTAACATCACTATGAGCCCGTTGACGTTCTAGAAACTTAAACTGCAGCTCAGCTTGCTCGCAGTCCTGGCTTGAGGTGAAGGATAATTTGCTTTTTAGCGTAACGTTAGCTCATTTTGCTGTGTGTGTGTGTGTGTGTGTGTGTGTGTGTTGTGTGTGTGTGTGTGTGTTAGGGGCAGCAAAGCCCTGTCTATCTGTTATTTCACTTGAACTCCATGGTGTTCAGAGATGAATAGTCTCTCCTATTGCTATTGTACTATTTTTTTCAGCTATAGTTACATTAATCATTAGTAATGTAGCAGCCTAGTTTTGAATGGCAGGGTCCCTGCTGTCACATGTTGACAAAAATATAATATTTGCATAATAAAAATCAACTACTGGCTTCCCAAATGCTGTAATAAATTAGGCATGATGAGTTAACTTGAAACTGTTTAATGTTGCACTTTTTATAGGTGGAAGAAAAGTTTGGTCATTTTATTTAATCCGAGCAACGATTTGAGGCAGTTTAATGTGGATTAACGTGGGCAGAATTATTATAGTGTGCCCATTTTTAAAAGAATAAATCCATTGTTTACAAATTTGGTAACTAAATAACTAAAACATTTATATTTTGTTGTTTTTCTTAATGTACCGAAAATTAACCGAACCGTGACCTCTAAATGAGGTACGTACCGAACCGAAATTTTTGTGTACTGTTACACCCTTAAAAAAAATGGTAAATGGTTGTACTTATATAGCGCTTTTCTACCCCTTTTTAAGAAGCCCAAAGTACTTTGACAGTATTTCCACTTTCATCCATTCACACACACATTCACACCCTGATGGCGGGAGCAGCCATGCAATGCGCTAACCAGGGCCCATCAGGAGCAAGGGTGAAGTGTATTGCCCAAGGACACAACGGACGTGACTAGGATGATAGAAGGTGGGGATTGAACCAGGAACCCTCAGATTGCTGACACGGCCACTCTCCCAACTTCACCACGCCGTCCCCAACGTATATGATAATACTCCCCAGCTATAAACGTTGTTTTGACACATTTTCTGTGGAATTGCAACAGAATAGCACAATTTCCAAGCATTTCTGAATAGCTCATCTAGTCATCTGTTTGATGGCCTGGACAAAATATGTTAAAGTAGGGCTGGGCGATATGGCTTTTTTTGATATCTCGATACTTTTTAAGCCATATTGCGATACACAATATATATCTCGATATTTTGCCTTAGCCTTGAATTAACACTTGATGCATATAATCACAGCAGTATGATGATTCTATGTGTCTACATTAAAACATTCTTGTTCATACTGCATCGATATATGCTCATTTCAAACTTTCACGCAGAGAGGGAAATCACAACTAAGTCAATTGACCAAAACTGTATTTATTAAAGAGTTATTAAGCAGTGGCACAAACATTCATGTCATTTTAAAGCAGAAAGTGCAAGATTGTCAGAGACATTTTAAAACAAGCTATGAGTGCACTTTTGTGCATGATGTCACTAAGATGACATATCAAAACAACACTAAATTAAAGTGCACTTTTTGTACGGAACACCACTACAATAGTTTAAAACAAATAAAGTGCACTTTTGTGCATGATGTCACACAAGATATTTCAATAACTGTCAAATAAAAATGAGCTGCATAATAGGAAATCCAATAATGTATGTCCTTCGCTATGTGGTAGGTTACTATAGACGTTATCTCCCTCTGTTGTTGACTATTTTTTTCATACGATGTTGATTGGGAAATTGTTGCTTGGGCATTTTGTTGTGTGTTCGTCCTTCGCTATATGATAGGTTACTGCGGACATTATCTCCTTTTGTTGTTGTCCATTTTTTTCTTACGGTGTTAATCTGGAAATTTTTGCCTCTGCATTTTGTTGGTGTGGGCGTGTGGCACCAAATGGAGATGTTGACATGCGGAGTAAGCACACTTCATTCTCTAGCAGGTGACTTTTCAAATGATGCTACATATTAGCAGTAATGCTACTTTTTGTAGCAACGCTTTTGCCCCACACTTGACTAATTACGGTTGTCTGTTCGACATATTCCCACTTGAAGCCAAACCCCTGCTAGACGATGGACCCCCTCTTCCTTCATTTGTTACCAGACTCGCACCTTCTTTCTCTCATATTACCACTAGCACCACAGCTAATGTTACCCATGCTGCTACCTCTCTGCTCTGCGAGGGCGTATACGTATGTGACGTATGTAAGAAGGTGTGCTTGCTGTCTGTGAGAAGGAGAGACAAGGAGTGGGAAGAGCCTGTAGTGTAATACCAGCAGCTAAAAGCAACTGCGTGAGAACGCATACTCGAATAACACGATATAATCATTTTCTATATCGCACAGAGCCAAACCCGTGATATATCGACATGTCGCCCAGCCCTATGTTAAAACAATGCTGTGTTTAGTAACAAGATGCCAAAGGTCAACATTAGGATTCTGTAAATAGTGGTAAGGCTTCCTGATTAATCAAAAAGTCAAGTTTCCAAGTTCGCTGTCAATAAACAAAAATATGTTTTCCAAAGACATGCACCTGGGTATCGGTTGATTGGCAACACTAAATTGGCCCTAGTGTGTGAATGTGAGTGTTAATGTTGTCTGTCTGTCTGTGTTGGCCCTGCGATGAGGTGGCGACTTGTCCAGGGTGTACACCGCCTTCCGCCCGATTGTAGCCGAGATAGGCACCAGCTCCCCGTACGACCCCGAAAGGAAATATGGGGTAGGAAATGGATGGATGGATGTTTTCCGAAGAACAGGACATGCACCTGGGGATAGGTTGATTGGCAACACTAAATTGGCCCTAGTGTGTGAATGTGAGTGTGAATGTTGTCTGTCTGTCTGTGTTGGCCTTGCGATGAGGTGGCGACTTGTCCAGGGTGTACACCGCCTTCCGCCCGATTGTAGCCGAGATAGGCACCAGCTCCCCGTATGACCCCGAAAGGAAATATGGGGTAGGAAATGGATGGATGGATGTTTTCCGAAGAACAGGACATGCCCTGGGGATAGGTTGATTGGCAATACCAAATTGGCCCTAGTGGGTGAATGTCAGTGTGAATGTTGTCTGTCTATCTGTGATGAGGTGGCGACTTGTCCAGGGTGTACACCGCCTTCCGCCCGATTGTAGCCGAGATAGGCACCAGCTCCCCGTACGACCCCGAAAGGAAATATGGGGTAGGAAATGGATGGATGGATGTTTTCCGAAGAACAGGACATGCACCTGGGGATCGGTTGATTGGCAACACTAAATTGGCCCTAGTGGGTGAATGTCAATGTGAATGTTGTCTGTCTATCTGTGATGAGGTGGCGACTTGTCGAGGGTGTACACCGCCTTCCGCCCGATTGTAGCTGAGATAGGCACCAGCGTCCCCAAAGGGAATAAGCGGTAATAAATAAATAAATAAATGGGTTGTACTTGTATAGCGCTTTTCTACCTTCAAGGTACTCAAAGCGCTTTGACACTACTTCCACATTTACCCATTCACACACACATTCACACACTGATGGAGGGAGCTGCCATGCAAGGCGCCAACCAGCACCCATCAGGAGCAAGGGTGAAGTGTCTTGCTCAGGACACAACGGACGTGACGAGGTTGGTACCAGGTGGGAATTGAACCAGGGACGCTCGGGTTGCGCACGGCCACTCTCCCACTGCGCCACGCCGTCCCTAGTAAAAGGATGGATGGATGGATGGATGGATGTTTTCCGAAGAACAAAACATGCACCTGGGGATCGGTTGACTGGCAACACTAAATTGGCCCTAGTGTGTGAATGTGAGTGTGAATGTTGTCTGTCTGTCTGTGTTGGCCTTGCGATGAGGTGGCGACTTGTCCAGGGTGTACACCGCCTTCCGCCCGATTGTAGCCGAGATAGGCACCAGCTCCCCGTATGACCCCGAAAGGAAATATGGGGTAGGAAATGGATGGATGGATGTTTTCCGAAGAACAGGACATGCCCTGGGGATAGGTTGATTGGCAATACCAAATTGGCCCTAGTGGGTGAATGTCAGTGTGAATGTTGTCTGTCTATCTGTGATGAGGTGGCGACTTGTCCAGGGTGTACACCGCCTTCCGCCCGATTGTAGCCGAGATAGGCACCAGCTCCCCGTACGACCCCGAAAGGAAATATGGGGTAGGAAATGGATGGATGGATGTTTTCCGAAGAACAGGACATGCACCTGGGGATCGGTTGATTGGCAACACTAAATTGGCCCTAGTGGGTGAATGTCAATGTGAATGTTGTCTGTCTATCTGTGATGAGGTGGCGACTTGTCGAGGGTGTACACCGCCTTCCGCCCGATTGTAGCTGAGATAGGCACCAGCGTCCCCAAAGGGAATAAGCGGTAATAAATAAATAAATAAATGGGTTGTACTTGTATAGCGCTTTTCTACCTTCAAGGTACTCAAAGCGCTTTGACACTACTTCCACATTTACCCATTCACACACACATTCACACACTGATGGAGGGAGCTGCCATGCAAGGCGCCAACCAGCACCCATCAGGAGCAAGGGTGAAGTGTCTTGCTCAGGACACAACGGACGTGACGAGGTTGGTACCAGGTGGGAATTGAACCAGGGACGCTCGGGTTGCGCACGGCCACTCTCCCACTGCGCCACGCCGTCCCTAGTAAAAGGATGGATGGATGGATGGATGGATGTTTTCCGAAGAACAAAACATGCACCTGGGGATCGGTTGACTGGCAACACTAAATTGGCCCTATTGTGTGAATGTGAGTGTGAATGTTGTCTGTCTATCTGTGATGAGGTGGCGACTTGTCCAGGGTGTACACTGCCTTCCGCCCCTGTGCAGCTGGGATAGGCTCCGGCACCCCCCCCCCCCTGCCACCCTGAGAGAGACAAGCTCTAGAAAATGGATGGATGGATGGAGTTCTCTCTCTCTCTCTCTCTCTCTCTCTCTCTCTTTATTGTATTTCACTCACTGTAAGTATTGTTTATCTAAAAAAAATGACGGCAATGTTAAATAATGTATAATAATAATTATAGTAATGTACAATTATAATTAGGATAATGTATAATTTCGTGAAATCATTGCAAAAAAGAAAACATATTTTTCCACTTATAAACATCCATTTTGAATTTCAGGTTTTATATCTTTTATTGTGAACCTCGTGCTCACTAATTTTAAAACCCTAACCTGATGCACACTGTCAACACTGGCTGGCTTTAAAAAAAAACAAAAAACTGGAGCAGACCAATTTGCCAACCTTGCCCTGTTTTTTTTTTTTTTGTATTTTTTTCCTCTCCCAGTCACTCCAAACATAAGGAGAGCGAGTGGGGGACGGTCCACTGGCCATTGTAACGTGTGATTGGCTGAAATGAATGTCAATCAAAGCTAGTGCCTCGGTGTCCACCTTTGACGCAAGATAACCGGAAACAAAGTGAGCTTTCAAAATAAAACGCGACTTAATGTTTTTTCAGCTCTTATGACGCATTCTGATTATTCATTTAACGTCCAATTGGCAGTGGATGATTTTAATTGTTTTTAAAAATAACGTTATTGGTTCAAATTGGTGTAGTGTCGGCTACTTTTAAGATGGGTATTGATTAGCTGTAATAGCGGGAGCTTTAGTTTGAAGTGATAAACGGGATAAGATATTTATCATCACCGCCGCCTTGACGCCCTCTCTGCGTTCGTCACCATCTGTACGCACGGCGGCGACAGGAGCTCCTGCGTCGGCGGGGACGGGCACCGCTATTCTTTATCCTATTCTGGGAAGAAAAATATTCCCCATCACAGAGAACCGAACCATCGCGACGAGGGTCCCCTGCAAAGTATTCCCCACCGGAACCTCCGATGGATTAGTTGAGGATTTTTCTCCCCCCCTCCGTCCGGTAAGCACGTTTCTTTATTTTCTACTCACGAGTTGCATTTCAATTGGTGCACCCGCCTCGTCCCCTTGTTTTTGCACCACAGTCTGCAATATGATTTGCTCTGGAAAGAGAAAGGAGACACAATGCATGGCGAAGTGGTTGCAGCCCAGCGACAATGCACACACATGCACAAAGTGCCCTCGAAGCGGCCTTAGCGCCGAGACGTCTTGACGTGATCGTGGATGATGATGTTTTGCAGTGTGGATGGTGGCGGGGCTCTTGTGTTGCAGCAACAGCAGCAGCAGCAGCAGCTGCTGGGATGGATGCACTGCAGAACTGTGATGATCACACAAACACCACACAAGGCCCCGCGGACGAGCCTCCTGTTGCCTTTTAACTGTAAATAATTGTCTTAAATGCCCTATTAAGGCTGCCCTAATCGGGTTATGTCATCTTAAATGGCGTTCATGCATGCATGAAATGGGTGCAAAGTCAGAAACATAGTTGAGTCCAAACTTAGTAATCAAGCATATGTTGGTGGTTTATGCTTGAAGATATCAGAAGAATTCAACAGGCGGGCCGCGTACAAAATTAATTAGTTTGATTCCGAACTTTAAATAAAGTATAGGGCTGCAAATCTTTGGGTGTCCCACAATTTGGATTCTTGGGGTCACGATTTGATTCCGAATCTATTTCTTTTTTCAATTCAACACGATTCTCGATTCAAAAACAATTTTTTTACTGATTTAAAGGCCTACTTAACGGTGCACAAAAATTTCGGTTCGGTACGTACCTTGGTTTAGAGGTCACGGTTTCGGTTCATTTTCGGTAGTGTAAGAAAACAACAAAATATATTTTTTGGGTTATCTATTTACCAAATTTGTAAACAATGGCTTTATCCTTTTAACATTGGGAACACTATAATAATTCTGCCCACGTTAATCCACATTAAACTGCCTCAAGTTGTTGTTTTGATTAAATCCAATGAAAAATCCTTTCTTCTACATATAAAAAGTGCAACATTAAACAGTTTCAAGTCAACTCATCATGCTTAATTTATGTCATCTTAATGCATGCATGAAATGGGTGCAAAGTCAGAAACATAGTTGAGTCCAAACTCAGTAATCAAGCATATGTTGGTGGTTTATGCTTGAAGATATCAGAAGTATTCAACAGGCGGGCCGCGTACGAAATTAATTAGTTTGATTCCGAACTTTAATTAAAGTATAGGGCTGCGAATCTTTGGGTGTCCCACAATTCGGATTCTTGGGGTCACGATTTGATTGCGAACTTTAATTAAAGTATAGGGCTGCGAATCTTTGGGTGTCCCACAATTCGGATTCTTGGGGTCACGATTTGATTCCGAACTTTAATTAAAGTATAGGGCTGCAAATCTTTGGGTGTCCCACAATTCGGATTCTTGGGGTCACGATTCGATACCGAATCGATTTTTTTTTTTCAATTCAACACGATTCTCAATTAAAAAACGATTTTTTTTACTGATTTAAAGGCCTACTTAACGGTACACAAAAATTTCGGTTCGGTACGTACCTCGGTTTAGAGGTCACGGTTCGGTTCATTTTCGGTACAGTAAGAAAACAACAAAATATATTTTTTGGGTTATTTATTTACCAAATTTGTAAACAATGGCTTTATCCTTTTAACATTGGGAACACTATAATAATTCTGCCCACGTTAATCCACATTAAACTGCCTCAACTTGTTGCTTTGATTAAATCCAATGAAAAAACCTTTCTTTTACATATAAAAAGTGCAACTCACCATCAACTCATCATGCTTAATTTATTACAGCATTTGGGAAGCCTGTAGTTGACTTTTATTATGTAAATGTTGTGTTTTTATCAACAAGTGATAGCAGGGACCCTGCTATTCAAAACTAGGCTGCTACATCACTAATGACTCATGTAGCTATAGCTGAAAAATATTACAATTGCAATAGGAGAGACTATTCATCCCTAAACACCCATCCATCCCATCCATTTTCTACCGCTTATTCCCTTTTGGGGTCGCGGGGGACGCTGGCGCCTATCTCAGCTACAATCGGGCGGAAGGCGGGGTACACCCTGGACAAGTCGCCACCTCATCGCAGGGCATCCCTAAACACAATGGAATTCAATGAAATAACAGACAGATAGGGCTTTGCTGCCCCTAACACACACACACACACACACACACACACAGCAAAATGAGCTAACGTTACGCTAAAAGCTAATTAGCCTTCATCTCAAGCCTATACTGTGAGCGAGCTGAGCTGCAGTTTACGTTTTTAGAAGGTCAATAGGCTCATAGTGATGTTTGTAATAGTTGTGACTGGGAAGTGTTTAGTATAATTTGGGTAGAGTCCGCTCCTCCCCTGCTAAAAGAATATCTCTGCTCAATGCTGAAGCATTCACTACATCGCTCTGAAGTCTGAATACGCACTGCTGATTGGCTGTTACATTGCTCTGAATACGCACTGCTGATTGGCTTTGTATGTAACCAATCAGATGGTTGTGTGGGCGGGACAATGAGGCAGAGACAGAGGCAGAAAGCAGAGCAGCTTGTGAAGACTTCTGCTTCCGAACTTGTTCGGTACGCCCGCATGCCGAACCGAAACCCCCGTACCGAAACGGTTCGATACAAATACACGTACCGTTACACCCCTAGTCATACTTGATAATTTCGCGATATTGCCATATTTTTGCTGAAAGGATTCAGTAGAGAACATCCACGATAAAGTTCGCAACTGGAGAAAAGCCCTGCCTCTACCGGAAGTCGCAGAAGATGACGTCACATGTTGATGGCTCCTCATATATTCACATTGATTTTAACGGGAGCCTCCAACAAAAACAGCTATTCGGACCGAGAAAACGACAATTTCCCCATTAATTTGAGCGGGGATGCCAGATTCATGTTTGAGGATATTGATAGCGACGGACGAGAAAAAAAAAAAACGAGATTAAAAATCGCGTTGCATTGTGACGGATTCATATGTTTTTAGAGACATTTTCTTGGATAATTCTGGGAAATCCCTTATCTTTCTATTGTGTTGCTAGTGTTTTAGTGAGTTTAACAGTACTTGATAGTCGGAAGTGTACGTCCATAGCCGGGTGTTGACGCGCAGTGTCTCAGGGAAGTCGATGACAGCTGTACAGGAGGCGCAAGCTCAGCTGATATCCGGTAAGTGGCGACTTTTTAACCACAATTTTCTCACCGAAACCTGCTGGTTGACACATGCCAATACGGCCGGTTTAGTTTACTTAATTGCAATTTTAAATTTCCCGCGGAGTTTCCTGTAGAAAACGTCGCGGAATGATGACGCGTGTTTGTGACGTTAATGGTTGGAGGGGACATATTAGCCCAGAAACATTTACAGCTAAAAGTTGTCTCTTTTTATCGTGCAATTACACAGTATTTTGGACATCTGTGTTGCTGAATCTTTTGTGATTTGTTCAAACAATAATGGAGACCTCATGATTGATTGATTGATTGAAACTTTTATTAGTAGATTGCACAGTTCAGTACATATTCCATACAATTGAGCACTAAATGGTAACACCCGAATAACTTTTTCAACTTGTTTAAGTCGAGGTCCACATTAATCAATTCATGGTCCAAATATATACTATCAGCATAATACAGTCATCACACAAGTTAATCATCATAGTATATACATTGAAATTATTTACATTATTTAGAATCAGGGGGGTGGGATGAGGAGCTTTGGTTGATATCAGTACTTCAGTCACCAACAATTGCATCAACAGAGAAATGGACATTGAAACAGTGTAGGTCTTACTTAGTAGGATATGTACAGCCAGCAGAGAACATAGTGAGTTCACATAGCATAAGAACAAGTACATTACAAATACATTAGGTTATTTACAATCTGGGGAGATGGGATGTGAATGGAGAAGGGTATTAGTAAATGGTTGAAGTTGCCTGGAGGTGTTGTGGTGCATGTACAATAAATGGCAGTATTGTCCTGTTTAAGAGTGTCACAACATTTCTGTTTACGGCAGACGAGTTGCTTTACGGTTGAAGAAAATGTGACTGCTGTTGTTGTGTGTTGTTACCGTGCTGGGAGGACATTAATGTAAATACCTAACAATAAACCCACATAAGAAACCAAGAACTCGCCCTTGATCATTCTACAGTTATAACGTCATTGGGCAGACACTCTGTTTATATTGTGGGAAATCATTCAGGTCCGCATGGAGCTGGAGGGGGCGTGGCCTCCTGCTCCGCCTGAATTTCGGGAGAGGCGCTGAATTTCATGAGTCTCCCGGAAAATCCGTGAGGGTTGGCAAGTATGACTGATAGATATATGTTAGAGCTGTATACGCTACTTTGTATTAGAAATTGCAATGGCGGAGGATAAAAGGCCCACAACAAGAGGCTGGAAACAAAAAGGAACTTATTGACAACTGTGTTGACACAGACACCAATGATGGACGTGCAGACATTTTCGGGACTTATGTAGATCCCAAATACACATCAGCAAGTACCAATAGGTAAGAATAGTTGATTTTGCATAATTACGCGAAACAAAACGTCAGATTGTATTTCTCCTAACATGCCATTTTAGGGTCCTTAGACACACACAACATAATACCTGTATGTTGAAGCACTGTACGTCTGACTACGGTAACCGTATTGTTCCGCATTCCACCGAGTGGTGCGGCTTCATAGCAGTTGTACTAAAACATTTTGACAGATTTTGTGCGATGTTTTATATTCTCAATGAAACATCTAAGTGTTTGTGTTACTTGCTTATGGGTACTTGATAGCTTCATTTATTGAACAGGCGTCAACCTGCAGTCAGCACATGTCTCTTATGGTCAGACTTATTACACCGTGTACCAAATAAAATTGCTTTGAGGTCGGTAAGCACAACCAGAATTAATACAGAATTAGTATTGTTTATTTTTGAGAAAATGAAAGGCTTTCAAGTGGCCTCGTAGTCTGAAAAATATGGTATTGTTTTTCCAGTTGGCCTATGACATTACACCGAAACAAGGCAACTTTGCGGCTCCTCACAAATCTCAGACATGGTTGAGTCAACAGCGCAGTTTGTTGTAATATTGAACATTGAATTATATTTATATAGCGCTTTTCTCTAGTGACTCAAAGCACTTTACATTGTGAAACCCAATATCTAAGTTACATTTAAACCAGAGTGGGTGCCACTGGCAGCAAGTGGGTAAAGTGTCTTGCCCAAGGCCACAACAGCAGTGACTAGGTTGTCAGAAGCAGGGATCGAACCTGGAACCCTCAAGTTGCTGGCATGGCCGCTCTACCAACTGAGCTATACCGCCCCAGATCCCACGCAAAGACTCGTGAGAGAGTTTTTGTAAAGGAATTTTCGGACGGAGAATAGAGCGAAAACGTTCGAACGTCTCAAAGTCTTTTCAACAAGCTCTGTGGATTGATGGAAGGAGTTTTAAGTCTAAAGGAACAGACAGTTCGTGCCGCGATCCTTCTTGAGATGAGGGTTGCCATGAATGAAGCTGGCATTCTTCGTTTCCTTAGCCATCTTTTGTAAATACATCTCAGGTTTTTTTCTCCCATCAATGCACTTCAAAATGTTCCGTTCTTTTATTTTTGAAGCGAAGATATAGTCTTCTCATCTTTCCAGCTGTTGCCTATGTTTTCATTGAATGGGATTTGCTTGTTCAGACTGGCTCATGCGCGATACGAGATCTGTTTTTTTAAATCGCATGCTTCTTTTGAGCAGAATTATTTGAGAAATCTGATTAATTTAGTGCATGGAACAGGAATAAGCTAGGAATTTTGTCATTTTAGGGGCAAGACCACTTGGCCTTAGCTTAGCTCATCCGACTTCTTCATTAAGTGCACTGGACTTTGAGGAGTCGGAGAAGTTCACTCATCTGGATTAAAGGCTGCTGTGTGCGTTGGATTAAAAGTTAAAGTTAAAGTACCACTGATAGTCACACACACTAGGTGTAGTGAAATTACTCTCTGCGTTCGACCCATCCCCTTGTTCCACCCCCTTGGAGGTTAGGGGAGCAGTGAGCAGCAGCGGTGGCCGCGCTCAGGAATGATTTTGGTGGTTTAACCCCCAATTCAAACCCTTGATGCTGAGTGCCAAGCAGGGAGACAATGGGTCCCATTTTTAAAGTCATTGTACAGTATTTAACTCCTGTTTGGCCCGGTGATGCTTCGTGTTGTATAGCACTGTGCGGCGTGTGGGACCCCCTGCGGTTCATACGAGGCAGAATTAAACACACCACTGGTCAAAGAAGCCGTAACGACATGAAAATTGCGCAGAGGAAAATAAATGCGTCCGTTGGCACACAACCAAACACCGGGGCAAGGAGACCCAGGGCCACCGAGAAATTCCCGCCCTGTTCAGGACAGGTCTTTCGACTTCACTTTTTAAAACGACAAAAGAACAGATTTCTTTTCGCTTGCAACAGGCATGCAAGGGGTTTGGCGCATGGAAGTGATTTAACCATATTTTCAGAAGGAACTGACATAATATCTCAGGCGGGGGCGTTTTTTTCAGCAGCACCAAAAAGAAAGCTTGTTTACGTACCATTTCTGTTAGGGCTGTGAATCTTTGGGTGTCCCACGATACGATTCAATATCAATTCTTGGGGTCACGATTCGATTCAAAAGCGATTTTTTTTTTTCTTCAATTCAACACAATTCTCGATTCAAAAACGATTTTTTCCCAAATTTAAAAGGATTCTCTATTCATTCACTACATAGGATTTCAGCAGGATCTACCCCAGTCTGCTGACATGCTAGCAGAGTAGTAGATTTTTGTAAAAAGCTTTTATAATTGAAAATGACAATGTTTTATCAAGTGATTGCAATTATGTAAATTTGTTTTAACTTTTAAACGAACCAAAAATATGACTTATTTTATCTTTGTGAAAATATTGGACACAGTGTGTTGTCAAGCTTATGAGATGCGATGCAAGTGTAAGCCACTGTGACACTATTGTTCTTTTTTATTATTTTTATAAATGTCTAATGATAATGTCAATGTGGGATTTTTAATCACTGCTATGCTGAAATTATAACTAGTATTGATACTGTTGTTGATAATATTCATTTTTGTTTCAATACTTTTGGTTTGGTCTGTGTCGTGTTTGTGTCTCCTCTCAATTGCTCTGTTTATTGCAGTTCTGAGTGTTGCTGGGTCAGGTTTGGTTTTGGAATTGGATTGCATTGTTATGGTATTGCTGTGTATTGGCTTGTTGGATTGATTAAAAAAAACAAAAACAAAAAAAAAAAAACCCCCAAAAAATAGATTTTTTAAAAATGTGAATCTATTCTTAATCGCAAAACGGGAGAATCGCGATTCAAATTCTAATCAATTTTTTCCCACACCCCTAAAGTCTGTGCAATTACACACTGACCAACTTTGACACCAGGGGCTAATAATTTATTGTCTAGTAATAATACATCAAATAAACCAGTGGTCCCCAACCTTTTTGTATCCGCGGACCGGTCAACGCTTAATAATTTGTCCCGCGGGGTGGGGGATCCTTTTTTTTTTCTTTTTTTTTAAATTTTTTTTTTACATTGTCATGAAAAAGGGACGTTTTTGTCATGAAAAAGGGAGGTTTTTGTGGTTGGTGCACTAATTGTAAGTGTATATTGTGTTTTTTATGTTGATTTAATAAAAAATAAAAAAAAATAAAAATTTTAATAAAAATTAATAAAAAATTATTCTGCGGCCCGGTGGTTGGGGACCACTGAAATAAACCACATCATTTCCACGTTGGGTACACATTTTTACTTAATTTGCCGAAGCTATTTAGGAAAATAAAACGACTTTGAATACATTAGTCTCGAAAATAGTGTCTCTTGATTTTTCAATTCCTTTTGAATGTTTTTTTTTTTTTGCACCATGTACCACGTCTAAAAATATTTTTTGTTGTGCCAGTCTTAGCTATTTGGAATCACAATTTAGCTTGGAACACCTAGCCCGTACTCACAAATAATTGTTTAGAGCAATGGTTCTTAACCTTGTCGGAGGTACCGAACCCCACCAGTTTCATATGCGCATTCACCGAACCTTTCTTTTGTGAAAAATAAAATGTTTTTTTTTTTTTTTTTTTTTTCAAATTCAAGAAAAACTTATGTTTTTTTTGATTGGTGCACAAAATTAACCGTGCATGACCATCACCTTGTTCACAGAACAAAACCAACACAGTGCATGATTTCACAGCAAATTACACACCTTACACACATTACCATGAATTGATTAACGTGGACCCCGACTTAAACAAGTTGAAAAACCTATTCGGGTGTTACCATTTAGTGGTCAATTGTACAGAATTAGGGTTGGGTATACCCGGGTGTACCCAGCCTTCCGCCCAATTGTAGCTGAGATAGGCGCCAGCGCCCCCCGCGAACCCAAAAAGGGAATAAGCGGTAGAAAATAGATGGATGGATGGATAGGGTTGGGTATCGAGTATCGATTGGAACCGGGACTAACTTTCCGATTCTCCCGGAATCGTTCAAAAGTTTAAATTTCGATTCCTAGTTTCGATACCCAGTCCGCCGACCGGAAAAAAATAATAAGTCCGCCGACCCGGAAGAAGAAGCCGCCGAACACCAACGAAGAAGTGCCCACGGCCGGAAGTGTTAGCATAGCCGAGCCTATGTAGCTGAGCAAGTCAGCCAAGCATGGATAGCGAGCTTTATTTTACTAAAAAAAATGAAATATCGGCGAAATGTAACACGTGCAACAGGACTGTTTCGTGCTTAGGAGGGTGAACGTCGAACTTGATGAAGCACCTCCGAGGTTATGGAGTACAAATAAATGCGTGTCCCGTCTTCGACAGGAGACACTATCTGTCCAGAACGCTCACGCATCCTGCCTGAGAAGGCGGATATAGTCATTTTCCTAAACAAGGACTGTCTCTGATTTTATACTGTACCTGCTGCTAATCAGGACTGGGTTTTGCAAGTTGTTTCTTATTGTTTATTTGCTTTTCTGCACCAGGTTAGCCCATCAGTGGGAGCACGGTAACATGTTTAAGTACCTGCAGCATCATACTGTACAATTGTGTGTGTAAATGTGTTTTCATGAGGTTTTAAAAAATAAAGCTCTCTTGAGGAAAGTGTACTCCTGTGAAAATGTGTTCATAATTTATAATATTTATATCCAAGTTCATAGATTTGATATTTATATTCTAGTTGAAAACAGCCCTGTGAGGAATTTATAGTAAAGTTCATAAAAAGTTAATAGAATTAAAATTGATGGAGAATGTCAGACTAGTTCATTCAGAAAGACTGTAGGTTAGCTAGCTCATTTAAAATATCCCAAACTTTTTTTTGACACTGCCTTTTTTTGTTTTTTTTTTGTTTTTAAAGAAAGAATCGTAATTGAGAATCGTCAGGAATCGGAATCGAAACAAAGAATCAGAATCGGAGTCTTTCGAATTCAAACGATAACCACTCCTAAGTACTGTACTGTGTAAACTGTACGGTTTCATATAATGTATTCTCTTCCTTTGCAATCTGCTTGTAAAAGTTGTAATCACTCAATCAAAAAACCTGCAAATCGGATGGAAAATTAGAGGGAACATTGTTTGGGGGTATCCATAATATGCCGACAGGGAGAAGTTTTTATTCACACGATAATTCGGATTGTGTCTATACTTCCGTGGCGGACCCCTGAGGCCGACTCACCGAACCCCTTGGGTTCGATCGAACCCAGGTTAAAAACTACTGGTTTAGAGTAAGAGGTGAGTTTTATGCTATTATTTAATCCATCCATCCATCCATTTTCAATACTGCTAAAAATGGCTGCACCATTTTGCAAAAACGTTAAGATTTTCTAGCGCACACACACTAGATTCAGGGCAATGTGCTTCTGTTTTCAATAAATCATTCATTATTAGATTCCACGTCATTTTGCTTCTGCTGTAAAGAAACCTCCCACGGTCTTTCAGCTGTCCGACATGGCAGGTCCTGGAAGAACAGTTGAAACGGGACGTTCTTGACATATCCATCCATCCATTTTCTACCGCTTGTCCCTTTCTGGGTCGCGGGGGATGCTGAAGCCTATCTCAGCTGCATTCGGGCTGTAGGAGGGGGTATACCCTGGACAAGTCGCCACCTCATCGCAGGGCCAACACAGATAGACAGACAACATTCACATTCACACACTAGAGCCAATTTTTAGTGTTGCCAATCAACCTATCCCCAGGTGCATGTCTTTGAATGAATAAAAAAACAGAAAAAAATCCAACCTGTCAAACCAAGACACGCTCTCTCACTCGACAGTACATTCATGCATGTAATAAAGACAAGTCAGAAGGCAAATAATTAATGGCATTGCTACCCCCTTGAGCGGATGAAATATAGGCAGCAAGCCAGGGCAGCAGAGCCAACTTGCCCTGGCCAAAGGAGAGAGCAAAAAGGCAGCGTCGGCCGTCATGCCAACTGGCAGTGTTGCATGTCATGCAGCCCGATAGGTGAAGTATGATTGAAAATAATCCATCCATTCATCCATCCATCTTCTTCCGCTTATCCGCGGTCGGGTCGCGGGGGCAACAGCCTAAGCAGGGAAACCCAGACTTCCCTTCGTCTAGCTCTTCCCGGGGGATCCCGAGGCGTTCCCAGGACAGCCGGGAGACATAGTCTTCCCAACGTGTCCTGGGTCTTCCCCGTGGCCTCCTACCGGTTGGACGTGTCCTAAACACCTCCCTAGGGAGGCGTTCGGGTGGCATCCTGACCAGATGCCCGAACCACCTCATCTGGCTCCTCTCGATGTGGAGGAGCAGCGGCTTTACTTTGAGTTCCTCCCGGATGGCAGAGCTTCTCACCCTATCTCTAAGAGAGAGCCCCGCCACACGGCGGAGGAAACTCATTTCGGCCGCTTGTACCCATGATCTTATCCTTTCAGTCATGACCCAAAGCTCATGACCATAGGTGAGGATGGGAACGTAGATCGACCAGTAAATTGAGAGCTTTGCCTTCCGGCTCACCTCCTTCTTCACCACAACGGATCGGTACAACGTCCGCATTACTGAAGACGCCGCACCGATCCGCCTGTCGCTCTCACGATCCACTCTTCCCTCACTCGTGAACAAGACTCTTAGGTACTTGGGGCAGGGTCTCCTCCCCAACCCGGAGATGGCATTCCACCCTTTTCCGGGCGAAAACCATGGACTCGGACTTGGAGGTGCTGATTCTCATTCCGGTCGCTTCACACTCGGCTGCGAACCGATCCAGTGATTCTTGCGATTCTTACTAACGTGATGTAATTTCCTTTGGAAATTACATCACATGTTAGTGAGAATTGAGAGGTTTTTTTCTCAAAGTTTTTGCACCATGTACCATCTCAGAATTTGTCTGCTTTTCAAGTACCAACGTTTTTGCAATCCCATCCATTTGCCATCATGATTTAGCTAGCTGGTAGTTATTGTTTAGTGGCATATGGGGAGAGTCAAAGTCCTATAAAGTAGTACCTCGGGATATGATCGTACCTTGAAAAATGTTTTTGCAAACCAGCATAACCCACTGAAATTACTTAAAAACAATAGATTCTAGGGGTGTAACGGTACGTGTATTTGTATTGAACCGTTTCGGTACGGGGCTTCCGGTTCGGTGCGGAGCAGTACCGAACGAGTTCCACACAAACATATGAAGTAGCCGCCTATGCTAAAGTCTTAACAAGCTGCTCTGCTCCGTTCTGCTTCTGTCTCCTGCACAGCACCGTGCATTGTCCCGCCCACACAACCATCTGATTGGTTACAACAGTAGCGATAACAAGCCAATTAGCAGTGCGTATTCAGAGCGCATATAGTCAGCGCTTCAGCGTCGAGCAGATAGGTCTTTAGCATTAGAGCAACGGACTCTCCCCAAATTATACTAAACACTTCCAAGTCAACTACTTTCTAAACATCACTATGAGCCCGTTGACCTTCTAGAAACAAACTGCAGCTCAGCTCACTTGCAGTCCTGGCTTTAGGTGAAGGCTAGTTAGCTTTTAGCGTAACGTTAGCTCATTTTGCGGTGTGTGTGTGTGTGTATGTGTGTGTGTTACGGACAGTGTTTATTGAGGTGTGTTGAAGCAGCAAAAAAGGGCATTATGTTAAATGAAGAGTTTCTGTCTCTGATAGTGTATATAATAATGTAAGTGCATCATAAAGCCTACATGAACTCCATGGTGTTTAGGGATGAATAGTCTCTCCTATTGCTATTGTACTATTTTTCAGCTATAGTTACATCAATCATTAGTAATGTAGCAGCCTAGTTTTGAATGGCAGGGTCCCTGCTATCACATGTTGATACAAATATAACATATACATAATAAAAAATCAACTACAGGCTTCCCCAATACTGTAATAAATTAAGCATGATGAGTTGACTTGAAACTGTTTAATGTTGCACTTTTTATATGTAGAAGAAAAGTTGTAATTTTATTTAATTCAAGCACCAACTTGAGGCAGTTTAATGTGGATTAACGAGGGCAGAATTATTATAGTGTTCCCAATGTTAAAAAGATCAAGCCATTGTTTACAAATTTGGTAAATAAATAACCAAAACATTTATATTTTGTTGTTTTCTTACTGTACCGAAAAGGAACCGAACCATGACCTCTAAACCGAGGTATGTACCGAACCAAAATTTTTCGGTACCGTTACACCCCTAATAGATTCTATTAATAGAATAATAGATGGGTTGGTCTCCCTAAAACACCACAAATTTAAAATGTACCACGCCTTTTCCATCAAACATAGCATTAACAGCTACTCCATATTTTCATGGATAAATGTTTGACTGTTAGATATTATTTTAACAACCTTGGCTGGTGTTATCGACTCATGCTGTTCCATTCTAGCAGTGCTACACTCCAACTGCTTCACCAAGTCAGCTATACACTCGGCCATGTTTTTGATGATTTTTTTTTTTTTAATTCAATAAATATCGTCAGTAACTTTTTCTCAGCAACGTCCTTCAGACTCATTTGGGACGGCGTGGCGCAGTGGGATAGTTGCCGTGCGCAACCCGAGGGTCCCTGGTTCAAATCCCACCTAGTACCAACCTCGTCATGTCCGTTGTGTCCTGAGCAAGACACTTCACCCTTGCTCCTGATGGGTGCTGGTTGGCGCCTTGCATGGCAGCTCCCTCCATCAGTGTGTGAATGTGTGTGTGAATGGGTAAATGTGGAAGTAGTGTCAAAGCGCTTTGAGTACCTTGAAGGTAGAAAAGCGCTATACAAGTACAACCCATTTATCATTTATTTCCCTTGTTGCAATGGTTGGAAAAACAAAAGTTATGTCGATCTCTCGCCATAAGCTAATAATCGCAAGTAAGTCCGGATGTGTTGATTGCATCTTACGGATTTTTCTTGTGACATTCACCACGCCGACTGGCGGTGGGGAGGCTTGTAACCCTAGATCTGGCTCGCAACCTAAAGCATAACAATAAGCCCAGAGACAGCTCCTATCCCAAAAAAAACTCTTAAGCTTGGGCACTCCTATCCCAATGTATCACCGTACGCACCGAATTTTTCGGAGTATAGGTCGCTCCGGAGTATAAGTCGAACCTGCCGAAAATGCATAATAAAGAAGGAAAAAAACATATAAGTCGCATTTTTGGGGGAAATTTATTTGATAAAACCCAAGACCAAGAATAAACACTTGAAAGACAATTTAAAATAAACAAAGAATAGTGAACAACAGGCTGAATAAGTGTACGTTATATGAGGCATAAATAACCAACTGAGAAGGCGCCTGGTATGTTAACGTAACATATTATGGTAAGAGTCATTCAAATAACTATAACATATAGAACATGCTATACGTTTACCAAACAATCTGTCACTCCTAATTGCTAAATCCCATGAAATCTTATACGTCTAGTCCCTTACGTGAATGAGCTAAATAATATTATTTGATATTTTATGGTAATATGTTAATAATTTCACACAAACTATGGAAAAAACTGTGACTTATAGTCCGAAAAATATGGTACCTAGTAATTGGAATTTGATTTCTGAATCCCTGGTTGATTTGATTGATTAATTTGTATTTGTAGGTTTCCAATATTTTACTCTGGTGTTTCTGCGTACCACAAGGTTACTCATACCACAATTTTAGAATCAATGATATGGAGGATCTTTGACAAAGCGCTTTTGTGATGAACGAATTAAACTACTTCTGAATGGAGAATTTTATGTTCAAGCCATCGCTGGTCAATCATCAATCAATGTTTATTTATATAGCCCCAAATCACAAATGTCTCAAAGGACTGCACAAATCATTACGACTACAACATCCTCGGAAGAACCCACAAAAGGGCAAGGAAAACTCACACCCAGTGGGCAGGGAGAATTCACATCCAGTGGGACGCCAGTGACAATGCTGACTATGAGAAACCCTGGAGAGGACCTCAGATGTGGGCAACCCCCCCCCTCTAGGGGACCGAAAGCAATGGATGTCGAGCGGGTCTAACATGATACTGTGAAAGTTCAATCCATAGTGGCTCCAACACAGCCGCGACAGTTCAGTTCAAAGCGGATCCAAGACAGCAGCGAGAGTCCCGTCCACAGGAGACCATCTCAAGCGGAGGCGGGTCAGCAGCGTAGAGATGTCCCCAATCGATACAGGCGAGCGGTCCATCCTGGGTGTCGACTCTGGACAGCCAGTACTTCATCCATGGTCATCGGACCGGACCCCCTCCACAAGGGAGGGGGGGACATAGGAGAAAGAAAAGAAGCGGCAGATCAACTGGTCTAAAAAGGAGGTCTATTTAAAGGCTAGAGTATACAGATGAGTTTTAAGGTGAGACTTAAATGCTGGTGTGCTGTATAAATAGACTTTTGTTATCTGCCATTAATTTTTTAAGCTAAATTAGCGATGCATACTTTGGTAAGTGTACCAGTAGTGGTATGCGGGATCTATCTCGTGGTTCGCCATAGAAGCACTAGATTGAAGCAGTGAATTTATTTTCCTATATTCAGACAACGTCTTACCGTTCAAACATTGTGTAGTGTTACAGTGACCGAAAATGTTAAATATACTTGTAAAATAAAACCTCTGCCTTGTTTTTAAGGAATGCTTAGGCCTACTATGCTATTTTAATGTTGGTCATGACGGTGGTACAAACCCCGTTTCTATAGGTGTTGGGAAACTGTGTTAGATGTAAATATAAACGGAATACAATGATTTGCAAGTCCTTTTCAACCCATATTCAATTGAATGCACTGCAAAGACAAGATATTTGATGTTCAGACTCATAAACTTTTTTTTTTTTTTTTGGCAAATAATAATTATCTTAGAATTTCATGGCTGGAACACATGTCAAAGTAGATGGGAAAGGGCATGTTCACCACTGTGTTACATGATCTTTTCTTTTGACGACACTCAATAAACGTTTGGGAACTGAGGAGACACATTTTCAAAGCTTTTCGGGTGGAATTATTTCCCATTCTTGCTTGATGTACAGTTTAAGTTGTTCAACAGTCCGGGGTCTCTGTTGTCGTATTTTAGGCTTCGAAATTTTCAGTGAGAGACAGGTCTGGACTACAGGCAGGCCAGTGTGGTACTTGGACTCTTTTACTATGATGCCACGCTGTTGTAACACGTGGTGTGGTATTGCCTTGCTGAAGTAAGCAGGGGCGTCCATCATAACGTTGCTTGAATGGCAATATATGTTGCTCCAAAACTTCTATGTACCTTTCAGCATTTATGGTGCCTTCGCAGTAGTGTAAGTTACCCATGCCTTGGGCACTAATACACCCCCATACCATCACAGATGCTGCCTTTTGAACTTTGCGCCTATAACAATCCGGATGGTTCTTTTCCTCTTTGTTCTGGAGGACACAAATGTCCATAGTTTCAAAAAACAATTTTTAATGTGGACTCGTCAGACCACAGAACACTTTTCCACTGTGCATCAGTCCATCTTAGATGATCTCGGGCCCAGAGAAGCCGGCGGCGCTTCTGGATGTTGTTGATAAATGGCTTTTGCTTTGCATAGTAGAGCTTTAACTTGCACTTACAGATGTAGCGAATAACTTTATTTAGTGACTGTGTTTTTCTGAAGTCTTCCTGAGTCCATGTGGTGATATCCTTTAGAGATTGATATCGGTTTTTGATACAGTACCGTTTGAGGGATCGAAGGTCACGGTCATTCCATATTGGTTTCCGGCCATGCCGCTTACGTGGAGTGATTTCTCCAGATTCTCTGAACTTTTTGATGATATTATGGACCGTAGATGTTGAAATCCCTAAATTTCTTGCAATTGCACTTTGAGAAACGTTGTTCTTAAACTGTTTGACTATTTGCTCACGCAGTTGTTGACAAAGGGGTGTACCTCGCCATATCCTTTCTTGGGAAGCTGTTTTTATACCCAATCATGGCACCCACCCGTTGCCAATTAGCCTGCACACCTGTGTGATGTTCCAAATAAGTGTTTGATGAGCATTCCTCAGTATTTGTTGCCACCTTTCCCACATTCTTTGTCACGTGTTGCTGGCATCACATTATAAAGTTAATCATTATTTCCCAAAAAAATAAATGTTTATCAGTTTGAACATCAAATATCTTGTCTTTGTAGCATATTCAACTGAATATGGGTTGAAAAGGATTTGCAAATCATTGTATTCCGTTTATATTTACATCTAACACAATTTCTTAACTCATATGGAAACGGGGTTTGTATTTGGAGAGACAAGTGTTTTCAGAGGTGGTACTTGGTGAAAACAGTTTAAAAACCACTGCTATAGTAGTATTCGGTTTCATTGTAAACAGTAGCTACCCAGTGCCAATGGTGCCTCAGCTTCTAGTTTCCACCAGCATAAGTCATTCTTACTTCTGCCACAAATCATATGACCTACATTGCCCAAAACCCACCACACACACACACACACACACACACACACACACACACACACACACACACACACACACACACACACACACACACACCGTCATTATTTCCAATGGATTCTTCCAATAAGCACTGCCCTCCACTGGAACAAGACGTGGAAATAAACATTTGAATCCCCAGGCAAGAAGCAGCAAGACTTTGTTGCCATTTGCGACCAAAGAGAAGGGGAACGTCACGCTTTTCTTTTTCTTCCATGCGAGAGAGTCATCCTTTAGGAGAGTTTTGTGTCGTTTACAATGTGATTTACCAAACTTCTTGTGCAGGGCTCAGCTGCGTCCTTTTTGTATTTATTGAGATGTCATTACAACCAGCTCTTTTCATTCAGCTCCTCCTGCAGAATGCTTTGCAAGAACACTGCCGGACATTGTCCAGCTAATCTTATAGCGGGGCTGAAACGCGGCCATTGTCTTCTTGTTGATATACTGAATGAAGTCGCTTGTCCGACACAAGCAAATATTGTAACTATTCAGCCGACGGCAGGCCATGACGGGGGTGACTGTGGCGTTCAGCGAACTCTCGCGTTTTGAATTGGCATTGTGAAGTTGAATAAGGTCAGGTGTGACGTCAGTTGGAGCGGTGTGGGTGGTGCGAGGCCGAGCGCAGTCATGTGAGGGTCCCCACGCTGTAAGGTGATGATTGCAGAATGATTGGGACGATGAATATATTTACTATAAACCCCGTTTCCGTATGAGTTGGGAAATTGTGTTACATGTAAATATAAACGGAATACAATGATTTGCAGGGCTTCACGGTGCTAGAGGGGTTAGTGCGTCTGCCTCACAATACGAAGGTCCTGCAGTCCTGGGTTCAAATCCAGGCTCGGGATCTTTCTGTGTGGAGTTTGCATGTTCTCCCCGTGAATGCGTGGGTTCCCTCCGGGTACTCCGGCTTCCTCCCACCTCCAAAGACATGCACCTGGGGATAGGTTGATTGGAAGACACTAAAATTGGCCCCTAGTGTGTGAATGTGAGTGTGAATGTTGTCTGTCTATCTGTGTTGGCCCTGCGATGAGGTGGCGACTTGTCCAGGGTGTACCTTGCCTTCCGCCCGATTGTAGCTGAGATAGGCGCCAGCGCCCCCCGCGACCCCAAAAGGGAATAAGCGGTAGAAAATGGATGGATGGATGGACAATGATTTGCAAATAATTTTCAACCCATATTCAGTTGAATATGCTACAAAGACAACATATTTGATGTTCAAACTGATAAACCTTTTTTTTTTTTGCATTAATTCCTGGATTTTTTTTTTTTACATTCTGTCTCTCACAGTTGAAGTGTACCTATGATGAAAATTACAGACCTCTGTCATCATTTTAAGTGGGAGAACTTGCACAATCGCTGGCTGACTAAATACTTTTTTGCCCCACTGTATCAAATGCCTGGAAGATGTGGCTAATTGGAGTCACCGTTGTAGCCTTCTAAGTAGGGCTGGGCGATATGGCCTTTTATCAATATCTCAATATTTTTGGGCCATGTCACGATACACGATATATATCGCGATATTTTGCCTTAGCCTTGAATGAACAATTGATGCATTTAATCACAGCAGTATGATGATTCTATGTGTCTACATTAAAACATTCTTGTTCATACTGCATTTATATTTGCCCATTTTAAACTTTCACGCAGAGGGGGAAATCCCAACTAAGTCAATTTAGCAAAACTGTATTTATTAAACAGTTATTAAGCAGTGGCACAAACATTCATGTCATTTCTAAAACAGTAAGTGCAAGATTGTCAGAGACATTTTAAAACAAGCTATTAGTGCACTTTTGTGTATGATGTCACTAAGATGACATATCAAAACAACAAATTAAAGTGTACTTTTTGAAAAGAACGCCACTACAATAGTTAAAAACAAATAAAGTGCACTTTTGTGCATGATGTCACACGAGATATTTCAATAAATGTCAAATAAAAATGAGCTGCATAATAAGAAATCAAATGGTTTATGTCCTTTACTATGTGGTAGGTGTTGATAATTTTTTTTTTTATACGGTGTTGATCTGGAAATAGTTGCTTCGGCATTTTGTTGGTGTGGCGCCGAGCGAAGATGTTGACATGCAGTTTCAAGCTCTCTTTTTTTTCTCTAGCGGGTGACTTTTCAAATTATACTACAAATTAGCAGTGCTGTTACTTTTTGTAGCAACGCTTTTGCCGCATAATTGTTCAACATATTCCCGCTTGAAGCCAAACCACCGCCAGACGATGCGCCCCGTGCTGTTTTTCTTGGGAATTAATTCTTCCTCCATTTATTACCAGATTTGCACCTTCTTTCTCTCGTTTTACCACTTGCAACGCACCCTTAGCATCACAGCTAATGTTACCCATGTAGCTACCTCTCTGCTCTGGGAGGTCGTGTGACATTGCTCGCGTGACGTATGTAAGAAGGTGCGCTTGTTTATGTCTCTGTGAGAAGGAGAGACAAGAATGAGTGGGAAACGCATGCAGTGTAATGCCCGCAGCTAAAAGCAACTGCGTGAGAACTAGAGATGCGCGGTTTGCGGTCTCATCCGCGGATAAACCGCGGGTCAGGCGGGTGACATGACGAAAAAATTGATTTTAATTAGATTCGGGCGGGTGGCGGTTGAACCATTCGGAAATATTTGATATACATGGTTCTGGGATCGGTAGCCTTTACCATTCGAAGAGCCATTTAGAACCCGTGTCCCAAAGCGAAGAAAACAATAGGAGACGCAAACATTCTCTAGAATGACTGACGGCAGTCACCCAGTTAATAAGTATTAGGGCGTGCTCTGAAGCCAATGGCTTTGTCGCCTTCTACAGCATGTACGATCTGCTTGTCAGTCCAGCAACATGTGTGTAGCTTCCGCAAACACACGCACACGACTGCAAGGCATACTGGGTGACACAGAGTACACTAATGGTTGTGATATAAACAATTTTTAACACTCTTAGTAATATGCACCACGCTGTGAAGCCACACCAAACAAGAATGACAAACACATTTCGGGAGAACATCCTCACAGTAACACAACATAAACGCAACACAACAAAGACTCAGAATCCTTTGCATCCATGACAATCCTGACTATTTTATACACCCCGCTAGCAGCAAACCCCCGTGTGTCGGTAAGGTGGGCGGGGTTGAGGGTAAGGGGGTGTGAAATATATTTAGGAAGTGTCACAGATGCAAAGGATTCTGGGTATGTGTTGCGTTGCGTTTATGTTGTGTTACTGTGAGGATGTTCTCCCGAAATGTGTTTGTCATTCTTGTTGGGTGTGGCTCCACAGCGTGGCGCGTATTAGTAAGAGTGTTAAAATTTTTTATATCACAACCATCAGTGTACTCTGTATTACCCAGAATGCCTTTCAATCTTGTACGTGTGATTGCGGAAGCTGCATCCAACATGTTGCTGGACTAACAATCGATTTGTACATGAGGTTGAAGGTGTCAAAGGCAATGGCTTCACAGCACGCCCTTATTTTTGTCATCAGGATGAACACCATTGGATATTAGCGAGAACGTTAGCGGCTCCCATTGTCTTCTTTACTATGTGAAACGGGTTTAAATAGTTCTTTGAGTGGTAAAGGTGGCCGACCTCTGATGTATTTCAGCGGGCGGGCGGTTGGTTCGGGTGGACGGCGGGTGGATGACGACTTTGGTGATGCGGTTGCGGATGATATAATTGCCTATCCGCGCATCTCTAGTGAGAACGTATACTCGAATATCATGATATAGTCATTTTTTTATATTGCACAGAGACAAACCCGCAATATATCGAGTGTATCGATTTATCGCCCAGCCCTACTTCAAAGCCCTCCATCAACGTTTTGTATACACAATGCCAGTCCATATATAATGGAGTAATTCTTCGGCGCATTTATTTCCGTTTCCATAGCAGCGCACGTCTGACTTCTGGCAACAACCCCTCTTGGACACAAACAGGCGAGTGTGTTCTAATCATGGCAGATTCGGTAACAAACGACAAAGACGACTATTTTTGGACAAATAAATATTCATTTTTTAATCTGAATTCATGGAGGATGAACTGCTTTTAGAAACCGGCACAAAGGGCGCGACATTGAAGTAGATGGAAGACGAGAAAGTGAGGTGAAAGTGAATCAAACCTGCAAAATGTGGAATTTGAAGGCCGCTTTACCATCCGAGGCATTTGTTAAAAATTAATGTCAACACGGAGATGTTATATACGAGTGTTCACTCTGTTCAAGTTTTTCAGTTTTAAATGATTGAAGCAGCAGAGGTATGTAATAGTAATAATAATACAACATTTTATTTCCTTGTTTTACATTAACTTTGTTTTGAAAAATAAGAATGTTGTGAGGTGTATTGCGAAATTCCGAGCTTCACAAAGATGTTATTATCTATATAGATCTGATGCATCTGTAGTTTCCAGGACTGCAGCTAGACTCCATTGAAAAAAAGTTGAGGCATTACAAAAAGAAAGACAAGATGTAAGACACATGAATCCATTAAACACCAAGTGCTTTCTTTAGACATCTGCCAAGGCCAATGGAATCAAGTTTTTATTTTTTTCAATCTTTTTTTTGCTGCGTTAAACAGTTTTGTCCCAAAATGAAAAGGCTTCTATGCTTCTACCAAGCTAAACGACAACCAGACTGGTTGAGTTATTGTAAATCCACTATATCATAAGACTTTCAAGTCGAAGTTATTCCACTTTATTAACTAAATGGCCGTAAATTTACATGTATCTATGTATTTATTTATTTGACAGGGACAGTACATTGAAACATTGCTACCCATAGGTAACCAATGTTAAAGTACGTAAGACTTATAGCCACAGGCTAATTTACAAATCTTGTCCCTGGTTAGGCTTTTAAAAACTGATGAGAAAAGTGAAAAACACATAGAAAAGGATTAAGACAAGTACAAAAATCAATTGGCCCGATTTGTCCATGCTACACCCAGTTCTACAAACCTCTTTTCCATATGAGTTGGGAAATTGTGTTAGATGTAAATATAAACGGAATACAATGATTTGCAAATCATTTTCAACCCATATTCAGTTGAATATGCTACAAAGACAACATACTTGATATTCAAATGGATAAACATTTTTATTTTTGCAAATAATCATTAACTTTAGAATTTGATGCCAGCCACAAGTGACAAAAAAGTTGGGAAAGGTGGCAATAAATACTGATAAAGTTGAGGGATGCTCATCTAACACTTATTTGGAACATCCCACAGGTGTGCAGGCTAATTGGGAACAGGTGGGTGCCATGATTGGGTATAAAAACAGCTTCCCAAAAAATGCTCAGTCTTTCACAAGAAAGGATGGGGTGAGGTACACCCCTATGTCCACAACTGCGTGAGCAAATAGTCAAACAGTTTAAGAACAACGTTTCTCAAAGTGCAATTGCAAGAAATTTAGGGATTTTAACATCTACGGTCCATAATCAAAAGGTTCAGAGAATCTGGAGAAATCACTCCACGTAAGAGGCATAGCCGGAAACCAACATTGAATGACCGTGACCTTCGATCCCTCAGACGGCACTGTATCAAAAACCGACATTAATCTCTAAAGGATATCACCAGATGGGCTCAGGAACACTTCAGAAAACCACTGTCACTAAATACAGTTCGTCGCTACATCTGTAACTGCAAGTTAAAGTTCTACTATGCAAAGCGAACGCCATTTATCAACAACACCCAGACACCACGCCAGCTTCGCTGGGCCCAAGGTAGTGCAGTGGTTCTCAAATGGGGGTACGCGTACCCTTGGGGGTACTTGAAAGCATGCCAAGGGGTATGTGGGATTATTTTTTTTAAGTATTCTAAAAATAGCAACAATTCAAAAATCCTTTATATTTATTATTGAATTATACTTCAACAAAATATGAATGTAAGTTCTTAAAATGTGAAAAGAAATGCAACAATGCAATATTCAGTGTTGACAGCTAGATTTTTTGTGGACATGTTCCATTAATATTGATGTTAAAGATTTCTTTTATTGTGAAGAAATGTTTAGAATGAAGTTGATGAATCCAGATGGATCTCTATTACAATCCCCAAAGAGGGCACTTTAAGTTGATGATTACTTCTATATGTAGAAATCTTCATCTATAATTGAATCACTTGTTTATTTTTCAACAAGTTTTTTGTTATTTTTATATCTTTTTTTCCAAAAAGTTCAAAAAAGACCACTACAAATGAGCAATATTTTGCACTGTTATACAATTTAATAAATCAGAAACTGATGATATAGTGCTGTATTTTACTTCTTTATCTCTTTTTTTTCAACCAAAAATGCTTTGCTCTGATTAGGGGGTACTTGAATTAAAAAAAAATGTTCACGGGGGGTACATCACTGAAAAAAGGTTGAGAACCACTGGCCTAGTGGTTAAAGTGTCCGCTCTGAGATCGGTAGGTTGTGAGTTCAAACCCCGGCCAAGTCATACCAAAGACTATAAAAATGGGACCCATTACCTCCTTGCTTGTCACTCATTATCACGGGTTGGAATCGGGGGTTAAATCTCCACAATTGATTCGCGGGCGCGGCACCGCGTCTGCCCACTGCTCCCCTCACCTCCCAGGGGGTGAACAAGGGGATGGGTCAAATGCAGAGGACAAATTTCGCCACACCTAGTGTGTGTGTGACAATCATTGGTACTTTAACTTTAAATGGGAACATTATCACAATTTCAAAAGGGGTAAAAACAATAAAAATCAGTTCCCAGTGGCTTGTTGTATTTTTCAAAATTTTACCGGTGCCGGAATAGCCCTAAAAAAAGCTTTAAAGTGCTTGATTTTCACTATTTGCGATGCGACTATCCATTTCCCTGTGACGTCATACAGTGCTGACAATGTAAACAAACAATGGCGGATACCACAGCAAGATATAGCGACATTAGCTCGGCTTCAGACTCGGATTTCAGCGGCTTAAGCGATTCAACAGATTACGCATGTATTGTAAAATATGGTTGGAGTATAAAAGTATTGAAGAAGAAACTGAAGCTATTGAGCGAAAAGCTATTGACGCTATTCATAGCCATAGCATGGCCGAATAGCTGTGTTAGCATCGCCGGTAAAATGTGCGGACCAAACGATCAGGACTTTCGCATCTTGTGACACTGGAGCAACTTAAATCCGTCGATTGGTAAGTGTTTTTTTCGCATTAAATGTGGGTGGAAGGAAACGTAATATAGTTGCAAATGCATCTGCAGGTTATCCATACATCTCTGTGCCAATTCTGCTTTAGCACCGCCGGTAAATAGCGTGTTAGCATCGATTAGCGTAGCATATTAGCATCGATTAGCTGGCAGTCACGCCGCAACCAAATATGTCTGATTAGCACATAAGTCAACATCAACAAAACTCACCTTTGTGATTTCGTTGACTATCGTTGCAAATGCATCTGCAGGTTATCCATACATCTCTGTGCCATGTCTGTCATCGCCGGTAAAATGTGGAGACACTTTGGCACATTCAATGGGGGTCTGGCGGCAGACACTTTCGCATCTTCGGGCCAGTGGTGCAACTTGAATCCCTCCCTGTTAGTGTTGTTACACCCTCCGACAACACACCGACGAGGCATGATGTCTCCAAGGTTCCAAAAAATAGTCGAAAAAACGGAAAATAACAGAGCTGAGACCCGGTGTTTGTAACGTGTTGAAAATGAAAATGGTGGCTGTATTACCTCGGTGACGTCATGTTCTGACGTCATCACCACAGGAGCGATAAACAGAAAGGCGTTAAATTCGCCAAATCTCACCCATTTAGAGTTCGGAAATCGTTTAAAAAAATATATGGTCTTTTTTTTTGCACCATCAAGGTATATATTGACGCTTACATAGGTCTGGTGATAATGTTCCCCTTTAGCCGTCGGGAGTTTTAACGCGTTTTATCACTAATATCCTTTATCATTACATACATACTACGGTACATTTTTAGTCAACTTTATACCTGCATTATCCTGTCAATCCTTACACTTTCCATCCTTTGTAACTGAGCTATTGTGTTAGACAATTTCCCTTGTGAATCAATAAAGTTTGTCTAAGTCTAAGTCTAAATCTAACATCTATTTGAACGTAGTTGTTTATAAAGTGTTTCCGACCCAAATGTCATAAATCTACTTATGACTGTGTGAAAGCTCTCACAGTTGCTACAATATCCCTCTTTGTGGGGTTCCGTGTGGAAGGAGAATGCAGAACACATTAAGTTTTCTGTTTGAAATGACAAGTGTTAAAATAGAAACCGTGACCTATTTTTACAGCTCCATGTTGCTGTTGTCCTGTAATGTAGGTCTCTCGTGTAAATGGTCTTCTTTAAAGGTCGACTGAAATGAGATTTTCTTATTTAAACGGGGATAGCAGGTCCATTCTATGTGTCATACTTGATCATTTTGCGATATTGCCATATTTTTTGGAAAGGATTTAGGAGAGAACATCGATGATAAAGTTTGCAACTTTCGGTCGCTCAAAAAAAAAGCCCTGCCTGTACCGGAAGTAGCAGACGATGTGCGCGTGACGTCACCAGTGTGAGGGCTCCTCACATCTGAACATTGTTTATAAACACAGCCTCAACCAGCAAGAGCTATCGGACCAAAAAAGCGACGATTTCCCCATTAATTTGAGCGAGGATGAAAGATTTGTGGATAAGGAAAGTTTGAGTGAAGCACAAAAAAAAAAAAAAGTGACTGCTCCGGGCGTTTCAGATGTAATTAGACACATTTACTAGGGTAATTATGGAAGATCCCTTATCTGCTTATTGTTTTATTAGTGTTTTAGTGGGATTGTAAAGTCATACCTCAAAGTCGGATGGCTGCGGTGAACGCCAGTGTCTTTGATGGAAACCATGGAGGAGCCAAGCTCACAGCTGCCTTTTTTGACAGCTGCTGCAGGAGGAGTTCCAGTAATCCACTGATGTCTCCGGTAAGAGCCGACTTAATATCACAATTTTCCCATCCTAAAACTTGCGGGTCGACGTAGAGAAACAATATTCGCTTGACCGCTCTGTGTTAAAGCTTCACAACAAACAAAGAAACACCGGCTGTGTCTCGGTGCTAAAGGCAGCTGCAATCCACCGCTTTCCACCAACAGCATTCTTATTTGACGTCTCCATTATTTATTGAACGAATTGCAAAAGATTCAGCAACACGGATGTCCAAATTACTGTGTAATTATGCGATGAAAAGCGTCGACTTTTAGCCGTAACTGGTGCTGGGCTAATATGTCCCCTCCAACTAATAACGTCACAAGTACGCGTCATCAACAAGAAACTCCGCGGGAAATTTAAAATTGTAGTTTAGTAAACTAAAGTGGCCGTATTGGCATGTGTTGCAATGTTAAAGGGGAACATTATCACTAGACCTACGTAAGCGTCAATACATACCTTGATGTTGCAGAAAAAAGACCATATTTTTTTTTAACTGATTTCCGAACTCTAAATGGGTGAATTTTGGCGAATTAAACGCCTTTTTGTTTATCGCT
The DNA here is from genome assembly GCF_033978795.1 of Nerophis ophidion. Taxonomy (NCBI): domain Eukaryota; kingdom Metazoa; phylum Chordata; class Actinopteri; order Syngnathiformes; family Syngnathidae; genus Nerophis; species Nerophis ophidion. The sequence goes on from NC_084613.1 coordinate 77,314,774, forward strand.
CTGGAAGGGATGACGTCAGAATGTGACGTCGCCGAGGTAATACAGCCGCCATTTTCATTTTCAACCCATTGTAAACATTGGGTCTCAGCTCTGTTATTTTCCGTTTTTTCGAGTATTTTTTGGAACCTTGGAGACATCATGCCTCGTCGGTGTGTTGTCGGAGGGTGTAACAACACTAACAGAGATGTATGGATAACCTGCAGATGCATTTGCAATGATTAAGTCAACGAAATCACAAAGGTGAGTTTTGTCGATGTTGTTGACTTATGTGCTAATCAGACATTTGGTCGCGACGTGACTGCGAGCTAATCGATGGTAACATGCTACGCTAATCGACGCTAACATGCTATTTACCGGCGGTGCTAAAGCAGACATGGCACAGATGTATGGATAACCTGCAGATGCATTTGCAACTATATTACATTTCCTTCCACCCACATTTAATGCGAAAAAAACACTTACCAATTGACGGATTTAAGTTGCTCCAGTGTCACAAGATGCGAAAGTCCTGATCGTTTGGTCCGCACATTTTACCGGCGATGCTAACGCAGCTATTCGGCCATGCTATGGCTATGAATAGCGTCAATAGCTATTCGCTCAAAAGCTTCAGTTTCTTCTTCAATACTTTCATACTCCAACCATCTGTTTCAATACATGCATAATCTGTTGAATCGCTTAAGGCGCTGAAATCCGAGTCTAAATCCGAGCTAATGTCGCTATATCTTGCTGTGCTATTCCCATTGTTTGTTTACATTGGCAGCACTGTGTGACGTCACAGGGAAATGGATAGTGGCATCGCAAATAGCGAAAATCAAGCACTTTAAAGCTTTTTTTAGGGATATTCGGAGACCTGTAAAATTTTGAAAAAAAATTCAATATATACAACATACCACTGGGAACTGATTTTTATTGTTTTTAACCCTTTTGAAATTGTGATAATGTTCTCCTTTAATATTTCATCATTGATATATAAACTATCAGACTGCGTGGTCGGTAGTAGTGGGTTTCAGTAGGCCTTTAAAGGATCTGTATTGACTTGACCGTGATGAGTCAAGGTTGATGTTTTGACGCTCTTTTTGTGCTGTTTTAATGTGAACCAATGTACAAAACGACATTTTAAACCCAAACTGAAGTCTTGGTATTGTTTCTGGCTGCATCCTGACGAGATCAAGAACCATGCAAAGCGACCATGTGCTAGCGCCTCAGGGTTACAGCCTTCCCACTCGTGTCTGCCACCGCGCGTCGGTAGTGCTTCAACCCGGCCTTGATGTTACAGGGTCCTTGTCACGAAAGCGCTGATCTCTCTGAGGCCTTAGAATGGCGTGACTTGTGTTCTCGAGGGCCGGGGTGGTCATGCGATACTACTCTGCGGTGTTGACGCGCCCTGCGGCTAAAATGCTATCGTCTGCTTTTTTATTAAAGCGATGATGATTTTTACGGTGGCGTCTCAGTCAGCGTGCGGCACTATGTGTATCTCTCACCCAAAATCCAGTCGCACGGCTTCTTCCTGACATGTTTACACACACGGTAGGCTCAGGCGTGTAATTGAGACAATAGTCACCATTCGGTTCTCAAAGCCTTGCAGAGATAAACTAAATATCAATCAATCAATCAATCAATGTTTACTTATATAGCCCTAAATCAATAGTGTCTCAAAGGGCTGCACAAACCACTACGACATCCTCGGTAGGCCCACATAAGGGCAAGGAAAACTCACACCCAGTGGGACGTCGGTGACAATGATGACTATGAGAACCTTGGAGAGGAGGAAAGCAATGGATGTCGAGCGGGTCTAACATGATACTGTGAAAGTTCAATCCATAATGGATCCAACACAGTCGCAAGAGTCCAGTCTAAAGCGGATCCAACACAGCAGCGAGAGTCCCGTTCACAGCGGAGCCAGCAGGAAAATATTCCAAGCGGAGGCGGATCAGCAGCGCAGAGATGTCCCAAGCCGATACACAGGCAAGCGGTCCATCCTGGGTCCCGACTCTGGACAGCCGGTACGTCATCCATGGCCACCGGATCGGACCGGACCTCCTCCACAAAGGAGAGTGGGACATAGGAGAAAAAGAAAAGAAACGGGAGATCAACTGGTCTAAAAAGGGAGTCTATTTAAAGGCTAAAGTATACAAATGAGTTTTAAGGTGAGACTTAAATGCTTCTACTGAGGTAGCATCTCGAACTGTTACCGGGAGGGCATTCCAGAGTACTGGAGCCTGAAATGAAAACGCTCTATAGCCCGCAGATTTTTTTGGGGTTTTGGGAATCACTAATAAGCCGGAGTCCTTTGAACGCAGATTTCTTGCCGGGACATATGGTACAATACAATCGGCAAGATAGGATGGAGCTAAACCGTGTAGTATTTTATACGTAAGTAGTAAATCCTTAAAGTCACATCTTAAGTGCACAGGAAGCCAGTGCAGGTGAGCCAGTACAGGCGTAATATGATCAAACTTTCTTGTTCTTGTCAAAAGTCTAGCAGCCGCATTTTGTACCAACTGTAATCTTTTAATGCTAGACATGGGGAGACCCAAAAATAATACGTTACAGTAATCGAGACGAGACGTAACAAACGCATGGATAATGATCTCAGTGTCTTTAGTGGACAGAATGGAGCGAATTTTAGCGATATTACGGAGATGAAAGAAGGCCGTTTTAGTAACGCTTTTAATGTGTGACTCAAAGGAGAGAGTTGGGTCAAAGATAACACCCAGATTCTTTACCGTGTCGCCTTGTTTAATTGTTTGGTTGTCAAATGTTAGAGTTGTATTATTAAATAGAGGTCGGTGTCTAGCAGGACCGATAATCAGCATTTCTGTTTTTTTGGCGTTGAGTTGCAAAAAGTTAGCGGACATCCATTGTTTGATTTCATTAAGAAAATAATCTCCGTCAACGACTTTTTATAATATTAATGAGCTGCAAGTGTGCAGAGTGCACTGCTTGTTGCTGTCAGTCGAGCGCAACACCATAAATCTGTTAATCCCCTTAAAAGAAACTGTCCAAAGACGCCTCGCTGCTCGTTCAGTTGCAGTCACAAGCCCACACAGACGTGATTCATATGCAAATGTTTACAAAGCGTACGCGAGGCCAAACAGGACGAGCTGGATCGTATTCTGTGATGCGGGATGGTTTTGGACCCATTAAAAGCTTTGGTGGTCCCACCACAGCCTTCTACTTTATTCCACGAGCAAGATGATTTTTTTTTTCTTATCCTCCATTGGCAGCATTATAAGGTAAAATCCCCACTAATTCAGATCCTTTGGCATGGTTTCAAAGTTATTTTAGGGATATACTGATACTATTTCCACATAAGGTTTAGAAATAATATTATGGAAAAGTTTCAATGTCTAAAGTTTTGCGTCTGGAAAATACAAATAATCAATACCAGTCCCCTCAACCTGACAACCCGGACCCTTAATACACATGCACTCCAGACTTATTTGTATGTAGCATGGAACTAAGTGTTTTAATTCTTCTTACGTTGAAAAGTAAAGATAGTTTTATTTGTCCTGTAAGAAGTTTGTAACTCCATCAGGCACTGGACATTTATTTGCTAGTTTATCTTATAAGTGGCAACAAGACTTTAAAGGCCTACTGAAAGCCACTACTACCCACCACGCAGTCTGATAGTTTATATATCAATGATGAAATATTAACATTGCAACACATGCCAATACGGCCTTTTTAGTTTAATAAATTGCAATTTTAAATTTCCCGGGAGTTTCTTGTTGAAACGTCGCGGAATGATGACGTGTACGCGTGACGTCACGGACTGTAAGAAAATATTAGCGCTGCGCACACACACAGCTAAAAGTTGTCCGCTTTAATCGCATAATTACACAGTATTTTGGACATCTGTGTTGCTGAATCTTTTGCAATTTGTTCAATTAATAATGGAGAAGTCAAAGTAGAAAGATGGAGTTGGGAAGTTTTAGCCTTTAGCCACACAAACACACGGTGATTCCTTGTTTAAAATTCCCGGAGGTGAAGCTTTCCTATGGATCAGAGCGGTCAAGCGAACATGGATCACGACCAAATGTCAACAAGCAGTTTTCGGTGAGAAAATTGTGGTAAAAAGTCGCCACTTACCGGAGATCAGCTAAGCTTGTGCCGTCCATACAGCTGTCGTCGACTTCCATCAGACCCTGGCCTTAAGACACCCATGGACACACCCTTCCGACTATCATGTACTATTAAACTCACTAAAACACTAGCAACACAATAGAAAGATAAGGGATTTCCCAGAATGATCTTAGTAAATGTCTCTAAAAACATTTGAATCCGTCCCAATGCAATCGCGTTTTTTTTTAACTTGATTTTTTTTTTTTTTTTTTTGTAGTCCGTCGCTATCAATATCCTCAAACACAAATCTTTCATCCTCGCTCAAATTAATGGGGAAATTGTCGTTTTCTTGGTCCGAATAGCTCTTTTTGTTGGAGGCTCCCATTAAAAACAATGTGAGGATGTGAGGAGCCCTCAACGGGTGACGTCATCGTCTGCTACTTCCGGTACAGGCAAGGCTTTTCTATTAGCAACCAAAAGTTGCGAACTTTATCGTCGATGTTCTCTACTAAATCCTTTCAGCAAAAATATGGCAACATCGCGAAATGATCAAGTATGACACATACTGTAGATTGGACCTGCTATCCCCGTTTAAATAAGAAAATCTCATTTCAGTAGGCCTTTAAAGCAGGTGTGTCGAACTCATTTTAGCTCAGGGTGCGAATGGAGGAAAATCTATTCCCAAATGGTGAAATAATTGCACGATAACTTTAAAATAAAGACAACTCCTGGTTGTTTTCTATGTTTTACTTTGGCCAAAAACAGAATAAGCACATTCTAAAAACGCACTAATCACAAATAATCCTCTTGACAAAACCCTTCAAGTTTGTTGAAAATTCTGAGGAAATGGGTCCAGTGTCTAAAACGCAATGGGTTCAGACTTTGTCTCAGTGGATCAACAAAGCCAGGATTAAGTCAGTCTTTTTGGGAATAAACAAAAAACACAACATGTAAACTCTTCGAGGTATGAAATACCTCCTTTGTCATGTCCACGTATCAAAAGGGTTAAGTTCACTTTTCTCGTGTTTGACAGAGACATTTTGGGGGAGTAAGGGTGCCAAATGTCGATATGTTCGAACCAGAAGACCTAAAACGGCAAGTTTCATGTGGGTTGCGGAGGAGGAGCCACAGTCACCCTTTACTGTGTACCTCTTGTTTGTCCTCGGTATAAACAGTTTGCTGGCCAAACAGAATTGCTATTGTGACACCCAGTGGACACATTTAGAACAGCAGTTTATTTTGTTAAAAAAAGCAGCTCGTTTTAATACTTGGCAAACTCATTTCGCGAGTCGGATAAAACCTGTTCGCGGGCCGGATCTGTTTGACACCCCTGCTCTAAACTTAGCAAGACTTAATCCACTATTAGCCATCTTTTGCTGGCAGCTAGTAAGGCAGCATGCTAACATATGTTATGTATCATCTGCCTATTGTAATGGATGGTTTGGGCAGAGCTGTGAGCACTCAGAATCTGACAATTTTTGAATTGAACCGCAACCTGGATTACATCTCGGAGAAGCTTTTTGCTCTGCAAGGCGAAATGATGATCAATTTGAGTACTTTACGTGACGCTGCCAGGTAGTCTTCTTGATCTGTCTACCTCTTTTTACGGTATGTCTGTTCTTGGACAGGTTCTACTGAAAACTAATTTGATTGCAAGTGCAAAGACAAAGTACTATTCTACTCTGTAAAAAAAAAATTAAAAAAAATCCTTATTCAGATGTCAATCCATTTTATCTAGCACCCCTAAAAACATCCACCGGAACTTTAGACTGACATGAGCAAGTGTGGATAATTTGAGCAAGATTGGTTGAAAAACATGGCCGCCATTAAGCAAACCGTCTTTGCCATTGATTTGTTGCCTAATAATTGTAAAACTTTAAGAACATCTGTATTCAAAATCATTTTAGCCCAACCTACAAATTTAATTTACTGCCTTGTACAAAAAATTAGCTTCTATGCAACACAATGTTATACCATGTGTTATACCTTTACCACTCTCTGGAGCCTCTCCCTGTCTGCAAGGGTGCAGCTGCCGTACCATGCTGTGATGCAGTATGTCAGCATGCTCCCGATGGATGAGCGGTAGAAGGTCAGCAGCAGGTTGGAGTCCAGGTTGTACTTCTTGAGGACTCTCAGGAAGTGCAGCTGCTGCTGAGCCTTCTTAGTGATGGCAGTAGTGTTGTCTGACCAAGCGATGTTGTCAGAGATAAGGACCCCAAGAAACCGGAAGGTGTGGACCCTCTCCACACACTCACCCTTGATGTTGAGGGGGACTGGGTCAGTGCTGTGTTTCCTGAAGTCGACGACGATCTCCTTGGTTTTCTTGGTGTTCAGAGCGAGGTTGTTCTCTGAGCACCAGTCTGCCAACTCCCGGATCTCGTCACACTTTGAGATGAGACAGCCTTCAGAGAGGAGGTCAGGAACCTGGTCAGTGGCCTAGTGGTTAGAGTGTCCGCCCTGTGATCGGTAGATTGTGAGTTCAAACCCCGGCCGAGTCATACCAAAGACTATAAAATGGGACCCATTACCTCCCTGCTTGGCACTCAGCAGCAAATGGTTGGAATTGGGGGTTAAATCACCAAATGATTCCCGGGCGCGGCCACCGCTGCTCTTCACTGCTCCCCTGTAGGGATGGGTCAAATGCAGAGGATAATTTCACTGCGCCTAGTGTGTGTGTGACAATCATTGGGACTTTAACTATATAAAGGGTCGCTAACAATCCCTTGAGAAACAGAATTGTCCCGCATTAAAAAACAAAAGTATGTGTTCCGTATTGAGCTGTCAAGTGACACACTTTGTTCCATATTTTCTATTGCCGTGAAAATAAAAAATAGTCTGTAAAAAAAATGAATAGATTGCATCGAATGGCAACAGCTTTGACAACAGTTTCCCGCAGGCTAAGACTAAACCAATAGATGCCAGCACGTCTGATTTCTCACCTATCAAACTCATTGCACTTTGTCTTTCCTGCCATCTGTTTACTCTTATTGCCTTGGCTGTCGCTCTGCCACAGCTTGGCGGCAGCAAGCTATAGTTATTTGCATAGTTTCTGGAAATCAGACTCTAAATGTAACTTTTTACCACAGGGACATTTTTCTATGATAAAAAGAAGCAAAAGGAGGACGTTCAGAGATCGCATTTGTCTGCGCTGCATGCGGTTCTCACATACACAGTGGGGCAAAAAAGTATTTAGTCAGCCACCGGTTGTGCAAGTTCTCCCACTTAAAATGATGACAGAGGTCTGTAATTTTCATCATAGGTACACTTAAACTGTGAGAGACAGAATGTGAAAAAAAAATCCAGGAATTCACATTGTAGGAATTTTAAAGAATTTATTTGTAAATTTTGGTGGAAAATAAGTATTTGGTTAACCATTCAAAGCTCTCACTGATGGAAGGAGGTTTTGGCTCAAAATCTCACGATACATGGCCCCATTCATTCTTTCCTTAACACGGATCAATCGTCCTGTCCCCTTAGCAGAAAAACCGCCCCAAAGCATGATGTTTCCACCTTCATGCTTCACAGTAGGTATGGTGTTCTTGGGATGCAACTCTGTATTCTTCTTCCTCCAAATACGACAAGTTGAGTTTATACCAAAATGGATACATGGATGATACAGCAGAGGATTGAGAGAATGTCATGTGGTCAGATGAAACCAAAATAGAGCTTTTTGGTATAAACTAAACTCGTCGTGTTTGGAGGAAGAAAAATACTCAGTTGCATCCTAAGAATACCATACCTACTGTCAAGCATGGGGTTGGAAACATCATGATTGGCCTGCAGGCCTGGCCGACCCGTCTGATAAAGCCTGTAAATGTGTTGGTCATGTATGATGTCTTTTTGTTATTTTCGTTTTGTGATGTGCAATGTCTATATGTTTAAATGTATGGCAGTGAAAATGAATTTCCCCACGGGGACCAATACATCTAAATCTAATCCAAAATTTAAATTGTATAGTCCGAAAAATATGGTATTTACTTCATTAACTGCTTCTTTGCTATCACTTTTCGTATCATATTTGTATATATTATATTTGCTGATGCCGTTCTGTTGCTGTTATCAATCATTCAATCAATCAATCAATGTCTACTTATATAGCCCTAAATCACTAGTGTCTCAAAGGGCTGCACAAACCACTACGCCATCCTCGGTAGGCCCACATAAGGGCAAGGAAAACTCACACGCAGTGGGACGTCGGTGACAATGATGACTATGAGAACCTTGGAGAGGAGGAAAGCAATGGATGTCGAGCGGGTCTAACATGATACTGTGAAAGTTCAATCCATGATGGATCCAACACAGTCGCGAGAGTCCAGTCCAAAGTTATTGTTGTCTTCATGTCTTATCCCCCTTGTCTCCACAATTTCCCCCTCTGTTTTCCTACTTTTCTCTTTCTATTCCCTCCTGCTTTGGTCCTGCTACGCCAAACATTAATATACATTCATTGAATAATGTCGAATACATAACAAGAGAAGTATCCCACACTCAATTTTCCCCCCAATTTTTTATATGTGTGCACACTGTTATGCGCTTATCTTTTTTTATTTGATTTTGTGCACGGCTTAGATTTGCCGTGAGCAGTGTGCAATTGCACAGGCGCGTACCTTAGAGGGAACGTTGCCCACACTTCTCTTTGGTTGAGTAAATCTGTACAGCAAATACGGGCATCTACAGCAACAATATGATTTTCCGGAGTAGCCGGACAGGACAAAAAAAAAAAAATAGTTGTGTAACATAAACTTAGTGCGTCCACCTTCATGATATTGACACTACGCTAGATTAGGGGTAGGGCTGGGCGATATATCGATATACACGATATATCGCGGGTTTGTCTCTGTGCGATATAGAAAATGACTATGTCGTGATATTCGAGTATAGGTTCTCACGCATTTGCTTTTCGCTGCGGGCATTACACTACAGGCCCTTCTCACTCTTTCCTGTGTCTCCTTCTCACAGACAAGCAAGCGCACCTTACACACATCACATACCGTCAAGTCATACGTCACATACGTATACGCCCTCACGGAGCACAGAGGTAGCAGCATGGGTAACGTTAGCTGTGATGCTAGCGGAGCCGTGCGAGTGGTAATACGAGAGAAAGAAGGTGCGAATGAAGGAAGAATTAATTCCCAAGAAAAACAGCAGGGGGTCCATCGTCTGTCGGTGGTCTGGCTTCAAGCGGGAATATGTCGAACAGACAACCATAATTTGTCAAGTGTTGGCCAAAAGCGTTGCTACAAAAAAATAGCATTACTGCTAATATGTAGCATCATTTGAAAAGTCATCTGCTAGAGCAGGGGTAGGGAACTTATGGCTCTAGAGCCAGATGTGGCTCTTTTGATGACTGCATCCGGCTTTCGGATAAATCTGAGCTGACATTGCGTAGCACGATAAGTAATGAATAATTCCACATGTAATCACAGTGTTAAAAAAAAAGTTCAAAATATAAAACATTCTCATGCATTTTTAATCCATCCATCCGTTTTCTACCGCACCAGTTCAAGAAGTTGCGTTAATGGTAAGAAGTTATTCATTTATTATTGGTTAGTGTAGGGCTTGCCCTCCTGGGGGTTTTTCAGACCACCAAGCACCGACATAAGAGCCTGTTTCAGGGTTATAATATTGTTTTATTTTTCAATAAGTCTCTCAGTTTCTTTCCAGCAATTGTCTTTTCCTCTTTCGTTCTCGCTCGCGCTCTGGCTCCAGCCCCAACCCCGTCACTCCTCCTGGCTGCTGCTTATAAACAGAGCAACAGGTGATTAGATAACAAGGCCCAGGTGGGCCTCTACGCACCTGTCGCTGATTTCGAGGCCGATCCTGGCAACATCCCACCTCGCTGCAGGCCCGCAGGCCATGCCCCCTCCACAGTTAGATTCAGAATAACAGTGTTATTACAAAGAATAAGAGACCTATTATACTTTAGAAATGTTGGTCTTACTTAAAATGCACGCATTTAGTTGTGTTCAGTGTTGAAAAAAATATTATATGGCTCTTACGGAAATACATTTTAAAACATTTGGATTCTTGGCTCTCTCAGCCAAAAAGGTTCCCGACCCCTGTGCTAGAGAATGAAGAGTGATTACTCCGCATTTCAACATCTCCGGTCGGTGCCACACGCCCACACCATCAAAATGCCAAGGCAAACATTTCCAGATCAACACCGTATGAAAAAAATAGTCAACAACAGAATTTAATTACGTCCGTAGGAACCTACCACATAGCGAAGGACGAACACTATTTGATTTCCCATCATGCAGCTCATTTTTATTTGACACTTAAAATGTCTCTGACAATCTTGCACTTTCTGATTTGGAAATGACATGAACGTTTGTGCCATTGCTTAATAACTGTTTAATGAATACAGTTTTGGTCAATTGACTTAATTGTGATTTCCTTCTCTGCATGAAAGTTTAAAATGAGCATATAATAATGCAGTATTAACAAGAATGTTTAATGTAGACACATAGAATCATCATACTGCTGTGATTATATGTATCAAGTGTTCATTCAAGACCAAGGCAAAATATCGTGGTATATCGCGATATGGGGGGCTTCACGGTGGCAGAGGGGTTAGTGCGTCTGCCTCACAATACGAAGGTCCTGCAATCCTGGGTTCAAATCCGGGCTCGGGATCTTTTCTGTGTGAATGCGTGGGTTCCCTCCGGGTACCCCGGCTTCCTCCCACTTCCAAAGACATGCACCTGGGGATAGGTTGATTGGCAACACTAAATTGGCCTTAGTGTGTGAATGTGAGTGTGAATGTTGTCTGTCTATATGTGTTGGCCCTGCGATGAGGTGGCGACTTGTCCAGGGTGTACCCTGCCTTCCGCCCGATTGTAGCTGAGATAGGCGCCAGCGCCCCCCGCGACCCCATAAGGGAAAAAGCGGTAGAAAATGGATGGATGGATGGATTAAAATATCGAGATATTAAAAAAAGGCCATATCGCCCAGCCTTAATTAGGGGTTGGCAAACCAAAATGTTGAAAGAGCCATATTGGACCTAAAATACAAACACATAATCTGTCTGTAGCCGAACAAAATCAAAAGCTTTGTACAAGTGTTATAATAAAGACACAACATTATGTAAGTGTCTCTATTAGCTGTATTAGCCTACTATCAAAAAGATGTGTCATAGGCTGAGGCAAATCTTTGTTGACAGAAATGTTATATTTATTCTACACATTTTTTTACAACATTCAAAATCACTAGTAAAATTGAGCCTTTTCAGACGGTGAGATAATTATTGGCTTAGAATGGCCAAAGATATAGATGTGTGTGTTCAAGTTTAAGGAAATGGCAGGCTTTCTTTTAATAGATTCATAACAATATTTGCAAGCTGGGTAATGCTTGCTGTGGTCTATCGGCACACAAACAGCTATTAGATATGTTGCCAATATTACATACAGATACATGCGTTTGTTACGTCTCGCCTCAACTACTGTAACGTATTATTTTCGGGTCTCCCCATGTCTAGCATTAAAAGATTACAGTTGGTACAAAATGCGGCTGCTAGACTTTTGACAAGAACAAGAAAGTTTGATCACATTACGCCTGTACTGGCTCACCTGCACTGGCTTCCTGTGCACTTAAGATGTGACTTTAAGGTTTTACTACTTACGTATAAAATACTACACGGTCTAGCTCCATCCTATCTTGCCGATTGTATTGTACCATATGTCCCGTCAAGAAATCTGCGTTCAAAGTACTCCGGCTTATTAGCGATTCCCAAAGCCCAAAAAAAGTCTGCGGGCTATAGAGCGTTTTCCGTTCGGGCTCCAGTACTCTGGAATACCCTCCCAGTAACAGTTCGAGATGCCACCTCGGTAGAAGCATTTAAGTCTCACCTTAAAACTCATTTGTATACTCTAGCCTTTAAATAGACTCCCTTTTTAGACCAGTTGATCTGCCGTTTCTTTTCTTTTTCTTCTATGTCCCACTCTCCCTAGTGGAGTGGGTCCGGTCCGATCCGGTGGCCATATACTGCTCGCCTGTGTATCGGCTGGGGACATCTCTGCGCTGCTGATCCGCCTCCGCTTGGGATGGTTTCCTGCTGGCTCCGCTGTGAACGGGACTCTCGCTGCTGTGTTGGATCCGCTTTGGACTGGACTCTCGCGACTGTGTTGGATCCATTATGGATTGAACTTTCACAGTATCATGTTGGACCCGCTCGACATCCATTGCTTTCCTCCTCTCCAAGGTTCTCATAGTCATCATTGTCACCGACGTCCCACTGGGTGTGAGTTTTCCTTGCCCTTATGTGGGCCTACCGAGGATGTCGTAGTGGTTTGTGCAGCCCTTTGAGACACTAGTGATTTAGGGCTATATAAGTAAACATTGATTGATTGATTGATTGATTGATTGATAATGTGTCATGAGACATGCAAATATAAATCCAATTAAGAGGACTTAAAGGAAATTAAATGAGCTATAATATTCCTACACAAGAGGCATAATGATGCAATATGTACATACAGCTTGCCTATAGTTCATATTTTGGTGGAAGAACAAAATATGCTAGCTGAAAGTCAAGTTTTGATAACCATTTAGCGTTTTGAGATCTTCAAACTTTTGTGTTTCTTAATGGAAATTTGAGACTTGGAGGTATTTTGAGGTCGCTTATTGTGCTGTTTAAATGAATATACAAATGTCAAGGAGGATTACCTGTTGCTGCCTGCTGTTGTGATTACTATTTGTCCTCTGCAGAGTCAGCCTCGTTAAAGTTGCAAAGACCTACTGAAATGAGATTTTCTTATTCAAACGGGGATAGTAAGTCCATTCTATGTGTCATACTTGATCATTTCGCGATACTGCCATATTTTTGGTGAAAAGATTTAGTAGAGAACATCAACGATAAAGTTCGCAACTTTTGGTCGCTAATAAAAAAGCCTTGCCTGTACCGGAAGTAGCAGACGATGACGTCACCGTTGTGAGGGCTCCTCACATCCTCACATTGTTAATAATGTGAGCCTTAAGCAGTAAGAGGTATTCGGACTGAGAAAGCGAAAATGTCCCCATTAATTTGAGCGAGGATGAAAGATTTGTGGATAAGGAAATTTTGAGTGAAGGACTAGAAAAGAAAAGAAAAAAAAAAGTAAAAAAAAAAAAGGCAATTGCATTGGGAGCGATTCAGATGTTTTTAGACACATTTTCTAGGATAATTCTGGGAAATGTCTTATATTTCTATTGTGTTGCTAGTGTTTTAGTGAGTTAAATAGTACCTGATAGTCGGAGGGGTGTGTCCACGGGTGTGTTGACGCCAGTCTCTGAGAGAAGTCACGAAGCTGCAGCAGGACAGAAGCTTTGCTGATCTCCAGTTTTACCACAATTTTCTCATTGAAACCTGCCGGTTGACAAGTGGTCGGGAACCATGTTCGCTTGACCGCTCTGATCCATAGTAAAGCTTCACCTGCGGGAATTTTAAACAAGGAAACACCGTGTGTTTGTGTGGCTAAAGGCTAAAGCTGCCCACCTCCATCTTTCTACTTTGACTTCTCCATTATTAATTGAACAAATTGCAAAAGATTCAGAAACACAGATGTCCAAAATACTGTGTAATTGCACCATGAAAAGAGACGACTTTTAGCCATAAGTGGTGCTGGGCTAATATGTCCCCTCCAACCAATAACGTCACAAACACGCGTCATCATTCCGCGACGTTTTCAACTGGAAACTCCGCCGAAAATTGTAATTTAGTAAACTAAAAAGGCCGTATTGGCATGTGTTGCAATGTTAATGCTGCTGATCCGCCTCCGCTTGAGATGGTCTCCTGTGGACGGGACTCTCGCTGCTGTCTTTGATCCGCTTGAACTGAACTCTCGCGGCTGTGTTGGAGCCACTATGGATTGAACTTTCACAGTATCATGTTAGACCCGCTCGACATCCATTGCTTTCGGTCCCTTAGAGGGGGGGGGTTGCCCACATCTGAGGTCCTCTCCAAGGTTTCTCATAGTCAGCATTGTCACTGGCGTCCCACTGGATGTGAATTCTCCCTGCCCACTGGGTGTGAGTTTTCCTTGCCCTTTTGTGGGTTCTTCCGAGGATGTTGTAGTCGTAATGATTTGTGCAGTCCTTTGAGACATTTGTGATTTGGGGCTATATAAATAAACATTGATTGATTGATTGATAATATTTCATCATTGATATATAAACTATCAGACTGCGTGGTCGGTAGTAGTGGGTTTCAGTAGGCCTTTAATTTACATTTGGAATTTTTTAATGCACTTTAATTGCTTGTAATAATCTTCAGTAATTTAGGAGTCAAAATAAAGTCATCACATAGGACTAAAACCAAAATAACATGTTTTTTTTCCCCTTTTTTCTGACACGTTGTTGTGAAATTCAGGGTCTTGTGTGTGTTGTGTCTTCCAGTACGTTGTGAAATGCAGCCAGCTTTGTTGTGTTGTTACCCTCTTGCAGTCCCCAGGGCTGTTCGTGGAGCCAAGCCGTGGAGGCGTTTGGGCTGTTTTCGCTTGTAAATGCTAAACGGGGCTGAAGGAATCCAGTCACACACTGCGTTGCTTTGCTTGTAACTCCCAGGCTCCAGTGTCATCCACGACATGCCAGGGAGTGTAGCTCATTTAGGAAAGGGGGCTTGGTGGGAAAGTTAGAGACGGGTAGCTTCGCCAACAAATAAATCCAAAAACAAGAATTTAAGACGCTTCCTCTGTTTGAGTGAGCTGCTGTGTATACACCCAACACTTCCTGAAGGACAGCTTTGTAAAGTTGAAAGCAGGCTTTGCTACGCATCTTAAAATAAAGCCAGAGCTCTGCCAACTACCTGCCTGTCAGCTACAAACTTTAAAGCTGTAAGCTCAGTCTGTTTTTCTTCAGTGACGAGGCTAACCTAGCAGGATGGTGTTGTTAAAACGTAGACATAGTGTTAGCACGTAGCTTACATGGCTGTGCTAGTGTTGCTAATATGTGTGTCCTCCTCTCTTACTCCTATACCGCAAATTATTTGCAATTTGCCAAGATTTGAAATTGTATTTCTAGAAATGTCCCTGGTTATAAGAGTTATTTATTTATTTTCAGTCGTTAACTAATATCAATTTTAGCATTAATACCGGTAATTGAGTGTTTTCTATATTAGTGTAAAAATTGAGAAAATAACTATTCAAATATCCATCCATCTTCTTCCGCTTATCCGAGGTTGGGTCGCGGGGGCAGCAGCCTAAGCAGGGAAGCCCAGACTTCCCTCTCCCCAGCCATTTCGTCCAGCTCTTCCCGGGGGATCCCGAGGCGTTTCCAGGCCAGCCGGGAGACATAGTCTTCCCAACATGTCCTGGGTCTTCCCTGTGGCCTCCTACCGGTTGGGCGTGCCCTAAACACCTCCCTCGGGAGGCGTTCGGGTGACATCCTGACCAGATGCCAGAACCACCTCATCTGGCTCCTCTCGATGTGGAGGAGCAGCGGCTTTACTTTGAATACCTTCCGGATGACAGAGCTTCTCACCCTATCTCTAAGGGAGAGCCCCGCCACATGGCGGAGGAAACTCATTTCGGCCGCTTGTACCCGTGATCTTATCCTTTCGGTCATGACCCAAAGCTCATGACCATAGGTGAGGATGGGAACGTAGATCGACCGGTAAATTGAGAGCTTTTCCTTCCGGCTCAGCTCATTCTTCACCACAACGGATCGGTACAACATCCGCACTACGGAAGTCGCCGCACCGATCCGCCTGTCGATCCCACAATCCACTCTTCCCTCACTCGTGAACAAGACTCCTAGGTACTTGAACTCCTCCCCTTGGGGCAGAGTCTCCTCCCCAACCCGGAGATGGCACTTGGAGAGAACCATGGACTCTGACTTGGAGGTGCTGATTCTAATTCCGGTCGCTTCACACTCTGCTGCGAACCGATCCAGTGAGAGCTGAAGATGCCGGCCAGATGAAGCCATCAGGACCAAATCATCTGCAAAAAGCAGAGACCTAATCCCGCGTCCACCAAACCGTAACCCTTCAACGCCTTGACTGCGCCTAGAAATTCTGTCCATAAAAGTTATGAACAGAATCAATGACAAAGAGCAGCCTTGGCGGAGTCCAACCCTCACTGGAAACGTGTCCGACTTACTGCCGGCAATGCGGACCAGGCTCTGACACTGATCGTACAGGGAGCGGACCGCCACAATAACACAGTCCGATACCCCATACTCTCTAAGCACTTCCCACAGGACTTCCCGAGGGACACGGTCGAATGCCTTCTCCAAGTCCACAAAGCACATGTAGACTGGTTGGGCAAACTCCCATGAACCCTGCCGAGAGTATACTAATCAAAAAGGATCTTGTTATTGCAGGTTGAATGCTTGCTTTCAGATTAAAATACAAAATGATATACAAATCTTGATTGAGGATGTCTTCTCAGGTAAAATGATTTGTCCATACAGCTAGTTAAAGGGGAACTGCACTTAATTTTTAAAAATTTTTCCCATCGTACCCAATCATTATGAAAGACATGGTGAATGATGTTATTTTTTTTTTTGCATTTTAAATATTAAATAAATGCAATAAAAAGTCTGCTGAGAATGGAGCCTATAGGAGCCGTGCAATTCCCCCTTCAAAGCCCTTAAACAACATCCAAACACCTCCATTAAGGTTTTATATCCATGATGTAAGTATATATGTAATGTAGTAACAATCACATTTATAATAACGTTTAATTTTTATGTATTTTTGATAATTTTAAGCATTAATTTAAAAAAAATCATGTTTGCTCTTCGTTTTTCTTCGTCTCTGAATATTACTCACTGCAGACTTTATGAGAGCTAACAAACATAATTCAATGTCACTTACTGTGCTGTCATTAGGTTGCCGACTCCTAGAATCTTCATATGTTCCCATTTAGATGAAGAATGTGAATTAGTGTGAATTATATTTATATAGCACTTTTTCTCTAGTGACTCAAAGCGCTTTACATAGTGAAACCCAATATCTAAGTTACATTCAAACCAGTGTGGGTGGCACTGGGAGCAGGTGGGTAAAGTGTCTTGCCCAAGGACACAACGGCAGTGACTAGGTTGGCAGAAGCGGGAATCGAACCTGCAACCCTCAAGTTGCTGGCACGGCCACTTTACCAACCGAGCTAAAGCCACACGAAGAAATGGGGGGTAACGGACCAAGCGTCTTTATGTTGTTCTGGCCATCTTTGGGTTCTAAATGGCTGTCAAAGTGTACTGACTTGTTGGAATACCTACTCAAACTTCTTCTGCCCAGGTGAGAGACACAATTTGTAATCTACAATAAAATTTGCACGGAGCAAGGAAGCAGAAGACCACTCGATGTAAACACAAGGACACACGGTAGTGATCACAGCACCGCTATAAATAGTTTGTCTGCGTTAGCGCTCATAATAACAATATCATTAATACTTGGTTAATATTCAAGGCACAAAATGTATATAGAGTATCGTGTACGGTTTTTGAATGGTTAAATATTGGATTTTATGGGGGAAATAGTGGAGTTCCCATTGGCTCTGCAATAAGTGGACTTTTTAAAGTTAAAAGTTAAAGTACCACACATTAGGTGTGGTGAAATTTGTCCTCTGCATTTGACCCATCCCCATGTTCACCCCCTGAGAGGTGAGGGGAGCAGTGGGCAGCAGCGGTGCCGCGCCCGGGAATCATATTTGGTGATTTAACCCCCAATTCCAACCCTTGATGCTGAGTGCCAAGCAGGGTCCCTATTTGTTATAGTCTTTGGTATGACTCAGCCGGGTTTTGAACTCCCAACCTACTGATCTCAGGGCGGACACTCTAACCACTAGGCCACTGAGTAGTTATCTAAGTTCATATATAGAATACATTTATAAAAATCCATCAGTCGTCATGTCTTTAATAATGATTGTGAGCGATAGGCAAAATTCCCCAAAAAACGTGCCATTCCCTTTTAATTTCACTGTTTTTTAGTATTCTTCCTAAAATGTAGTTTTATATTTCGACAACTGTTTTTTGCTATGCGTGTGATGTATGCATTGTTGGACAAGTACAGAGTTACAGTGAAAAAGTCGATAGATTTGAGTTACACTCTGAGAAAACAGTTCATAAGCATTAAAGCTACCGACACATTGGGGTGTAAACACTTTTTTAAACTGTCTAAATTCCATAATCAATGCTACATTTTGGACAATACACTTCCAATACACGATTGAGTGACCGGAAACATATTTACTCTTTTTGAAAAATAGGACACGGTGGCCTTTTATGCAATGGTTGTTCATGTTGGCATCCTTCCAACCTTTGCAACTGTAACTAATTAACCACGTTGCCCAACTTAACGAGGTGCTAATGTTGATGAAATACAACTGTGCTGTCATCACTGACATCTGCATCACCTTAAAAGGTAGACGAGGCTAATGTGCGTTAGTTTAACTTGGTCCTTAAAGGGGAACATTATCACCAGACATATGTAAGCGTCAATATATACCTTGATGTTGCAGAAAAAAGACCATATGTTTTTTTAACCGATTTCCGAACTCTAAAAGGGTAAATTTGGCGATTAAAACGCCTTTCAATTGTTCGCTGTTGGAGCAATTACCTTTCACCCGTGATGTCACAACGGGAAGCAATCCGCCATTTTCTCAAACACATTACACACACCAAGTCAAATCAGCTCTGTTATTTTCCGTTTTTTCAGCTGTTTTCGTACCTTGGAGACATGTCTCGTCGGTGTGTTGTCGGAGGGTGTAACAACACGAACAGGGACGGATTCAAGTTGACTTACGTGGAGCGTGCTAATCAGACATTTCAATGGTCACGGCATGCTAATCGATGCTAACATGCTATTTAGGCTAGCTGTATGTACATTTTGCATCATTATGCCTCATTTGTAGCTATATTTGCATCCAGCCTTTCCCTACACCCACATTTAATGTCAAACAAACACACACCAATCGACGGATTCAAGTTGCACCAGTGGTCAAAAGATGCAATCGTTGGTTAGAATTCGTCCTCGTTGCCGTTGTCTGTCGTGATAGGGCTCAATAGCTTCAGTTTCTTCTTCGATTTCGTTTTCGCTATCTGCCTCCACACTCCAACCATCCGTTTCAATACATGCGTAATCTGTTGAATCGCTTAAGCCGCTGAAATCCGAGTCTGAATCTGAGCTAATGTCGCTATATCTTTCTATTCTATCCGCCATGTTTGTTTGTATTCGCATCACACAGTGACGTCACAGGAAAATGGACGGGTGGATATAGCGATGGTGAAAAACAGGCACTTTGAAGCAGTTTTTCGGAATATTCCGTGATGGGTAAAATTTTGAAAAAAACTCTGAAAAATAAAATGAGCCACTGGGAACTGATTTTTATTGGTTTTAACCCTTCTGAAGTTGTGATAATGTTCCCCTTTTAAGGGAGACACTTTTTAATTGGCAAAAACAGTAGATTACAGTGCAACGGGGTTAGCGAGCCCTGCACGGCCTTCCTTCGCGAGGCGGCTGGTGAACCGGGTACTATGGCTAATTGCGGAGGGAAAGAAACAAAATTAAAGTGCACGCCAAACTTGTAAATGCCGTGGCCGGGTGTAACGTCTTCTAGCAATTGCGGTTGTGCTGCTCGAAAATAAAGCGATATAAGTACAGCTTGTAAAAGGCCTTTTAATGGCGGAGTCGGATTGGATTTTCTCACATTACACACCAAGTTGCATAACTCAAGGAAAAATGAAGTGCACTCAGCCGGAACCAGCAGAGGAGCTGATTATTCAGTCTTGATTAGTTTGTGATCACAGGGCATACCAAGCAATTTGTACAATCCTTTGGCATGCTCGGCACCTAAAGTTGACACCTAACTTGTCCTTGTTAGGGTCTCTCAGTAAGCTGGGGGCCCAAACCAAGTTTAATGAAGAAAACAATACATGCATTATCCTGATACATTTTGTTGTTTATGAAAGTAGTGGCAGAGGGGTTAGTGCGTCTGCCTCACAATACGAAGTTCCTGCAGTCCTGTGTTCAAATCCAGGCTCGGGATCTTTCTGTGTGGAGTTTGCATGTTCTCCCCGTGAATGCGTGGGTTCCCTCCGGGTACTCCGGCTTCCTCCCACTTCCAAAGACATGCACCTGGGGATAGGTTGATTGGCAACACTAAATTGGCCCTAGTGTGTGAATGTGAGTGTGAATGTTGTCTGTTCTATCTGTGTTGGCCCTGCGATGAGGTGGCGACTTGTCCAGGGTGTACCCTGCCTTCCGCCCGATTGTAGCTGAGATAGGCGCCAGCGCCCCCCGCGACCCCAAAAAGGGAATAGGCGGTAGGAAATGGATGGATGGATGGATGAAAGTAGTAATAGACTAATTTTACTGTCCTTAAGTTTGTTCAGTATGAAGTTTAGTTATTGTACATGACAGTTCAAACCTGGTGCATTATGGGGTGAAATTCATTTTTTTGTAAACTTTCATGAAGAATCAAGGTATCAGTTTCTAAAAAAAACGTAATAACTTGGCCAAAAACAACATGATTGACTCTGGTGGAAAAACCACACGATGTAAACGGGCAAACATTTGTGGTCCATGGCACAATTGGGTTATGTAGAATATCGCATCATGTGGGACCACAATATATCGAACTTAGGTGTGTTTTTGCTCCTTGGACGTCAAAAGCTGTGTAGTTGTACACAAAATTCAACCAAAAACAATAAACATAATGTTATATTATATATACCTACAAACCCCGTTTCCTTATGAGTTGGGAAATTGTGTTAGATGTAAATATAAACGGAATACACTGATTTGTAAATGCTTTTCAACCCATATTCAATTGAATGCACTACAAAGACAACATATTTGATGTTCAAACTCATAAACTTGGTTTTATTGGAAATAATAATTAACTTATAATTTCATGGCTGCAACACTTGCCAAAGTAGTTGGGAAAGGGCATGTTCACCACTGTGTTACATCACCTTTTCTCTTAACAACACTCAATAAAGGTTCGAGAACTGAGGAAACTAATTGTTGAAGCTTTGAAAGTGGAATTCTTTCCCATTCTAGTAGTATGTCGAGCTTCAGTCGTTCAACAGTCCGGGGTCTCCGCTGTCGTATTATACGCTTCATAATGCGCCACACATTTTCCATGGGAGACAGGTCTGGACTGCAGGCGGGCCAGGGAAGTACCCGCACTCTTTATTTACAAAGCCACGCTGTTGTAACACTTGTCTTGCTGGAATAAGCAGGGGCGTCCATGATAACGTTGCTTGTATGACAACATATGTTGCTCCAAAACCTGTATAGACCTTTCAGCATTAATGGTGCCTTCACAGATGTGTAAGTTACCCATGCCTTGGGCACTAATACACCCCCATACCATCACAGATGCTGGCTTTTGAACTTTGCGCCTATAACAATCCGAAATGGTTATTTTCCTCTTTGTTCTGGAGGACACCACATCCTCTATTTCCAAATATAACTTGAAATGTGGACTCGTTGGAGCACAGAACACCTTTCCACTTTGCATCAGTCCATCTTAGATGAGCTCAGGCCCAGCCAAGCCGGCGGCGTTTCTGGATATTGTTGATAAATGGGTTTGGTTTTGCATAGTAGAGTTTTAATTTGCACTTACAGATGTAGCAACCAACTGTAGTGACTGACAATGGTTTTATGAAGTATTCCTGAGACCATGTGGTGATATCCTTTACACACTGATGTCGGTTTTTCCTGCAGTACCGCCTGAGGGATCAAAAGTCCGTAATATCATCGCTTACGTGCAGTGATTTATCCAGATTCTCTGAACTTTTTGATTATTTTACGGACCATAGATGGTAAAATCCCTTAATTCCTTGCAATAGCTCGTTGAGAAATGTTGTTCTAAAACTGTTTGACAATTTGCTTACAAATTGGTGACCCTCACCCCATCCTTGTTTGTGAATTACTTAGCATTTCATGGAAGCTGCTTTTATACCCAATCATGGCACCCACCTGTTCCCAATTAGCCTGCACACCTGTGGGGTGTTCCTTATTTGTGTTTGATGAGAATTTCTCAACTTTATCAGTATTTATTGCCACCTTTCCCAACTTCTTTGTCACGTGTTGCTGGCATCAAATTCTAAAGTTAATGATTATTTGCAACAACAAAAAAAATGTTTATCAGTTTGAACTAGGGATGCACCGATTAATCGGTAACTGAATATATTCGGCCGAATATGGCAAAAAAAAGCCACATTCGGCCTTCGGTGGAATGAGTTAAAAACAAGGCCGAATAGTGGCGTGTGATGCAATTTTTTGACGCGGTGACGCAATCAACCAACGTGCAGTGACGCGGTGACGTTGGGATATGTTGTGTACTTGTATAAGTGTATGAGGTTACAAACACACACTTATTGAGATTTAGTGGGGCCTCTGTTTACATTATTAGCCTGTTGTGTAGGCTACCTGTATAAGTGTAAGAGGTTACAAGCACACACTTAATTGAGATTTACTTGAGCCTTCTGTTTACATTATTAGCATATCTACTGTGGCTAAGCAGATTTTTGCCAAAAGGACAATAATTCCATTTGTTGTGGGTTTATCCACTTAAATGCGCTTTTTTTTTTTTGGAATGCATGTTTTGTTTGAAGGCCTAATATAAATGAAAAACTTTGTGCTTTTTTTGAAAAGCAAAGGCTACTGGAATATTAAAAAAATGTCAATATTCAATAAAAAATTACTTTATTTGAAAAACATGTCTAAATATTTATTCTAGGCTATTTATGAAATATAATTTTTTTTTTTTAAAACTGCATTCATTATTCGGTATTTGGTATTCGGCCTTCGGCCAAGCGTTTAAGTTTTATTTGGCTTCGGCCACAAATTTTCATTTCGGTGCATCCCTAGTTCGAACATCAAATATGTTGTCTTTGTAGCATATTCAACTGAATATGGGTTGAAAATGATTTGCAAATCATTGTATTCTGTTTATATTTACATTTAACATGGTTTCCCAACTCATAT